>NW_027266274.1:15620000-16220000 GCF_022045235.1 Haliotis cracherodii
ACTGTACACATCTCATTTCATGTAGCATCCCATACTTTTAAATGGTGAACATTGAGCTTCTTGGGACTAATTGGGTGGAGCCATCAACAAATGCCTATGGTTTTGAAGTTTCTCATTGATGGTGCTTTCCAGCTACATACATCAGGATAACACCGAACAACAGTGGCTATAACGAAAAGGAGCACTTGATACTTACTACATTTGGCGGTTTTGATTGCTGTGGCATTATCTCTTGACAGTAGACACTCAGCTGATGTCACGTTCTTCTCCAGGCAGTTTAGATAAACTTTAAGTAATCTGAAACAAAGGCAATTTCACTTGATTACCTCATTAAGTTTTTCACAAGTTGAAATTCCGTATAACAATACAGTTTTTCGAAATATTAAGATGTATGATATTGTGAATAAAAGAGTCCATTGTACGATTTCGACTATACCATAAGGATCTTTATCAGATTATATGACTACTTTCTGTCATTTAGGCAAGTAATAACCTTTACAGGAGGTAAACCTGTTTCACAAATAATTTCTTTCAACCATTTTCGGGTTGTACTTTTTGGCACTGTCATAGGAGATTGATTATCTTAACCTTAAAATAAACAGTTGGAATTTCTTGCTATATTTGCCAACCTTTCTTCAATTCAGTTGTAATTCTGTTTTTAATGTTGAGCTAGGTCACCTGTAGATTAAACCGCGCTTAACTGAATTTGAAACCAAACGCGCAGCATGAGGTTTTAAATGTTAAATTTAGCGCATATTATTTTGTATCCTTTAACTCTACACGGCCGTCAAATCGACTGTTCCAAATTAGGCTTTGAAGGCTGTATTACTTGAAACTGAAAACAATCCATCATTTACCTCATTTGAATCATGATCACTTGGTATAAAAGGGTTACTGATCGGAAGGATAGTCTTTGCAATCTCTTCTTTCTTTCCTTGTCAAGCAAATACTTGAGGTATTGGGTTGTTCTGTCCTTATAATTACGATTCGACTTTTGGCAATGATACTTACGTGCAGTCTGCATCTCCATGTGGCGCAGCCACAGCCTTCATGTATGTTGCAGTGCAGTTTGAACAGTCATGAGCTGCTTTTGCTTCTGAACTGAATACAGCTGTAGTCATGACGCCTGTTAAACAAAAACTTTAGATTGCTTGTCCCCGATCCACGGAATATCAAATGGTTGATCACTAACGTTTCATCACACATTGATGGAATTGTATTTGGCTACAACAGCGCTTTCCATTTGTCCAGTGGAAGCGCATTGATCCGGACGGTATTCTGACCCTTAAAATGCCCCGACTAATGTTCTCAGCTGTTATTGACGTGAAGGTGGGGTAACCGGATTAGCAGGGAAACTGTCTGAGCCATGTTTTGAGATCAGATAATTCAATGAATGATATCATGAGCCTCCTACATTCAATTATGTACAATCAATCAAATCAACGAACATACCACCCAATTCATTTATTCGCCTCTTGTGACAAAAGTAGATTATGGAGGTCTCATATATTTACCCAGAGACATTCCGGGTTTGAGTCAAGGTACACACATTCCTGTGCCATCTATATATATACGTATTCTTCGTGTAATAGTAATAATTGCGTGAACAGTAGGGAATCTATACAATTCTTAGAGAGTCTCGCTTCCAAAAGATATACTTCAGGCAAAGGATATTAATATTCAAAAAAACATTGTAGATAAGGCGTCAAAGGGACGACGAATTCTGGTCTACATTTGAGGGCAGAAGTGACCCAACTGCCTAACGACCTAGATGGTAGTAATTTGTTGGCTGTTTAACTCGCTGTATGAGGCAGTCTGTACATAGTTCAGCCTGGAATAGACAATCCAGTGATTTACTGATGCGCATCGCTCCACGCAATTGTGATACAATGGGTTACAATGAAATACAATCAACCTTGTCACCGATCCTGACCAGGCTACTACAGTCGTGCCCCGCTTATACGGACTTCAGATATCCGGAAACCTCGGTTCCCGGACGATTTTCATTCAAAACGAAATAATTACTATATAAATTTACCCGTATATCCGGAAATTCAGTTTCCGGAACCGGACGGTCATTTTCATACACAAAACACTGAAATGCACTCAAAATTGTCTCACTTATCCGGACAGTACACTTCCGCTGGTGGTAATATCTTTGATTCGTGAGAAGTCAATTAACCAGTGACACTGAGTTACGTTTGAGACGAGCTTGTTTATTGTACATGTAATCCCCTTCGATAAATATGGCGTCTGTGGAGGTCAGAGGTCATGTAGTTATAGCCTTAGTCTTAATGCGCTCAATGGTGTTATGAAAAATTGTATTTTCGGGAAGAGATAGAAACATACTTGTTTCCGAAAAGGCCTAATTAGCACTGACTGAAGTAGCCTAAATGTGGACCATCAGGTTGTTGGTGCTGTCTATACATTTTATTTTTGAAGGCTCTTTATCATGGTGTATTTTTATTATTTCCAAAAAAGAATCAATTCATCATTTTCCGATAACTAGATCTATGTCCGACTCCCTTCTAATGAAAACGAGCAAAAGTAAAACGAGTCTCTCGTTGCGCGCTATAACGGGGTGTTTGCGGTATTGTCATATTGGTGATGATAAGCTAGTCGATAGTCAAAAGTTAAATATCACCATATACATGTATTGTCAGTGATTTGGTCATCGTTTGTTGATTATTAAGGTGAGATAGGTGTAGCCAATGTGCACCAATGAAAAATACAATGGAATTGATAGCAACCCTATTCGTTCGGTTTTCGATCTCCATATGTTGCCACGTAGGCTACCATACCAGGTCTACAGAATTATATTTAACGATATTGAACTGTATTATATCAATAAACGTAGTAACACATACATTTCAATAAATATTTACAGAGCTTTGTAAATATTAGAACATAGATTTTATATAAATATCCTGGCATATTAATATGGAAAATATTAAGGTTAGTATTAAAAAAAATAATCTCAATTTTAATTAGGATAAATACCCCAAAGTGTTAACACTTCTATTCATAATTCATATTCAACATTCATGCTTCAAATATGGGAACTATTTATTATATTTGGCAATACATATTTTTCATTTATGTATATATTTTTCAAATGTTTTAGGAACTTGGCGAACATATTCACTTGAATCACTAGTTTGTGATGTACAGCAGAAAGGTAAAATTACTGCTTTTGAATAACTACAGTTGATCTATTGACTGATAAAACTATTTACATCAGTTACATCATACTCTAAGTAAATGTGATTTATCTATACAGTACTGGTTTATTTAAAAATGTGATACTTTGTGGTTTCTGTTTTTCTTTCAGGTGTAGAAAAACAGTATTGTGGGAGCATATTTGTTTAAAGTACATCACTGACAGAAAGGTATGTTTGATGCAATAATATATACAAACATCTTCAAGAATTAAAATTCAGATGATTCTTATTTAATTATACCCACAATCTAAAAGGGCGGGGGTATAAAGTTACACCAATGATTCAGTGCTAAAAGCTTTTCTGCCTATGTATGATCCAAGAGCATCATGGTATTACTGTCAGCGCCTTCTTCGCACTTTCAGCAGTTTTTAACTGTTTAAAGACTGACATCAGACATCAAAATATTATTTTGGGGAATGCAACCATTATTTTGTTATGTCAGAAATATGTCCCTTGCCTTGCCATTTTATAACATTTGTGTCATTTTTTATTCAGTTACCAAGGCTTAAGGAGAGACTATGGATACAGTTGAAGATCATCCCTGTGACTTTTCATTTGAGGATTGAAAAGGCTCCTCAGCCACTCAGCCCAAGTTCTGACTTGTTATTTAATAAATAAATAAAGGTCACCTCAACCAGAATTCTATTGTCATTTCGTTTGCTGGGAAATGGATCTTAGGACATCAGATGCATAGACTATTCTGTGTGTCACAGTGTTGCTCTCAATGCTGAATGTATTGGGTAAGGCCAAGAAAATTTAAATGTTTCAATTTGTGCAGGGCTTATTGTTTGATGGTTTTTAATTTGCAAATTCGTGGGAAAATCAAATATCTTTTAATTGTGTTGAAACATTTGTGAACAATTTGCACAGAGCCTTGAAAACTGTTTGGGAAAATAAATATTATATAACCAAATTGTACATGTAATTTAAAACATTTAGATTTTTATTTCGGCCGTATTTCAAACTCTGCCAAACGAGAGTGCATTTCATTGACTTGCTGTTTCACAGATAGGGTTAAAGTGAATTCAGTTTGCAGAATGTATTGCTTGGTACCTGATGTCTTAACTAGATTGGTACAAACTTTTCAGGCTGCCTGGGAGGTATTGAGGAATAAGACAGGCGTTAATCTACATGGACATTGCAACAACGTGCTGCAATGGCTGTAGTGTCGCCATATGCATGCGATACCTACGTTGTCGCGACGTTTTGGATAAACGTTGTAGCAACGTAAAAAATGAATGTTGTGACAACGTCTTGATTTGGTTGTATTTTGGTTTACGCACAACGTTGTAGCAACCAATCTGGGAGTCTACAGATTGACGTTGTGACAACGTTACATCACAACGTTGTAGCAACGAAAAGTCAACGTTGTCACAACGTTGTCACAACGTAGAATTGTTTGCTGGGTTATGCCTCAGTCACATATACAACGGTCGCCGGACGATGTGGGGGCATCGGTGGGAATCACCGACGTGCCAGGGATTTTTGCCCACATCTGTGACACATCAGTGCAGTAGTCATGAAACCAAAGATGATCGGCCGGTGGCTGGAGGGTGTCCGAAGGATTTTGGAAAAAAATGGTAGGCTTATACCGTCCAGTGACTGACCGGTCATCTGGCGGGAATCGGCCGGTAATCTCCCGATACCCGGATCTCCCAGTGCCGGTCCGATGTAAACCAATCGGATGAACACCGCCCGTTTCCTGCTCGCTATATAAGGACCCCGCTCAGTGCCCGGCCGATCATAGTTCGTGTTCGCCGTCGAAATTGCTGCAAGAACTGTGTCACATTTCTGTTGATTTTGTGGAGTCTGAAACTTTGGAGATGAAGACAGGAAAGGCAAAGGGAGCTTCGTGCTCTAGAGAACATGTACTGCATACGGAGCCAGGCCAGTCTCAGTGTGTGTTGGAGGGACAGGCACCCTGAAGACATTATATGCTGCTCATCCCATTCGGCCCAGTATATACACTCCGGAACAGGCTCGTCAACATTACCGGTGTCCGATGAATGATACCCGCTCGGGACCTGCTCGATGCTTGCCGACTCCGGTTGGTCACCTTACAACTTGGCTTAATCGTCCGGTCACCGGAGGGAACATTCCGAGTATTGACCGATTTTTCGGCAGATGACTTTTCGGTTATCCTCCGATGACCATACCACACCCGCGCACTGCAAAAGTTGTCCGAAACCCTCGCGGTCAGGCAGGTGCCTTGGGGGTCACTGGTGGGCTGCCGGAAGATGTGTCACAGATCCATTACCGATCTTATATGGATGTGCATGTAGGTAATCAGGAGCTACTATCCACGAACCACACTTTACTCGATTACTATTCCTAATATAACGACAACTCCCGACACACCTCTCAATTGTATAAAGTTTAAATTCCATCCAAAAATTAAACAGAAAGTTAAGACGACAGATAACCAACTAACACCGGTCCTCTGCTTACACGGGGTAACGGTGCGGACCTCTTCTTATGGGGTTCCGTATTATGTATTCTAACCATTCTTTATTCTTGCTAACGTATTCTTGCTAACGTGACGCTTGCTGTTTAGAACAAAACCTGCCAACTCTGGGTTTTCCTCCCACATTTAGCCTCACGTTATCATATAACGACACTGCTCAAAACAGCTTCGCTCACTGAGCATTATATAATGTAATACACTTAAACATATGTAAGAGGCAACTTACGGGACCGGGTGGTCAGGCTCGTTGATGCATGTCATCGTTTCCCAATTCTGTGGATCGATGCTCATGATGTCAATCACTCGATTATGATGTCCAGACTCGATTTTTTACAGACCGCCTTCATATAGCTATAATATTGCGGTGCGGTGTTAAACCACAAACACACGCATGTCAAACCAGAGGCTGCTTATCATCCAAAAGGAGATTATTCAATGCGTCCGAAAACCCTCATTTTCATCGGATCTTATGTCGCGTGCGTCCCTTGAGGATTTTTCGTCAATTGTTTTAAAACAACAGAACAAATCCCAATAACAATAATTGGTTGTCGTTTGTCTTCACACGCCTATTTATTGTAGCTAATATTATACATTGTATTTCATCATCCTATTCCACGACTGTTGCCTCAGATAGACAGGCCGGGAATAATTCTAATATGACAATAAAGCGGGTTTGGTGGTATATGTTCAATAATAATTACAGTAATAGCTTTACCAATCCTTCTTGTATGGTTAATTTAAAGGGCAATAGTGGGTGAGACGAGTATCAATACGTGACAATTTATTTTGTCAACATCTCTAACGACAAGCATGTGATGCTGCTGACCAACTCTGACCTGATAAGTACATTTGCGTGATGGATGGAATCCACTCGGATCGAAAACTGAATGTGTAGCACACAACTTTGTTTTGAATCATTCCCCATTGGACAAGAGTGTTTCACACTTCATTAGACATGATTGATTGGTTTGCTGTTTAACGCCACACTCAGCAATATTCCAGCTATATGACGGTCGTCTGTAAATAATCGAGTCTGGACCAGACTATCCAGTGATTGATATCACGCTCATCGATCCACGGAATTGGGATCGATGACCGTGCATCAACCAAGTCACCGAGCCTGACCACCCGATCCCGTTAGTCGCCTTTTACGACAAGCATAGTCGCCTTTTACGGCAAGCATGGGTTGCTGAAGACCTATTTTAACCCGGATTTTCACGGGTCTCATAAGACATGATATACTTTCATACTTACATATGAGGAGAGTTAAAGGCGACAGCGTCCTCATCTTTTCAGGCCTTGGGTTGAGTGCAGGTGTAAGTGAAGCTTCTCTACTGCTACACTTCACCTGTTGAGTCGCACAGCTTTTATAATCATGTGTTACCTTGGTGCTCTTTGTTGACGGTAACAGCTATGACACGTGACAACGAAAAACTACTTTTTTATACAGCGCACGCCAATGATATTGATAAGCCGCCAGACTTATCTTCTACCTTATCTCGTCGATGTTTAACGTGTGAAATCTGTTAATTTTTTAACCATGTTACTGTTTTGGTGGGGGTCTACGACCTAATCTATACATATATCTGTATGTACACTGACGTCAAAAAGAAAGTACACCAAGAAGTTTTGTGTCTGGTTATTTTATGAAATAAAACATTGAAATGAAATAATTGTGAAATATGTCACACATATACAACGAAATGTTTACGATGAAGTTAATCTTGAAAAAGTGTAACTTTTAATGAAAAATGTGCATTTTGAGATAACACTGTCTGCACTCGTTGGACGAAATGCACGTGCAAAACTGGTATGAAAAAGCTTCTGACATCTTTAGTTCTCGTCTAATCCCGAAAGAGGGAGCCACGCATGTCCCCATGGCAGGAACATTTGGTTCTTAGCCGTGTTTGCAGAACCAGGTTGATGCGACGTTTACGGCAAACAGGTCAGATAGACCTAGGAGTGGGAGACCACGAATCACCACGCCCATTGAAGAGCTGTTACATCTCCGAAACCGCTTGATCCCGCGACAGCAACGGCACTCGGAGGGAACATGGTATCCGAGCACGTTCTTTCTTGCTTTCTTGTTTAACGCCGCAATCAGCAATATTCCACATATATGTCGGCGGTCTGTAAATAGTCGAGTCTGGACCAGACAATCCAGAGATTCATTTCATGAGCATCGATCCACGCAATTGGGAAACAATGACATGCATCAACATTGTCAGCGAGCCTGACCACCCGTTCCCGTAAGTCGCCTCTTACGACAAGCATAGTCGCCTTTTACGGCAAGCATGGGTTGCTGAAGACCTATTCTACCCCGGATCTTCACGTCGCATCGAGGAATGACATTGACGCCACAACGGATATAACATGTGGATATAGCTGTTGTGGCCGGGCAGATTCTCTGGTGAGTGCAGGTTTTGCCACTTTGGTCGGCAGAGGTAAACACTTCGCTCAGAACTGTGTCCAGGAAGTTCAGCCATTCAGAGGCGGTGGTGCCAAGGTAGGGGGAGGAATATGTGATTGGTTATCATTCAAGGCAACACTACTGCACAGAGGTATCGGGATAACGTTTTGCGACCCGCTGTGCTTCCATTATCAAACAACAACCCTGCGGTACAGTCTTCGAGTATTATAATACCCGACCCCATAGTGCAAGGCTGAAAAGGGATCAAATCAACGTTAATATTTTACCATGGCCTGCATGTTCTCCTGACATGAACCTCATCGAACATTTGTGTTATCATCCTGACAGACAAGTCAGAAGGCGACCAGAACCACCTGTCTACCGGCAGAATATGGAGCGTGGTCTCATCGAGACATTGCAACGGATGCCTGCTAACGTCATCAGGTGTTTGACGTCATCTGTGCGGCGACGTGTTGCGGTCTGCATTGATACACGGGGTACAATATTAAACTAGTGATTTGTGACTTTGCTGTGACTTACAAGTCTGTTGTTACACATGCATTTTGACAATGACGATCTCATTTTGGCGCCCTGTTTCTTTCTGCTACTTGTTACGTTTCTGCTTGTTTAGTGACATTGTGATCACGTGATGCTACAATTATGTTTAATGTGTCTCCGTTTGTGATTTGCAGATTTTGAACAGGATTTTGCAGACGCAACATTTTAAGGATCGTCGCCGCACAGGGCGCCCAAAGTCAACAATACAGGATCGATTAATTAGAAACCAGGTTGAAAGAAATGGAACCCAAATATCCAACGCTGTTCACTTGCGACAGACCGCTGCAGTTCACGTTACTGACCAGTCGATTACAAATGGTCTGTATGCAGCAAATCTGCATGCTCGGTGACCACGATTACCACCGTTAGCAAATTGACACATTAAAGCTAGACGTCAATTGTGCTTAGAGCGTAGAAACTGGGGGAATCGCCGATGATCTCGTGTTATGTTTTCAGATGAGTCCAGATTTATCCTGGAGGTGTCTTGAGGCGTCCCACCGAATGTCAAGTGAACGTCAACGTACGGCAGATTTAGGTGAGGTGAGGTGAAATGGGGTTTAACGTCGCGTCCAAGATTATTGCACTTATATAGCGACGTGCATGTACGTGTATGTGTGTGTGTGTGGCCGCTTGTACTAGTCCGGACTGATGCCGATTTATAGTGCTAGCACACTGAGATACCATGCCGCAGTTTAACATGAATACCCCACTCAGACACAGTATACTGACTCCGAACCGACTAGTCCTTGTTTTAGCCCCTTAATGCCGAGCGCCAGATAGGGTGACAACAAGTACCATCTTTTAACGTCTTTTGGTATGACGCGGCTTGGGGCGGACGCTCTACCATTAGACCTGCGGTCGCAGATTTAGGAAGTGGGTCTGTAATGGTTTTGGCCAGAATGACTATGACTGTCAGAACTCCACTGCATATTATCCATTGAAGGGTCACTGGACAGTACTACCAAGACAATACATTGGCGCCAGGAGTTATGCCGTTTGGTTCACGTCATGACTTTCAACACGATAAAGCTCGTGACAAACGTAGACGAATCGTTACCGATTTCTTCCAGCAGCAAAACATCACCAGACGGCAGTAACCAACCATGCGTCCTGACCTCTTCCCCATACAGCACGTCTTGGACATGAACTGGAGACGTGTACACCGACGTCAAAGGCCACCTGATACATTACCCAAACTGGGCCAGGCGCTGCAAGAGGAGTAGACAAATTGTCATTGGGAGATAGATTCGGACCATGCCACGCTGTGTAAACCATGTTTGACCATGACAATCGTTTTGGCATGACCCATTTTTTTACATTAAGGGTTTCGGGTTCACCTTTATTACAACTCTTAACGTAAACAATACTCTTAATGTAATTTTTTTACGATAAGGGTTGAAGTGATAGATTATATTTTTTTTTACATTAAGGGTTATCACTATGAAATAATACTTATCATGAAACTTCGCAGAATTAATTGATCATCAGTTTGTCTAGATGTGCAAATGACTAATCATTTTCAGATTCCCTCTCTACAACGACCATATTCAGGCTTCATAAAAGGGTTTATGACCCCTAACCTTTTTAACAGATTTGTATCAAACTTACTATTTTACAAAGGTTATTTTTCGATACTCTTCAAGGTAACTTCGTTACTATCCTAATACCGTAACGACGGAAAGGAGGACTCAGTCCAAGCAGATCAGACCAAGTCGTAGATGGTGGAGGGTTGTTAGAAGTGTCCATTGACAGAGTTTGTGACATTTTGTTGCAGTATTACGGATATGACAGTTAAGCACACACCAGAATCATATGCTGTTTGGTTAAAAAAAACAACGTACATGTAGGTGTCCCAAGTGCCGTGCCGAGTCAAATATAGCCTTTTAAAGTTGATATTTGTTCGGATATGAAGTCTATTCATTTAGTTGTCGGGGGGAATCGTTAAAAATTTCTCTACGTAACTTTGCATGTCTATCCGATTCATGCTGAACTGGTGCCTTTTGCAATTTAGGAATTTTAGAAACTTATATTTTTTTACGTTTTCATGGCAACAAGTTGGACTTAGGTTCTATAAGGGTAGTGTTCATTTCCGGAGCGTAACTCAAACACTGTTAAATACTTCCTTACATGTCTAACAGGCACATACTGAACTGGTGCCTTTTGCTATTTAGGTATTTTATAACTAATCATTGTTTATGTTGCCACTGCAAGTTGGACTTCGGTTCTATAGGGTAGAGGTCGTTTCCGGAGCATAACTCAAACCCCATTCAATTTTTCTAACCCAATTTTGCATGTTTACCAGATACATACGGAACTGGTGCCTTTTGCTATTGAGGAATTTTAGAAATTAGTATTTTTTTACGTTTCCATGGCAACAAGTTGGACTTAGGTCTTTAAGGGTGGTGTTCGTTTCCGGAGCGTTACTCAAAAACCGTTAAATACTTTCTTACAAAATTTGCATGTCTACCGGGCACATACTGATCCGGTGCCGTTTGATATTTAGCACTTTTATCATTTTATATTTTTTTATGTTTCCATGGCAACAAGTTGGATATAAGTTTTAATATAGGGTGGGTTCACGTATGGAGTATAACAAATAAGCTGTTAAATATTTCCTTGCCAAACATTGCATATATAAGGTGCATACTGAACTGGTGCCATTTAATATTAAGGAGTGTTTTAGAAATGTTTATTTTAGAATTTCCATTGCAGCTTTTTTGACATGGGCTAAGAGAAATGTTGGGTTTGGGACCATAACGTGTTAAAATGGGCGGGGGATATAGATGACGTCGTCGACTACACGCTTGTTTTAATTATATTGTGCCTGAGAGTTAGAACTTATCTGTGCTTTATATACATGCTTTATATATATGTATAAATATATATGGAAAGGGTTTTGACGTTTTTGTTTAGGAACAAATGAACTGATGTTGTTTTTTTCCAATACGGCGTTAGGTGCACATTCAAGTTACTTATCAAGTTAGTACCCCTGTGACTTGTTTGAACTATCCAGCTATCCTCTTTTCCTCGGTGAATAAAGTCATATCAGCCCCACGTGCAGTTTGCAATGCGCCTTTATCCGTGCTTATAATCTTCAGTAAGAAAGCTCCTAGCAACGAACCCTGTGACGATACTCAAGTAAGTCAGTTTACCCAACCTCGTGTACGGCAGAATTTGAGAAGTTGAGTATATATACAACATTAGTCATGGCGATAGTCTGTTGGGATTACATCTGTCAGGCACAGGTTCAGCCTTATCATGTCAAGTGCGACGATCGATATACTGTAGAGACAAACGTAAAGTCGTAGAAGTTTGCCACTTTAGAGAAATTCGCGCGTACGGCTGTAGTGCTGGCGCGCCCAAGACCATAATCAGGCATCATCTGGAATTAAAACCACGATCAGCAGATCCTAAAGCGATGTCAGGTCACATCTCTGGATGGGCAAGCCTGAACACGTTATCGACAAGCGGATCCTGTCGGAGCTAAGAGATGCAATTCACCTTGCCCTCTCATAGTCATACGTAGTTTATGTTCAAAAACACCGTTCATTGATAACTGCTTTCATTAAACCCCGAACACAAACTTTACATGTTTTAAGTTTTCTGAGATCCGGAACATTATCTGTTCGTCAAACACCCGCCTCCGTTGAACCTGCAAATAAAGGTGCATTTGATTCCAAAAAGTAATTTTAGATATAATATTTACCATTTGGGGATACCTCATTTCCCATGAAAAAGATAAAGAAGCGCTACGATTGTGGATATTTGAATAAACATAAAACTGTCTTTTTTAATGTATACTTCTTAGAGTATAATATTGACGGCATATTAACAGGAAGTGACATTCATCTTCAAATGAATTACAAATCTTAATTGTCTATGTGTTCTTCCAATGCGTCTTTCAAATTAAATCATTAGTTTGTGGTGACAACATTTCACAGAGTGAAAGCAAGGTAATCCCTACACCGTGTTTCCGCACTAACAACAAATCAGTGTCGCCATTAATAACTTAAGCACTTACAATACAGCGCTCGTTGGCAGGCGCCTTTCGACTCACAGCGACTCTCTGACAAGCAATGATTCACACAATAATCCCTTGTTTCCTTTTCGTGAAATGCATAACAGTGCTACCTACCAAGGAATTAAACATTGCTATACGTTTGAGTAACATAATCCTAGGATGTTAGCAAGTGCGACAGAAACACATGTCCAGTGGATTATTGGTTTTCGTCACCGCATACTTCGCTACAACCACTTGTGTTTCAGACAGTCAGTACATAGCATTCAATCAATCACCTTTTGTTTTTACGTGTAAAGGAATTAAACTTGTCGCACTGCTTGAACCTGTTCTACTGCACCTCATGTGCTATAAACGTTAATGCATGGTCAAAATTTTGATAATTAGAAACACACTAAACGGAATTGCTAATCATCTCTTCCAAATAAATTAAATGTCAAATTTCCGCACCTTGTTTGAATCATAGTTCTCTTATTTTCGGTTTGAAAAACGAGGAGATATAGCCATCAGCATGTCCGTCCGTCAGCCGTCTGTTTTCCGTTTCCGGAGCAGAACTCCAAAACTTTTCTTGTTGAAACTTGGTGTATAGATCAGTCATGGCGACAAGTTGGACTTATACTGAAAATGAGGGTTGTGCTCGTTTCCGTTGACCATTTCTAGATGAAACTTGCCATACGGATCAGTCTAGAGGTGAACTGGTGACGTTCGATGATTTGGGATTTTGAAAAATACAGAACAGCATTGTTTTTGTCTTCTCTGAACTGATAATGAACGTGGGATATAAGTAGCCAAACTCCATGTCCGAATTGCAACAAACCTGGGGATATGCCATTTATAGATGACTCTTGTTTAAATATGTTTGGAATCAAGAATCAATTAATCCAGAATTTCAGTTCATAATTCAAACCCAGACCGCAAAATTCTTTCTTTCTTGTCTCGCTTCATGTTATATTAAACAATTAAATGGTTAAACCTTGCATAACATTATGAATCCGGAATCTTTCTTTACAGCTTTTTATCTGCAACTATGAAATCTTGAAATGATTTAGATACTAAAATATCATTTTTAAATAGACAATAATTCCAGAGATTCCAGTCGAAGCAAACCCAAAGTTGAGAACTACGGACGATTATATGGCACTCTAGATAAAAACACAACTGTCAACTGGCAAATGATCCATCTGTTATGTACACACACATAATTGAATACTTGCGTGAAATGTTTCATCAGCATTAGATAACAATGTAATGCTGCAAGGGAAATACTGTTTACCGATGTTCATGCCCCTATTGACTTTCTTACTTGAAAGGGGCATGGGTGGCCCAGTCGCCTAAGGCGCCGCGATTCGCTTTGCAGAGCTGCTCCCTTGGGCACGCCAGAAACCTATGATTGTGGGTTCGAATCCCGGTTCGCCCCGATTATGTTTCTAGGTTTGTCAGCACCATACACGTGCTCGTGGGCTTCACCGAAGTGGTAAACGTCTGAGACCTGCATCACTTCGGGCTTTCCTCACACATTAAGCTGACACGCCGTGATATAACTGGAATACTGTAAAAAAGGGGCGTTAAACCGACCTCTTACTAGAAACGCCTTTAATTTCCATTTCAGATGCAATATCAATTACTAGTACTGTAATTTCTGAAGTGACAATCACGTCGGTAATCAAAAATGATAGTAAGACTCTTTTAGCAAATACAACATAATGCGATTACTTTTTCTGTAAAGTGTCGAACAATTGCCACTTTTAGCAAAAGGCGTTCTGTAAAACCAAGTAGTATAATTTAATATTTGAATGACATAGAAATGCATTCGCCCGAGCAAGAAACTACATTATGATTTTGTAGTTATATCAAAGTAAAGGCGGAACAGCCATAGAAAACAAATGTCCTGATCGACTATTTAGTTTTTTTATTTAGTGACTTTCTATGTGGAATAAATATGATGGTCTTCTCTTTTTTGCAAACTCTATACATGAATGAATGGCACCACATTCCATTTGAGTGGCCCCTGGCTGTAGGAATTGGTGGTTTGTGGTACTGGTATTGTCAATGGTTAACACATCATGGAGGAAGTAGGCAGAAACATACTGGTTTCTATTCTGTCATGTATATGTCTGAATAGACTATCCCATACTTAATGTTTGTGGGAAGGGGACTTCAGGTTTCTTATATGCTTGTGAGTGAGATAACTTGTGTAAGACATACATTTTGTACCTAGCCACACTAAAAGAATTGGCGCCCATGTTGCATTTTCAGTATCTCGCGAGTTTTCTTCTTGGTTACTCCAAGGCAACTGACCATGCACATGCACATGGCTGTGCTGTATACGAGCGTATTGTAGCAGCTGTGTTGAGTTTCCAGAATAAATAGCGGTATTATAGTGTAGACTTCTACGCATCATGATTGCACACATACGTAGCCACACTAAACAAAGTGTGCTTAACGATTAAGGTACAAACAAAATATGGACTTTTGAAAAGAAAAATGGCGCCCATTTTGCATTTTCTGTATTTCACGTGTTTGCTTTTTTCTTGGTTACCCCAAGGCAGCTGGCCATGCACCTGTCTGTACTTTTATCACCATTTGAACACTTTAATACATGCTATCGTCTCCACTAATGAGTAATGGTGCAGCGACAGTGTTTGACGTTGCCTATTCTATCAATCAGTGGAATTTACCCGAGTATTTGCATATCGTCGTCATGGAGCTAGAATATCGCTAAATACGTACCAAACCAACAAAAAAAAAAAAAAAACAGAACAAATTTCACTGGGGTAATAACCAACTTGTTGCGCTAGGTTTGATTAAAAGGTCTACATGATCAATTCATTACCTCATTGAGATACTACATACCACACATGCCAAGTTTCAGTTTCCTGTGTATTTTGGTTGCTTAGAAGAAAAAAATCTTCACAATTTATCATTTTGTTCAACATTTTGTTTTCTAATTCCACCAACGAATCCCAAAGAGTATGATAATGCTTGACATATTCCTTAAATTTCTGGATCATCTCCAGTTCAGCTATTTTATGAATACAATCTTGATCATATTTGACCTAAGCATCTCCCCAATATCAAACTGGCTTGACACGTGATTTCATAGGCTATGTCCGCACAAACTAATGCTTTGTGTCACATACGCAGTGTCTATATTTAAGTATAATTTTCGAAAATGTAATTGACACGATGTAGGGTATATTGCACAGACAATACCCTGTGCAGTTAACATTGAACATCTCGGGAATATCATATTTGATATATCGTCTCTATAGCCCCAGGATGATCTTATGATATATATCAATAAAGCGGGAGAAAAACATTTCCATAATCATATTATCTATAAATAGTCAATGCAAGTGAATAACCAGTCAACATTAACCGCCGAAACATTCCTTTCCACACCAGACATCGCTGCTAAAAGTAGAATTCATTGTACGATTTCGACTATGTCCTAAGCATGTGTATGAATCACCTTGAAATAGTGATATTACCAATTGTGATGAAAAAGGGAACGTATCTTGCCCAGATGGTGGCACCATCACAAACACATGCAAATGCAGGCCAAAATAGGCTGCAGCTGCTGAAGTATTGCTCGACGTGAAGGGAAAGTTGACTATTGGACACTTGAAGACATCCCTTTGTCGTATAGCCTTGTGGAAAGTTTTGTGATATATATAAAACAGGTGGGGCGGTTATAGTGGTCTCCTAAAATTCTACTTCAGGTGGGTAAATCAGTGCAAAGAAATTATCGAACAATACCTGATCAACGATACACCTGAACCTTATGTTAAACTTCTTGGCTTAATTACATTGTTTTAATTTGGCAATCCGGGCAGAAGTTTCATATGCATAATTGAAAAGATCAGCAAGAAGGGGATCACAATTGGTGCCAAAATTGCACAGAGATTATGTCACTGAAAAGGTCCGTCATTTCACATATTATTTTAAGCAGTAAACTTCAGAGGGAATTTGCTTCAACTTTTGACAAATTGTCCTGAACCTTTGAAGACAGCGATATAACTTTATCTATGGTCACCACGTTTAGTAACAAATGTCCCATCGATCTCGGACTGCATTAACCTAAGCGAATGTGAACACCCTTAGGAAGTGACATTTTAATTACTTGTGTTGCTGTTGCTGGTGAAAACTTGCATTTTACTGTCATATTCAAGTAAATATAACATGTATCACCAAAGGAAGAAGTCGAAATTATCGAGCGATAATTTAAGATTATATTCGGAGAGTGGGACCTATGCATTATTTCGAAATATTGCATATCACTTAAATACAAAGCAGGTTTTCGCTATTATGTTCATTTCTGTACTACTAATTTGAAACAAGCTGTCACGAGACTTTGCATTTAGACCAAATCCGTGTTCTAGTGGTAGAGCGTCTGCCCGGAGAGCTGAAGGTCCGGGGCTCGATTACCGGCTGTGTCATACCAAAAGATGTTAATAGAAACTGTGGCATGGTATAAAATCTAGTACAAGCAGCCACACACACACACACACACACACACACACAGTTATATATATGCATGCATGTCGCTATATAAGTGCAATGATCTTGGATATAAAGTTTAACCCAATTTCATCTCACTTCAATTTGCATATTTGGGGCACGGGTGACCCAGTCGTCGAAAGCGCCGCGATTCACTGTACAGAGTTGCGTCCCTTGCGCACGCCAGAAACCTATGATTGTGCGTTCGAATCCCGGTTCGAATCCCGATTCGCCCCGATTATGTTTCTGGGTTTGTCAGCACCACCCCCGTGCTCGTGGGTTTCACCGAAGTGGTAAACGTCTCAGGCCTGCATCACTTCGGGCTTTCCTCCCACATTAAGCTGACACGCCGCGATATAACTGGAATACTGTTAAAAGCGGCGTTAAACCCAACTCACTCACTCACCCACACTTTGCATATAACAAACATTACCCAAAGTGCTTTGTTACTTTTTCCAGTCTTCAAGGAAAGCTTTTTCCTGCAGCAGTATCGGTTTTTCATATGTGGTTCATTTTTCGTTTCTTCCCTGGTTTGCAGGTAACAGAGCGTAGCGTCTTATGGTTACCATGTCCAGGTCGGCAACAAATAGTTTAAACAAGAGAGAAAGATTGTGGAAAGTAAGAGAAAGTTGTATTCAGCTTGAACCTGTGTCTGGATTGAAGACTTACATGTGCAGGGCAGTCACGTTGGATTACACAGTTGAATATACAGAGAGGATATCTGATCAACATAATAATTTGTTTCCTTACTCATCTGCGTCTGTTTCTTGTGATCTCCTTGTTGAAAGAAAGTATATAATGTGCAACAAATAACATTACTTGTAACTGTGTAAAAAGTATGACTTTTGCGTAATTGGGTAACAACTGACAAGTGTAGTTTTGTCAAGATAAGAAGTTATAGTTAATCTACATGTCAACACAAAACGGAATGTTGAAAACAGCAAGCTGTAACACAGAGTCTCAGTTTTTATTTTGTCTCACCCGTTGCCAGTAAGCATGCATGACGCTGGTCTCTATGACTACATCATGGTATAAATGGACAAAGGCGCAGTAAACATTACAGAGTGGTCAGAGAAGGGGAAGAACATGTTGCTGTTCAGAGTTCCACCCTATTTACCTTTACTGGGTAAGTTGACAGTCACGAAAGCCGTTTCCTTTTTTAAAGTGTAATGATTATTTTAACGTTAAATACAAAGAAGTAATATGGATTACAATTACATAAAATATTCATTAAGTAATGTGCATTTATGACTAAAATTATCTACTGGTAGGAATACAAATTTGGAAATATTTCTTAAATCTAAATAACACATGTATATAATGTGACAGTTTCATATGAACACGCAAATACACTAATATAGGAAACGTCACACATTATCTCTTTTCTTAGTGTTAACATGCTGGACAGTTTAACCTGGCGTCTATGAAGTATTCACAACTGACGATGAAAATTGTGAATATATTCAGCATTCAGCAACATTATTAAACATAATAAAACAAAAATAAAACGTGTCATTTCACTCTTTGTGCCCCTTCTTAGTTTTAACATGCTGGGCAGTTCTCCATGGCGTCTCTGGGGCGTGCTCGAATAACGATGATTGCAAGCATTCAGGCAAATGCGACACACCCAAAAAAATATGTAACTGTACCGGTACTGGGTATGATGGTGACAACTGTGAAAAAGGTAAATGTGTTTCCAGTATTTAATTCTACAACATAATCTATTACTTTTAGCTAGAAATGTAAACATGTGATGATATGATAAATTAGTGAATGAGTGTGAATCTAGTATTTTACAGTTATAATAACATCAAAATGCATTTGTTGTTACACTAGATATCGATAAATGTACAGCCACTGATGTGTTTGACTTTCTCACGTTGTTCACGTAGTCCGACATGTCTACAATTTAAGTTCCAGGAAATGAAATTGCGATTGTCTGTTTGTTTGTTTTTCTCTTTACTGTGATAATACACACAAGTATTTTTTCCGCATCGTATCAGAGGACAGATCTTTTCTTTTCATTTAGACATTGATGAGTGCGTCCCAAGTGCTCACAGCTGTGATACAAACGCCGACTGCACAAACACGGAAGGATCCTTCACCTGCACATGCAAGTCTGACTATGTTGGAGATGGAGAGACTTGCACAGGAAAATATATATTCAGTGTTTGACTTTCTGATATTGTTGTATAGAAATCCTATTTGTCTACCATTGATGATCCCAGAAACGAAACTGCGTTGTGCCATGCAAATGTGTATCGCTGAACGACGGAATGAAAATGGAACGAAACTTTCGTCTAAATACAGAACCAAAATGTTTCAATTGTAGTTCGAACATTCTTCCGTTTGTACATTTCTTCATCAACACAATTTCGAGAAAAGTTATAAACATATATAATCTTTCTGTACCATCGTATCTGTTATTTAGATATGACAACAGAGTGGACCAGAGATTCGTTATAACAGATGGTGCGTGACAGTCACTGAACAGACATGTCTGATAAATATATAAATATATAAAATTGAGGTTTTACTTTACGTTTTCATAGCGAATTCCATACATTACGAATTTACGTCGACCACATTCTCTTAATCGAGGTCGTTACCGGCCGAGGTTGGCAGATAAATTATTCTCTTGAAAGATGTGTTTGGAACTTTCTCTGATATATCTGTGTTACAATAACCCCAGCTTTTTTATCCAAAGTAAAAACTGGTGCGATCACACTGTCGAATAGCTGTGATTGGTAATGTTCTGCATCTCATGTGTAGTATGTGCATAATTAAACACACGTTTTCAGTTTGACTCCATACTACTTGTAAACTCTGTGAAGAAGAGTTCTAAATATTTTGTAACTTGAAACGTTGTATATTTCAAGTCCTCTGTAGTACCACTTTTTAGTCCCTATGCGGTCCTCAATTTCTAACTTGGCTAAATCCAATATCGTGAAGATCTGGGTTAGAATTGGTCTTCAGCAACTCATGCTTGTCGTAAGAGGCGACTAACGGAATCGGGTGGTCACGCTCGCTGACTTGGTTGAAACATGTCATCGTATCCCATTTGCGTGGATCGATGCTCATGCTATTAGTCACTAGATTGTCTGGTCCAGATTCGATTATTTACAAACCGCTGTCATATAGCTAAGTGCGGCGTAAAAAACAAACAAGCAACAACTAAATGCAATATCAGTCCCTATTTAAAAGAAAGTTTATTGAGCGTCAGTTTGGTGCTGTAATCGTCCAACATAATTTGCAGAGTTAGCAATATCATCGGCATCTAATAATTAGCAGGTATTTGGGACTTCTTCTGATACAAATGTACCTCTGCACCGGCAAGCGTTCATTTGTGCTATTAGCTCCTTGATATTGAATATACAGCCTCCATGGTCTAGTGGTAGAGCGTCCGCCCGGAGAGCGGGAGGTCCGGGGTTCAATCCCCCGCCACGTCATACCAAAAGACGTTAAAAGATAGTACTTGTTGTTACCCTGTTTGGCGATCGGCATGAAGGGGCTAAAACAAGGACTGGTCGGCTCGGAGTCAGTATACTGTGTCTGAGTGGGGTATTCATGATAAACTGCGGCATTGTATCTCAGTGAGCTAGCACTATAAATCGGCACCAGTCCGGTCTAGTACAAGCAGCCACACACTCACACACACACACACACACGTGCATGCACGTCGCTATATAAGTGCAATAATCTTGGACGCACCGTTAAACCCCATTTCACCTCACCTCATCTGATATAGAATGAGAATAGAATTGGACAAACCATCCATGGCTGTACCCACACCACACGAAGGGACAGTATTTCCCAAATTTATGCATGTTAGGAAATGCACGTATAATCGTATGAGCCACGTATCATTCATCCGCCACATTTGCACAGATTACACAGGTCTTGAAATATATGAACATTCAAGTTAAAAAACCGCTCCTGTTCCATTGCATTACTCGATTACTTGATTATTACATTCGCTTGATGTCATAATTTGCCTCATCAACAACTATCAATCTGAGATGAGAACAATTATTTTTCTCCTCATTTTCCAGAGGGTGTGTGTTCTGAGGGAGGGACAGAATGCATCAATGGAGGAGCATGTGATACAAGCAGCACTCCTACCAAGTGTAAATGTGCGGACGGTTACACAGGAGACACCTGTCAGAATGGTGGGGAAACATTTATTTAAAAACATGTTCATGTAAATATTTCAAAAAGCGTCATAAAGCTCTTGCTCAAAAGTTGCTTGATCAGGGTTACAACATCCACGACCTCAGGAAAGCGTTTTAGGGAAGACAATATTATGTGGAGGAAATTTACAAATTTGACGCCTCAATGACCTATATGATGTCCGATGCAATTCCCTTTTTTCATTGCATGGATGGTGCCATCGATGGGGCAAGGTGTCTGGTCCAGACTCGATTATATACAGACCGCCGTCATATAGCTGGAATATTGCTGAGTACGGCGTAAAACAACAAAGCAAGCAACCAACCAATTGCGTGGATCTATGCTAAGGATAACAATCACTGGATTGTTTGGTTCAGACTCGATTACTTACAGACCGCTGTGATATAGCTGGAATATTGCTCAGTGCGGCGTAAAACAACAAACCAAGCGACCAACCAATTGCGTGGATCGATGCTCATGATGTCTATCACTGGATTGTCTGGGCCAGACTCGATTACTTACAGACCGCCGTCATATTGCTGAGTGCGGCGTTAAACAACAAACCAAACCAAAATACATCATGAGCATGTGTATAAGAATCACACGAAAAGGTGAGCGAATCCTGCCCCAGCGATGGAACTCGTCACAAACACATGCAAAAACAAGTAATTTGTTCACCCGAAAACATATGGTACAAGACAATATAGGGAATTGACATTTTGAAAGTTGTACCGAGGCCTAGAATGTTGTAACCTGAATGAAACAACTTCTGAGCAAGAGTCTTATGACGCTCTTGGTCGGAAGAGCATGCTCGATTGTATCTCAAAAGTTGCGAAATGTTAACACCAAAGGCTGGAGCTGCTTGAATATTGATCGATATGAAGGGAAAGTTGACTATTGGAAAGTTGAAATCATCCCTCCTGTCATACAGTCTTGTGGAGAGTGTTTTGTCACTCGGCATCTTTATGTTCAGATCTAAATACGAAACTGTAGTGGCGGTCTCACTGGTCTCCTTTATTTCTAGTTCAGGTGGGTAAATCAGTGGAATGGAATTGGCTATTTGATTTTTACTGAACGGTACAAGATCATCGATACACCTGTAGCTTAAGTTAACACTTGGTTATAGTCGGAAAGATACAATTGACTTTCTTCGGCTTTCTTTGTGTAAACACGGTTATCTTCCGTTGGCATGTTATACTTATTGAAATGGTTTTGTAGCTTAAATTTATATTATCGAACCCAAATTAAATATGTTGAATTTTAGATGTCATAGTGACAATATAATGACAAAATCAAAATACACATATCCCCTCCTGTGATATGTTATATTAAGTGTCTGACACACACCCCTAGCCACAAACGCTGCCTGGGATTTTAAAAACAGAAATATTATTTACATACTGTTATCTGACTAGATCTTTAACCATCTGACTAATGTGATGTGAGAAGATCATCACAGACACACTAAACAGTTGACAAGTTGATTATTTAGTGCAGAAACACAAATGGTTCGTGAGATATACTCTTGAAATGAAGCCTTCATTGATTTGAAAGTAACGTATTATTGTCGTAAATATTCTAAATAGCAAAAGGCACCTGTTTAAATGTAGATTGATCAGGAAATATTATACGCCCTTTGCTTTACGTAAAGGATTCAATGTCTACAATCATTGGAAGTGGGAAATGACGAAAGATGAAAATGGGAAATTTCAGGAAAAATTATAGGTTAAAATTTCATAAATCTGTTCCATAAATGAATTCCCTTTTGTCGGTACACGTTCTCTATTTCAGTTGGAGGTACGGTGAAGATTTCAGCATACCTAATGGCGTTGACTGTTCTCACCCTTTTCGTCATCCTGTGAAATGACCACTCACTGACTGCCGCATCCTGCTTGAACTGCGTTCTTGTTTGACGTGTTGAAATGAAATATGCTGATGGAAAGAAATTAGGGAACAACATTTGGGCGAATCATGGGACATACGGCAATGTTTTCATCACACCAGATACTAAAATGTCACGCATTGAAACGATTTTAATCAAAGAAATTTACTTTTAAGTAAACATTATTTTGCTATAATTACAAGGTTTTGTTATTTTGCTATATGTGTATATGTTTGCTAACATATTTCGTTTTGTTCGAATCAAAGTATGCATTACTTGGTTGTGTTCACTCTCATGTGTTCTATTACCAGAAAATGGTGACATTTGATTCACGTGGAATAATCACTGACTATGTACTGATTGTTATCATCTCACTGTAGGTAAAAAGGCAAAATTCCTCCCCGCATACTTCGGCTACTGATAACATCTTACTGATGACGTGGACCTCTCTCCGATTGACCACTGACACAGAGTAAATGTTAGCTACTTTTTACCTATAGTGACCACATACAAATCTGCAGATGTACAGTAATGTTTTATTTCCAATTGTTGTAACTCTTAACGAATAAACATCACCTGCAAGGTTTTTTTAGCATCGTTGAGTTGAATTTTTTTCTCATCGTTTTCATGAAGACACTCGCCTGTTAGAAGTGATTAAACATTTAACAACACAAGGCAATATCTCAGCCATGTAGCGACCAGAACATATTACATATTGATACAAATGGGTGTTTTGTTTGTTTGTTATTTAACCACACTCTCAGCACCATTCCAGCAATATAACGGCAGTCTGTAAATCATCTAAGAGTCTGGACCAGACAAACTAATGATTGATCTTATCATGCCGTCGGGATGCAATGACATGCTGTCAACCAAGTCACCGGGTCTGATCACACGATTCATTAAGTCGCCTCGTGCAACAAGCACAGGTTACGAGGGATCCATTCAAAACTCCTGTTGGGGAGACAGGGCAAACAAAACGTGTAGACAACTTTATGAAGGGTCAATTAAACAATGTAGTTCAAACACACATTCACTATGTGTTATACATTTAAAGAATATTTAGATATTACCCGGGTATAAAAAAATCATATTTGCTGCTTTAGGATACGAGACTTTACGTTTTTAATCCCCCTCGTATTTTAGCCCATAGTCTTACAATTGTTTGATCTTCCTTTTCCAGACGTTCTTCAATAAGTTTTGTAGCACACATCTATATGGCCATTTTGCACCAAATTGCACCTTAAGCGTGTAGGGTATGTGATATTCTGGATACTCAGAGTGACATTTTAAATACATAGGGCAGACACGCATTGCTGCAAAATTTGTTGTTGATATGTATTGACAGCTTTCATTGATCATTGGTACGTGAAGTAGTGCTTTATTGACTCTTCATTTGCTTTGGAATATTAATCTCAAATTACCCTCAACATATTTTGCCATCGTGTTATACAGGAGAACCCTGCCACATAATAAATGGTATTTCTACTGATATATACAATACTTTTGATCAATTCTAATACATATTTCTGATTAAACGAGCACCTGATGGTAACACTGTAATTTTATGACTCTTCAATCGAATCAAGAATTGCCTTCAAGACACCTTATGTCTGTTTATGTGGCCTGTGAAATACAATTGCGTGTCCTGTTTGTTGATTAACGCCTCACTCAGCAATATTCCAGGTATGTGACGGTGGTCTGTATATATATATATCGAATCTGGACCAGACAATCCAGTGACTGACATCATGAGCATCGATTTACGCAATTGGGATACGATCACATGCATCAACATGGTCAGCGAGTTAGTTAGATACTTCCTACGACAAGCATGGATTGCTGAAGACCTGTTCTAACCCGGATCATCACAGGAATAACAGCATTTAGTGAAATAACTTGATAAGTATACTTCGGACACTCTTCTTGACCCATCTGTATGTAAGGCGTGGCGATATGTTTGTTTGTTGTTTAACGCTGCTCTCAGCAATACTCCAGCTGTATGATGGCGACATGTGACAAACCGGTGATGGGTTTTATGCCCAACGATCAACATCATCGGGGCATCATGTCACACCCACAACCAAGTCACCAGGTCTGACCACCCGATCAAATCATTTGCCTCTTGCAGCTAGCATAGGTTTCATGGAACCCGTTCTAACCAGGAATCCACACTGAGGTCGTGGCACCTGACAGGACAGCTTTTCAACACCCTCCAGCTTATATATTCATAAAAAGCGAAAGCAGATCCCCGCAAAACAATCACGGGGATCGGACATTTAAGGACAGCATAAAAACTGCGTGACATGTGTTTTTTTTATAAATCGTTTGAAGGGCCAGTGTACACAATTTCTATTCAAGTAGATGTAACGTCGCATTTAATATTAGTTCACTATTATAGCGATATGTGTGTGTGTGTGTGTGTGTGTGTGTGTGTGTGTGTGTGTGTGCGTGTGTGTGCGCGCATGTGTGTGTTTGTGTTCCATTATGTAGAACAAAATGACCCGTCCTATGTTTAGTCCTTTCAGTATAATGTCAAATCCTACCAAACCCATCACAAATTGCAATCGAAATTATTTTTCCTTTTTCGTGAACAGAAGGCATCCCCTCAGACCATGTTTTTTTGTAATCTTGTGCATTTGATACTTTATAAAGTACTTTACAAATTACGTTTAATGGTTACTTTAATTATCTTATGTAACTTGAGGAGTCATAAAATGGTGTGGACTGAGAACATCATGCCAATGTTAACGTAACTGAACATTATTCAAAATGGGCCTGGCACTTTAAATTTAAACAGACAATTACAACAGTTACTTTCTTCAACATACCTGATTCTAATGTTACTGAGTTTATAACGATGGTGTATTTAAAAAGATCCTACTTCTTGCAGGTTGCGTACTCCATGGATAAGTGTCCTCTCTGTCAAGAAAATTTTACAGATGACAGGGACACTGTAATATTTGGAGAGAAAGGAAGATGCGGAGTTAAGCTAGTTCTGCTCGCTGTGTCTCAGTTTACGTTGAGGCAGGTCAAACTTCATACAAAATGTCGAAGTAAATATTGCAATCCAAATTATATTGAAAGCAGCACGAAACCTGAAAAAATATATTCTCACAATTTGTCAAGAACGTAGTTTCTCTTTAAAAAAAAATGTCTGTTTTGTGGACGATCTGCAAAATATTCCAGTAAGAAAAAGATTTTAGATGTGTTTCCTATGAGAACTAAGGAATTTGGAGAAAGATTAGAAGAACATGCTTGACATGAAAGGATAGATGGAGTGAGAAAGTATTTTTGAGATGAGGGTTTGCACAATACCTCCAATGCTGTCGATGGTATATGTCATCAAACATGCAGTGTTAACTTTAGGGCAAACAAAGATATAACCCGTACGCGTCAATATTCAATGAAGATGATCATGCACCGAACAAACTAAAGTAAGAAGACAACATGATTTGAAAAAGAAGGAAGCTTTCTTGAAGACAGCTGAATACCTAGACAGGTCTCAGTTCAAGATCACATAATGAAGATGAGAAAGTTGCATTTGTAATTATATTTAAAAAAATAACACCATTTAGAAGTATTCTTTAAGTGATTACTAGGAGCCATACACTTCTTTTGTATATAAATGGTGTCGTAAACTATGCTTTTTAAATTATATACTTCCCCTTGCTCCTCTGTTTAGTTTGCACCCTCATCTTCAGTTTTTAGGGCTCCCTATACGAATATTACTGGTGCCTTTGATGATAATTTAAGTGAATTGCAGCTAGGGAACCTAAACAAAATGTACTTAGTATATTAAATTCGGTTTGCTTCAATAATGTCCCTCAAATTATACGTGCCTTTGGAAAGGTTAGTATAACAAACAGCTGATACTCGATAACATTAAAACATTACGTCATGATAACCATCTATTCGTCTTCCATTAGTGTTGCTCTGTGTCACTGACACTTATTTACTGGAAAAGGAACAGACCATAAATAACACTCATTAATAACAGACCTAACATGGATGCAGGTCGGTGCACTTCCTGCTGCTCAACAGTGTGGCTGCCCCTGCAAAGTAGAACATCAACTGTAAACGTCCAGACCGGAATAAATGTTTCACCGATGACATGTTCCAAAGGCCAAAAGCACAGAAAAGGTACACGTCCCGTGTGTTATTCTGACCGGCATATCAGTGATTCTTGTATTTGTCTTTTATGTAACAATTGACCTCACTGGTCTTCACTAATTAGTCTTTGCCCACTAACCACTCACACAGAGTAAATGTTTTCTATTTCTTATATAAAATGACAATGGATTATTGCCTGTCCACCGAAAGTGTTATCGTGTGTGGTTTAATGAAAAGTGTTTAAATCATATCAAAAATAAAAGAAAGAGACTTCACTTGTTATCTTGGTTATCCGACGGATATTTTCAGTGGGACAATATCTGCATCAGCAGTATTCCATATAAAGGCGGTCTGTAAATATTCGAGTCTGAACAAGGCAATCCACTGATTGATTTCATAAGTATGGATCTACGCTGTTGAGATACGTTAACATTATCAAGTCCTTGCAGACTATTTAAATATGTTTCACAGTAAATCTGTTATCACCCCTGATTTCATGTTGTATCTAATTGGGCGAATGTTTAAGAGTGCTTAAACGTGATTCTCGACTGCACGTGTTAACGGCGGCCGCTCCATGTACAAGGGGAAGTAATCATGTAGCGGACCATACGAAGCGATCGTACAATAGTCGTAAGTGGAATTTCAGTAGCAATACCCTAGAAGAGATATGTTTGGAGGTTGATCCAAATCATCTTCAGAGGACAATCTTAAAAACATTCCGAAGAGTCGTCCCAGGTCGTTACATATGCAACAAATATTACTCAAGTTCAAGATTAAAATTCCCGTAGTCTGGAGTAGTTCAAAATAAGCGTTCAAAACACATAGTTTTTCAAAAGAAGTTGACAAATAACCTTCCAATCTTCGTCCAAAGATGAATTAACATTCCACTCTATACTTATTCTTATATTTTACATGTGTAAGTCTGATTGGTTAACAATTACTCACAGTAAATAATAAACCATCAAAATAAACGCCTCTCCACCACGAACTTGGATGTGGCAGAACTTGACCTAAATGACGGTTACCCACACCTCACAACTCATAATGGCTGACAATGTTGTTTACATTGTCTCGGACAATTAAGTTACATGACGCAAGATGACAACCCCCAATCTATGATGTGGTTCAACATTAACCTGTAGATGTACGGGGAATGAGCATGCTGGTACAATGTGAATACCAGTGTACCTGGAGTATGACTGAACAGACGCTTTTTATGTTGCAGACGAGCGGGCTATGTTGACACGAGGAATCGGCATGACTTGACCTGTCAATTTCAAGATATCACGGATTCAAAGCCAGCGCGTGAATGAAATGAGACATTTGTGGCCAAGGAATTGTGGTTGGGGTATGATTAACGAGTGTTTTCGGATGTGTTTGAAGAAACTTTATTTATGAATACATGTTGTTTTCGAACCTTTTTGTGTTCAATATTCATTTCCATCTCCGTCAACCACCACCGTAGGGATTTGGCAGGCTGGCACTGGAAAATCTATAATGTTATATTTCACTTCGAAACATGTCCCTGGCAGTTTCATTAACATTTCATTTGTATGCAAAATATATGCCTTTGTAGAGTCTTGTAATCTCATCACCGAAGCTGTCAGGATAACGGCATATATTAGAGACCAAGCGTGTAATGTAAGTAATACCCATACGTTTTAAAGTTTCTAGTGGTGACTGATCGGCAGCCGTTTTTGTTATGAATCGATATGTAGGCTATTGATGTATTTATGCGCACGTTTTTGGTGTGAAAAGGCTTACTGTATTCAAAAAATGAAACCTCTTTTAAACCAATCAGAATCAAGCATGCTTCAATGTCATGGTAGAATAAGACTTAATCATGTCTTGACTGACATCCCCAGTATTACCAAATGTGGGTTTTTAACCATAAACTTAACTGACACCTACTTAGGTGTCCCACCTTTTTGGCATCATATCCCAACTTTGGCTTGCATATAAATCCTTGTCTGGAATAAGAAGTGGTTATAACGGTTTACTCCGTGCTGCTCTAAGTGCAGCATCTGCTTATAAGCTATTTACTGCAGCTAATCGTTAGGTCGCCATCAACAGAGAGTTAATACTTATTAAAGTTGCATCGGAAATATTCCAGCCATATAGAAACACCATTAAAAGAGTGAATGTGGTTTTTTGGGGTTTACCGCTGCTTTGATATGTATTCGAGTTATATCACGACTTGTCAGCTTGATGTTGGGGGAAACCCTGAAGTGATCCAGGTCTCTGATGTTTACCACTTACGTAGAAAACCACGACCACGGGTATGGTGCTGACAAACCAAGCAGCGTAATCGAGGCGAACCTGGGATTCGAACCGGCGATTATACATTTCTGGTGTAACCAGAGGACGCAACTCTGCACAGCGAATTGCTTAGCCTTAGACGACTGGACTACCCTTCCATGAAAAGAAGAGTGTTGTATGTAACAAATTTTCAAGAGTGGCTAAGGTTGGAAAAGCTCGGAAGGAGAAATATTTCTTCCAGTGTATATCCAACAGAGTGTTTTTTTCCCTTTCACACAGTTGACACTTCAAATATGCTCCATGATGGAGGCCTGTAAATATTTCTGAGGAATGTTCAGCTCATGGAGCAGTAAATGGAGACTGTATCATTGAGCATCGGGGTTAATGTTAATACATGAACGTGAAAGGTTGAAGTTGTGGAAAATTTACAAATACACAATAGACATTGCATGTTGTTACACTAACCACATACGATCTGAACAATACATATCATAATAAAATACTCAGAACTCACTATGTATACGCATTGAACCTCTCCAGTTTGAATCACGTTTCTGGAATCAAGCACGGAGGTATAGCTCTAAAATTAATATTAGAACATGTAACTTATTGCTGCTGCCACCATTTATCCCTAAACCTAAAACTGCGTGTTTAAATAAAGTTTATTGTTTATTCACTGACCTTGTGTGACCACTTACTCAGTCCACAATTTAGTTCTGTGCTCAATGATTTCTGGGTTAACCTCTGCATTTCAACTTTGAACGTATCTCGTAACACGTGTTTCATTTACAAGGCATATTTCCATTTGGAGGCGAAAATATTTTCTCCCTTAGGCCTGCAGACACAAGTTGAGATTATGTATGCGGAGTTTATGATATAAAAAAAATATGTTCAAAGAAATTGATATCACATAAGGAAAAAGGTAAAGTATATCCCTCTAGTCTGTAGACACTTGTTGGAATTATATACAGTGAAGCTATTGATCGAAGAACGTATGGTCAATGAACTGATATCAGATTAGAAGAAAAGCTAAATTATATCCCATTAGTCGACAAACATTTGTTGACTTCATGTACATTGACGTTTGTGTAATTGTTTAATGTTGTTTTCATTGAACTATCTAATTAATGCACGTTAATCACAGTAAGTATCTTTCAACTGTCAATTTGCATGCGTGTGTGTTAAATTCCTTTGATCATTTCGTTTATGACTGACGTACCAAGAACATGCAGTATATGTCATATGAGAATAAGTAACTCGTTATCTTAAAGTTTACATGATATGTATTATCTTGTATAGACGCTTCCACAAAACTACTGTACATATGGTCCCCATGGCACAATCTGATCAGTGAAGAAGTCAAATCATGCCTCCTATTTATCTTACCAAATGATCTCCACAAAAGGGACACAACTCCTGAGACTATAACAATTGAATTATCAAATGTACAGACTGTGGGGGAAATCATTCTGATTGTGGCTTTGTTGAAATGAAACTTACGAAGATAGTATGACAAAGTCTAATGCCAGCAGATAAAAACATTGACATCTGTTTTACGCACATCTTACATTTTCTTCTGTTCTCACCTTTCTTCGAAACTGACGTAACTTAATCAATGGAATTAATACCATGGTGTGTACCTCTGTACCTATTTTGACTTGAACCCTATTGTTCCCATGTGTTTTCGGGTGACCATCTGATTTGCCTTTGCATGTGTTTGTGATGGATGCCCACCGTTGAGGTAGGTTCACCTTTGGCGGACACTATGTGATATTGATACATTAATACATGCTGACAATATGGTCGGAATCGTACAATGAACTCTGCTTTCAGTTTATACTCTTTTTATGAATATGGAAAGGGGTTTGTCGGTTTTTTTCCTTGCTTGCACAGTACTGTGCCAATGTTCTCTGTTTTATATACTTTTAATTGTGTAGATACATTCACAGTAGAATTAGACACATCATGCTGGCAAACATAAGCATCTGAGCCAAAAACGTTCCAAGTGTGCATAATTTAACATATTGGCTAATATGGACTTCTGATTAAATTTTTTCACGATGTTCAGTTATGTTAATTTTATTTCTTTCACCAAATCCGAATCAAATGATATTGATAAACACTGTCTTCAAGTTTCTTTAATTGAATTTGAAAGAGATAATCAATACAGTTATCAATTCAATACAATACAGAGAGATAATCAAACGTAACTTGTCTAATTTGTTGAGCATATCATGTGCACAAAAGTAATTATTAACGCGACTAACATTGTCCTTGTGTAATAAAGAGTCCTCACCTGAAAAGATAAAACGCTGGACAGATAACAATTTTCAGAGTATCAGGAGTCAAGAGGTGTCGCATTGGAATGTCTATTATCCTTTGTGGGTTGTCAAGTGTACGGTTAAACCCGTGCTTTTTCAATCAAATGCCTGCAACCTTTGTTCTTCTGCCATAAATTTTGAATTGTTGGGCTGATCATGAGGTCTTCGGGTAGAGTTCATTTGAAGTGCACCTCCTCAGTGCCTGCCTGGCTAAAGACTTGATTCGATAAGCTATATCTCCACAAACTAATGTTTTATGTCGCGTACGCTCGGTGTGTTTCAGCATAGTTTTTGAAAAAGGTAATTGAAGTGGGAAGGACATATTTCACAGACACCACTACACTTTAACTGTTAGTGTTATAAAATAAATTCTATGAAGACATACATCTGGTGAAAAGGGTTACAAAATACAGCTACAATGATATCAATTCCCAGATGAAAAACGGAATATATTCCTTTATTCATGTTTATTTCTTTTAAATAATACTTTATAGTTATGATGTCATGACATTGAATCTGAGTTTTATTGAAATAATGTAAATGCACCAAAGAGACAGGTTTGTGTTACTCTATTAAGTTTTACAGACCGAATGGATGTTGCTTTGCAACCCCCGATCTCACCGAAAAATACTTTGAAAAAAGTTCGTAAATTAGATATCTTTGCTGAATTAATATGCCGACATTAATTTACTTGTTATGTAGTGCTTACGTGACTTGATGTTATGTTGTTTAAAGACAAGTGATAACCCAAAACAAATAGTGACTTCTTGGTGACACATTCCCTGTGAAGTTGACATTGAATATCTCGGGAATTTTAATATATCTTCTCTACGGATTTGTAGCAGCGTCATGACTCTTGGCAGACACAAGTAGTTGAATCATGAGAGCCTAGTCGACGTTCCTATTCTTGAACAACTGTGATGAAATATTCGCATGGGAAAATTAAACTGGTGGTGTTCCATGAAGTTAGAATGTTGTGGGGCAGTTCGAGAAAATAGTCCTCATCTAAAAATGTTACATTAATTTTGGGTATCAATACCTTGTTTGCGAAATTCAAAGTCAGGAACTTGTGGTATTTGTCAACTTTAGTGGAATGTGTTTCTGGTTTGCTCAAAGAAATATTAAGTGTTATTCTGACTAGCCAATATTGCAGGCTCTTGCTGCTTCTAGACCCATCCGTTTGCAAAAGTCGTTTGATAAGTGTACCATTCAGGATTTTTCATAAGCACTTGCTTATGAATCACGACGAAAAAGTCATGATAGAAAGACATATGCAATAGTATCATCGTTTTGTTTTGGAAACGAGACCCATAACCTTTCAAATTAATCTAGCTTAAAAATTAAACCATATCACAAATCTTACAGCAACAGATACTTCTGGACGAATATTGAACAAACAGTATATTATCTTGCGAAAACGTTACATTAGGACAGGTAGTAGGGCATTGATGATGTTATTAGTCTGGGAAATAAGGGCAATGTGTTGCACTTCTTCACATGACCTTCAGTGACGGCCATTGTGATCTTTCAACAAATGAAATTTTACTTTTGTAGGGAAAGAACTAAATACTCATATGTTTAATATCTTCAGCAACCCATGCTTGCCGGAAAAGGCGACTATGCTTGTCATAAGAGGCGACTAACCGGATCGGGTGGTCAGGGTCGCTGACTTGGTTGATGCATGTCATCGATCCCAATTTCGTGGACCACACAGGGGGCTACTGACTGGGTTGATGCATCCCAATTGCGTAGATCGATGCTCATAATGTCAATCACTGGATTATCTGATCCAGACTCGATTATTTACAGACCGCCGGGATATAGCTGGGATATTGCTAAATGTGGCGTTAAACAACAAACAAACATATGTTTAATAATTATGTACAAGGGAGTTTTTACAGACGGGGCCCGCCTACAATCAATGAGAAAACATTTATATTCCATTAATTCTTACATTTGATATATGTATTTAACTACCTAAGACGTGATAAGAATTATGGTACAATGTGATGTTTCATCCCTGAACATACTTCAGATTGGTATTCTAGCTGTGGACTATTTGTATCGTTGTACTCAATCTTCAAATTATATCTTTACCTTCTATAGCTTTGACTTCAACGTTCACCCAAAGTGCGACGTCAAATTACATATTCACCTTTACGTAAGTACGTGTGTTAGACAGCATGAAGGAACCAACACGTATCTGGTGTCACCCCCAACAACAATAAAGTATTGTTACGTTGTGTAATCCATTCGCGTCGTTATCCCCTCGGTGTGATTACTTAAGTTTGGGTGGTTGAGTTCAGATTTTACTGCATCGTTTCTATGCACTTGTGCGCAGTACAAAATGTAAACACTGCAAACAAACGTCCTGTTCGTGAAGGGCAATTAATCAGTATGTGCCACATCTCAACAGTTGTGACGTACCGCCAGACAAAACACCAGGGTAAAGATACGGGTTGACCCTCTTCTTCTTAGATACGGGGAAAGTGTTCAAATTTATGACGGGTCTGTGCAAGGTGGACAAACAATAATATGTGTAAAACTCTTGACAGAAAAGCGACATGCATGTATCGAGCCTTTGAGCAAGACATGTCTGTACATGGTTGTGTGATACCCGAAATTGTTGAAGGAGATGTAACAGAGACTGTGAGTAATATCCGCTATTAGTTCAACTATTCTTTTAGTTCACTGCATTACTGTATACACAAGTCTAGGGTAAGAGAATTACCATTTTAGAGTTAGAATATATCACTGATAGATCCGAAACATTTCATATTGGGTCATGGATTAAGTAGTAATATAAAGTATTAAGTGTTAAGTTCTTGCCAGGATGATTACTCACACTTTGGGGATTACAGGTGCACTATCATTAACGTGCACAACTTTCACAAACTTATCAATTTAAGATAAATGCCTAAATAAAGTGATTGACATTGTTAAATTATTTGCAATATTCCTTCACACCATACAAAAGCTGATTCATATTCATGTACCATAATATACTTAAATATCAATCATATTGTACTAATAAATATTTAATATTTATCAATATTTACCTATGGCCAATCAAACTTCTTTTAATCTTTTTCAGGGGATAATCTAGGCTAGTTGTTCTTGTGCGTTGACAATTTATATTTACATATTAGTCCAGAGCCCCAGCCGTGTAGTACACTTCATAAGAGATTATCACACACTCACTTTGACAGCTTCAAATATTACCAAAACTAACTGACCAAATCACATGGGCCATATCACGTAAGAGTCCCTGGACATGAGACTGCCTTTAACTGACGTGAATGGACACGAAGCAATGCAACAAAGAAGTATAGACTAAATGTCAAATTGTCAAAAACGTGGCAGTTGTCTAACTAAAACACGATTCATTCCGACATGGCGCATATATATTGCTAACGCGGAATGGGATTAGTGGCGAAATTATGACGTCACTGCATTGCAATCGGTCATAGTACTGCGCAATCTCATCAGTGGAATGTTTACAAAGTGAATGGGACCCGTGAAGATCCGGGGTAGAATATATCTTCAGTAACCCATGCTTGCCGTAACAGGCGATTAACGGGATCGGGTGGTCAGGCTCGCTGACTTGGTTGATGCATGTCATCGATCCCAACTGCGTGGATAGATGCTCATAATGTCAATCATTGGATTGTCTGATCCAGACTCGATTATTTACAGACCGCCGTCATATGGCTGGAATATTGCTGAGTGTGGCGTAAAACAACAAACCAACCAACCAACCAAAGTGAATGGTGTAAGTGTTAATTTGGCGCAGTTGATAACATTTGCATCTTGCGCGATGCAATGCACACCCATTCCTTTTTTATTTGGACAGTTAAATTATTTTTTGGTTTGCTTGCTGTTTAACGCCGCACTCAGCATTATTCCAGCATAATGACGGTGGTCTGTGAAATAATCGCGTCTGGACCAGACAATCCAGTGATTGACACCATGAGCATCGGTCCACGCAATTGAGATCGATGACATACATCAACCAAGTCAGCGAGCCTGAAAACCCGATGCCGTACATATATATATATATATATATATATATATATATATATATATATATACACACACAAGAACCATTGTATCACAAACATGACCAGTCTCATGTTGTACAATGCCGACTCATCTTCAGCTTTAAAATGCCGTTTTCAAACCATACATCATGGTGGTTGAAATGGCATGGACGATGTGCCAGCATGATTTCCACCAGTAAATCATCAGGTTAATATTAAACGTAATTACAGATCTGGGTTCTACTCTACGGTGAAATTTGGAAATGGTGCTGTCACTGTAAACAACTACTTTTGCAGCCAAGGGCAGTGAAGAATAATTGAAGTAAGTCAAGTTCAACCAGTTCGAAGATCCTGGTGGATAGATGGTCATTCTGAATACGAGTTCAAACAACCTTGTACATAAGTACAATACTCTTATTTAATACGACTTGTTGAAAAATATATTAGTTACTCGTTTTTTGTCAATATTTCTATAACCTATCACCCCACAATGAAAGCAGTCATGTTGATTTCTATAAGAAACTGCAAAGTTGTGTCCAGCTTGTGTGGGCAGCTATCTAAAAAGATTCTGACACTTGTTCGGAGCTGTGTTTAACACTTGATACTTTCTGTAACGAATGAAATCATTTATGTTGAAATTTGTCTTGGGAAGCCAGCCATAGGTCATAGCTGGGCCCCATGAGCATGACATATTCAACAAGCGGGACACTTGGAATGTGTACCTCCTGCAGAGAACAGATTGTTCAGTCCTTAGATACGTCTTTCGAGGGGGTCCGTTGTCAGAGGAAATGTACTCTCGTGTGTGAAGGCAATAAAATCGTGATGGATTTCAGCCATGGATAGACAGTCGCTGTCTACATGTGTACAAGTCTAGACCTGGATATAAATTGTGTAAGGGAAATAGTTATAATTATCAAAGATCCTCCTATTCAACATTGTCTTAGCTTTGGTTAAAGTCATTTCAAAATTCATGTATTTCCCTCTCAAACAAACAGTTTAAAACATCATTTAAATATACGTCGATCTCTTTGAAAGAGTTCATCCTGCCTTTCAGAGTAAAACAATAAAACCAAGTCTTATGTTTCAAATGTTAAATAACAAAACTACAGGTAACTTACATGTATGTTCTCTACATGACAGCACACAGTATACTTAAGAAGTAATGTATTGCATACAATATGGGATTATAGTCATAATTGATGATTATCACATGATTACCTGCTGGTTAGTATCCTTGATTTGTGAGTGTTTACCTTCTTGTTGATGTCATCAAAATGGTGTACTAGTATTTCATCTCTCATTACACCAACTCATTCACTCACTCACTCACTCACTCACTCCCACACATCTCAGTATCAGTTAATCATGTCATCCGTCCATTAAAAAACATTTCAGGAGTAACAGGAGTCTAATGTTGGGTTCAGTATTTTACTTGTCACTTGAGGCTCGCATGTTCTCCCCTTTACATGCATTGCAAATTAACAGGTGTATAGGTCGGGAATTGTGTGAATGTATTAACAATGCATTGTGTCCAGGTTACCCACGATACATTTACATGTACGTGTATTCGTTTTATGGAAATAACGAGACTATATTGATATGTATGCCAAAGTACTGTGGCCCCTGTGTTAAGTTTCAAGAATAAATAGGGGTATTTCGCAGAAGAATTAGACTCATCATGGTTGAAAACAAACATAGCCACACTGAACATGTTCAAAGTGTGCATAACTCTTCAGAAACAGACAAAATATGGACCTTAAAAAGACAATTGGCGCCCACGTTGCATTTTCGGTGTCTCACGTGTTTGTTTTCTTTGTGGTTACCCCAAGGCAACTGGCTATGCACCTGTCTGTGCTTGTATCACCATTTGAACACTATTATATCTGTTATTTTCCCAACTAATGAGTCACCATGGATCGACAGTGTTTGACGTTGCACATACTATCGACCAGTGGAATTTACTAGACCCAGGTATTTATATATATATATATCGTCAAGGAGTTAGAATATTGCTAAATACCATACCAACAAAAACAGAACAAATCACTTGGAGGTAATAATCAACTTGCTGCTTGATTGACAGGTCTTCATGACTAATCCATTCACCCACTGAAATACTACATACCACAATTTTCCTAGTTATTTCAGTTCCTAAGATGATAAATCTTTATAATTTATCTCTTTTCTTCAAAATATGAGATTTTGTTTTCTAATTCTACCAACGTATCCTAAATAGTATGATATTGCTTGACATGTTTCTTAAGTTTCTGGATCTCTCCAGTGCAGGTATTTTATCTTTAAAATCTTGATCATATTTGACATTCTGATATATTTTAATTTATGATAATTGGTATGTTTTCAACATTAGTGTCAGGGCATGTGTGCGGACAATAAGAGATAAGGATGAGAATTTGTGGATGTCAACTTATTTATTTATAATAAAGAATTTGACATCCATAAATTCTCTCCCTCTATGTGTATCACTTCTAAATACCTTTCAAAGACTCGATAAGAGATAATCAAGTGTCAAATGTGATATTTGTTGGGCGATACCATGTGTACACAATTATTCATGAACAGGACTAAAAAACTCCTTGCGTAACAAAGAGCATTTACAGCTAGGCTGTAACTTAAATCACTAAACACTAGGCAGATATCGGGACACTATAGATGTCTTACTCGAATGTTTTATTACCGTTTTGGGGTTGACACGTTACACGGTTCATCCAGTGTTATTATCGAACTAAGGCCCGCAACATTTGTTCTACCGCTGTAAAGTTCAGTTGTTGGACTAAGGTCATTTGGGAATAGGTCATTTGAAGTGCACCTTCCCAAGGCCTAAATGTCTTGACACGTGATTTCATAAGCTATGTCTTCACAAACAAATGCTTTAGTTTTGAAAACGTTTCCATGTAGTTACAAAAACGTTCAAAAAACCGTTTTAAAAACCTGAATGTGTGGAGTTTCTTTTACGTTCACAAAAACGTTTAATAAACCCGTTATAACAATGTTTTCATGAAACATTGCCATGCGAAACCCCCACGAAGGTTGTATTAACGTTGTGTGTTAGCTGGGTATATTGACACCAATACACTTTGATCAATTGTATCACAAAGCAAATAATATGAATATACATTTGGAGATCACAAAAGACAATTCTTAATTGAAGAACAGAAAATGATCCTTTTTTTCATTTCGATTTGTTTCAAATGATACATAGTCGTTATAATGATGGCAACGTTAAAAGTTGGTGGCACCATTATAACTACATACAACTGTGAGCCAAAGTACGCTGGAGCTGCTGGAATATTGCTCGACGTAAAGGGGAATTGTTTAATGGAATTTCGAAGACATTACTTTGTCGTACAGCCTTGTGGAGAGTTTTGTGGTATATTTATAACACGGGCGAGGCTGTTCTATTGGTCTCCTATAAATCTAGTTTAGGTGGGTAAATCAGTGCAATGGAATTCACCATTATTGAACAATACCTGACCACTGATACACCTGAAACTTATGTTAAATGTTTGCCTTCTCGTAATTTAGACAATCCGACCAGAAGTTTCATATGCATAAAGGAACAGATCAACAAGAAGGGGATCACAATTGGTGCCCATAGGGAGGCCAACTTCTCGCCTTGATGTCCTTCACCAAATCTAACATGGATGTTGGTGATGTAACTCTGTCTGTGGCCACCATGTCACGTAACAAATGCCACATGGATCTCAGACTGCATTAAATTCGTCGTGTGAGAGAGTGGTGTACAAATTTGAAAATCAAATGTTCAAATATGAACTTTGTTCTTTTCTGAGATTCCAAAAACCATGCAACTGCTTTGAGAGTATTAGAATCCACATCATATTAATTCCACTTGTTTTGAATACTTTCTGCGAGTATAAAGCACTTCCTTGACTGTAACAAGGATTATGGTTAATCTTTTGGACGGGGATTTGTTGGTACATTTGCTGGACCAAGCAATATACATGTATCTCTCTTTGTACTGACTTTTATGGAGCCTTGGAATTGAGTACAATAGAGAAATGGACATGTCTTCAGTTTTTGGTGTCAATCTAAATGTTGATAGTACTGATGGATGATTTTGGCAGAACTGGTTGGAGGCTGCTTACGATATTTTGGTCCATATTTGAAAATCTGACGAAGGTGTTTTTGTATACAATAGAGAAGTCACTTGTGATTATATGACTTGCAGGATGGTGACAGTAAGACAATTCTTGGCAGACACAAAGAGTGGCATCACGAGCAGCCACGTTGAGCTACAGGTTCCTGTTAGGAAAATGACACTTTTGGTGGTTCCTGAAATTTGAAATATTGTGGGATGTTTTGGGAAACTCATCTTTGTCTGGAAATATAACTAAATGTTAAGGCATCGATTCACTTGTTTTGAAATTCAGATTCAGGAATACCTGGTCTTTGTTTAATTTAGTGGAGTCTGTTTCTTGTTTGGCCAAACGTTTTCAGGAAATATAAAGGACTATACACTCTTGTCGATACTGTGGTGTCTTACTGTGTTTTAATCCATCCACCGCCGTGATATTGGTGGAATATTGCTAAAAGCAGTGTCAAACCATACTCACTCGCTCAATCCATCCATCAGCAAAAGTTGGTCCGGTGCACGATTCCGTCTTTTTCAAAAGCATGTGTTTAGTAATCACTATAAAAAAGTCATGTTACAGAGAAAAGCGTTATCGAGACGCATAAACAATCAAATAAATCTTGTTTATTTACAAAAAAAATAAATGAAAAAGTATCACAAATCTCACCAAAACAGACACTTTTTCGGCAAATTTGCATTAGGGCAGATAGACGAACATTGATATCGTAAATAATATCATGGGGATACTGAGAAATGTGTTATCGAGACGCATAAACAATCAAATAAATCTTGTTTATTTACAAAAAAAATAAATGAAAAAGTATCACAAATCTCACCAAAACAGACACTTTTTCGGCAAATTTGCATTAGGGATTGATATCGTAAATAATATCATGGGGGTACTGAGAAAAGCGTTATCGAGACGCATTAACAATCAAATAAATCTTGTTTATTTACCAAAAAAAATAAATGAAAAAGTATCACAAATCTCACCAAAACAGACACCTTTTCGGCAAATTTGCATTAGGGCAGATAGACGAACATTGATATCGTAAATAATATCATGGGGGTACTGAGAAATGTGTTGTACATCAGTTTTGGGTAATTATGACACTGTTAACTACATCGTTGCTATTCATAGGTGCCTCCAGTAGTCAACGTGACCCAATTCCAATGGAGAATTTGGTGTTGACTTAATGGTTAATTTATTGTAGTAGAATTATAGCTTCAACTCACACATCATTAGTGAGGGATATTTTTTTCCTTTCTTCATTTCATGTTGTTCCTTGCCAAGCGAATATGACCACCCTCAGGAAGTAATATTTTTATTACTTGTATTGCTGTCGCCAGCACACCATAGAAATCATTTCACTGTCATATTCCAGTAATTATAACATGTGTCACCAAAGAAAGAAGTCGTTATTATCTAGTGATAAGTTATGATTTATTCGGAGAGTTGGACCTTTGCAGTATTTCGAAATATTGCATATTAGGTAAATATGTAGTTGCCACAGCAAAAAAAGTGTAGGTTTCCGTCTTCCGGAAACCTTCCGGAAACCTTCCGGATACCTTCCCATTTTGGATCCGGCCCGGATACCTTCCGGAAACCTTCCAAAAAAAATGTCAAAATTTGGGGGGTGCATTTTGTTCACTTAAGTGTGAAACACAAAAAAAAAGCTAACTTGAAAATACCAAGCAATTTGAAGGTTGTTGAAGGCATCTGGAAGGTTTCCGGAAGGTTTCCGGAAGGTTTCCGGAAGGTATCCGGATGCAAATTTTCTTCATGACTTGCTTCTGGTAAATAATGTTAGCCTGTGCATTACAGGTACCTGTTGTAATATTCTGTGTTATTTTAATGGTAAATATCCTCCTGAAACATTTTTGGAGAAGAAAATTGTTCAATTTCATATTTTGTCCTTTTCGGATGTTAATGGTATTAAATGAACAAACATCAGTTCTTGTATAATGATATCCTTAAATTTCATGTCCAGACTTCCAGTTTGTACTGAAAAAGAAAAAGTCATTGACAATGTGCTCACTTGGGCCTTTGGTCCTATTGAGATGATAATAAGACTATTTGTTACGGTACATGTACTTGTTATATTCAAAATACTAACTTCATTGACATTTGCCTCACCCTAGTTTTATGGTACTACAGTAAGCTCTTCCTCAGTTACTGTGAATTATTTTATTAAAAGGGATTGACAGTTAATTTGACACTGGAGTTGTAACCACTGCACATATATGTGTATTCAAATAATATAACAACGATGTGCTTAATACTTCACAAATATCTCCAGAAATAGGCATTTTAGTTATAATTGCAGAAATACTTTATGAATGACCCCTTCACTGTTGCCTTGATCTTACACTTCAACCCCTCATGAGTTATCACTTTTGAGTGTGAATTTGACCTTCAATATCAGTGATAAATATTTCAAAAACATTTCAAAGTGCTATCCAGCACATAAACCAAATATGCAGTCCTTTGGTAGAATTCAACATATCATTGACCAAAATATGGAAGTAATGTAACCAGTATATGTATAAGAGTTACTAAGACTTCTGTAGAAAAGGCAATTTAAGGGAAAATGTAGTATATATAGATCACACACGACCTTTTTCCAACTTCGACCCCTGCCCAAAGGAAGAGTTAGACCACAAACAAACTTTTTGTATGGTTGTGACTTTAACCTTTGACATAACAGATCAATGTGTTATCAGACGTTTTCAGAGCAAAGGAAACATGTGTTATTTATCTTGAGATGCCCAAGCAATGCATGGTTTCATAAGATAAGTGTGGCTATTAAACTGAGGCAAAATCATGAAACATCCCCATTTACACAGCTGGCAAATGAAACATAAGCAACAATCAAATTATCAATTTCTTTTATTCATATGCCTATAGTATATCGCACATTGAACAGTGTTCACATGATGGTTCCATATGCAGTATGCAATTTCACTCATAACAGAGTGTGATAACTGTTCGCTTGACAGTACCTACGGATTATGTTCACCAGTTCAGATAACTTACTCAATCCTCCTTTTCTTTCTATATTGCCATGGATGGGGGAACCAGGATGAGGGGATGAGGGGATACCAGTTAGACTCTATCTCTGCTGCATTGTGTTAGTAGAATTGTGAACTTTCCATTTGGTGTTTGGGTCCACATTTAAAGACAATAAGTCCCATTTATCATTCCTTTCAAGTGTTTACAAGAATTTCCTGAATGTCCTGGAAGAATTCCACTCCAGCTTGACATTGGTTGGTCTTCTCACATTAGCCAGACCAGCCTTTGTGTGTCCCAGTACCATTTGGCATACAATTTCTCGGTCGGCCTCCATTGAAATAACAGGACCCTCATCATCGCTGTCTGCAAATCACCTCTGATATCTGAAGGGGTGCAGCCTCTGTTTAGGACTCCCTTGTCTGGTCCTTCCAGACTGTCAGCCTTGAGTACTCATCCAGGGATCTCAAGCAGGACTTCAGTTTCTGCAGCATTATGTAAAATAATTTTAGCAATCAAAAAGAATTGTTGCCACATGTTCTTACAGATAGAAGGCAGCAAAATCACTTAAGTTGTCATATGTGAGTCTTGTTATATGCTAAACATTTAAGATAATCACATCTCAAATCTCAACCAGACAAACCAGTGACTAATGTTATGAACTCGGTCCAGACAAACCGATGATAACTATTATGGACAATATCCCACATCACTGTGGTATGATTACATGTGATCAATGAGCCTACTCAATCACAACCTTATCTATTAATTAGGCTTGGAATGCTGGGAATCTTTTTAAGAGATGTCATTTAGTGATTGTTTCAACTCATCAACATGGACAAATATATATTCACAATCCTTGTCATATAGCCAAACTATTGCTGGATGCAGTGTTAAATAAATGATTTGGCTTTAACACTGCTTTGAACAGTATTCCAGATATATCACCGCATGTTAGTTTGATGTGGGAAGAAAGTCCTAAGTGATGCAGGTCTTTGATGAATCCCACAAGTATGTGTATAATGCTGACAAACCTAGCAACATAATCGGGGAGAACCAGGATTTGAACCCATGACTATAGGTGTCTGCTAAGCCCAAGAAGTGCAACTCTGCACAGAAAATTGTAGTGCCTTAGATAATAGGACATCCGTGCCTACAGCGATAAGGAACAAACTGAAGACATATTTGCAAAATAACCATATGAACCAAACAGAATAATTTCAAAATATTTACCACTCACTGTTGCTCTTCTATGGTCTTTCTTTGCATTGATGCTGCACGGATGACTGTCTCTTTTATTCATCCGGACATTCTACAAACATAAGTAGCATTCACATCACAGAAATGTCCAAACTGTGCATGTTGTACATTTGATTCAAATGAAAAGACCCCGGTTGTGATTCCGACTTAGAACTACACTAATCATAATAATTCATGTCAAACATTCAGAGATGACATTTATCCCCATATTTAACAAATGTTAAAACAATATTTTGACAACAAAGTCAGGGTCATTCAACACATACATTACATAGGAAATAACTTGTTCGACAATGCAGAGAGATCCTCACCGAGGTGAATATCATTCCATGAATTATTGCCACATTTTCTTGAAATGCAGATTAATGCAATGCAGTATTTACTTTTATTTCTAGGCTATTTGTTTGGCTTTTCCATGGCACTGTTTTGACAGAGATCTAACCTTGATAAGACACTTTGTTCAGAAATGATATAAATAAGAGAATACTTTATTATTCCTGGGAAAATTTGGGTTACATTGTAAAAGCACAGAGAAACAAGTATAAGATTCATGATTTAAGTTAAATACACTCGACCCGTGAAGTTTCCGGGGTAGACTAGGTCTTCAGCAACCCATGCTTGCCGTAAAAGGCCATTATGCTTGTCGTAAAAGGTGACTAACGGGATCGGGTGGTCAGACTCTGTCTTGGTTGATGCATGTCATTGATCTAAATTCCGTGGCTCGATGCTCATGATATGAATCACTGGGTTGTCTGGTCCAGACTCGATTATTTACAGACCGCCGTCATATGGCTGAGTGCGGCGTTTAACAACAAACCAACCTAAATACACTAATACATACACACACAAACACAACATCCAAACACCAAGGTTAGAAATTGGCACTAGTCATTTTGACATTTTAAAGGTTTTGCTATATGCTATCATTTTAGGACTAGTGGACTGAAAGTGTTAGTTTCTACCGCTGCAAACACTAATCAACTAATGAATTGAGTGGTCAGACTAGGTTGTCATCATACTCTGAGGGCATGGATCTTTGCTGAAAATAACAATCACTAGATTACCTGGTCCATGTTCAATTATTTACAGGCTGCCATCACAGAGCTTGACTATTGTGAGTGTGATGTTTCACATTACATTGAAATATACCATGATGAATATATGTAGTTTGTATTTATCACAAACAAAAATACTCACTCAATACTTGGTATCCTCGCTGAGGATGTCTGTGAACCTGCCCACAAACCCTGAACATGCTGAAACAGAAAACAACTAACTTGTCTTTATCCTTTCAATGTTTCAGTGTGAATTTGTTAAAGATTGATAAGTTGTCATTATTCATTGTAATCCATATCTCACTTTCAGGCGGTTCAGGTGGCAACACATGATTGGAATTGAATGCCACGTTTTGTTTGACATGCACTTTGCCAGATTTATACCCTTGGTAACTAACCCTCATCATCAAATCCCAGCGTTATGTTGAGAATAAGGACACGACCCTTAAAAGTCCTGCACCTGTAGCTCTTATGCAAGCCCAAATAGAAATACCATGTCACAACAAACACTTGATCATAATAATAACAAAGGGTTTCCGAAAACAACAAAACTAAAAGGCCCTTGACGTTTACAGTAGTAACATGGAGAACAGGAAAATATCTAAATCAATCCATTCCATAAGATCTCTGTATAGAAATCATGGAACATTATGTCTCGAAGCCCTGCTACGTACCTGGCATCTGCAAGCTGCTCTTCCTTCCTTCGGCTGTCAATCGAGTTTTCGAAATACTTGACGTCCTCGTTGTGGATGGCTCAGGTGGATTTCGACCGGGATTTCCGAGTTAGAGGTGATTGAGAACAATGTATCGATACACGAGGTAAGCATATCGCAATCAAGCATCACGGTGTACATCGATTACACGAGGTTTGAGTGTTTGTTTACATTTGTGTTCCAAAATGGCGCCCTCGGCCATACAGGGAATTATGGGTAGACTTGCTTGTCCCGGAATAACACGAGTTGGTCACGAATGACGAGCGGTCATTTCTGCAGCAGTTACGGAAAGAGACGAGGTTGGCCGATTACAGTTCATACAGGCCATATTGGGAGCCGCGGGGATTTCGACAGTGTGTATTAGGAAGTATACCTATGTGGTGTATGGAATATGCGTTTGCCTACCATGCCAGGCAGTGTGACAAGGGATATCCCAGCAGATGTAATATTCCTACAGCAGAAATGTTTCACAACCTCGATTGCAGGGAGCTGAAGATGTGACATATTCAGACAGAGACCATAATACATAGACTGTTATATGGTCTCTGATTCAGGTAAGGAATATGTTAATAATATTGATCACGTATTAAAGTTATTTATCTTCTGTAAGCCACTTATTCTGTTTTATATATGTTAGTAAATGTGTGATTTAATTTTTGTAGGATAAGCAATCTACCTAACTTATGTTAATCCTTGCTAATGTATATGATGTAGAAATATGTTTGCTTGCTTATATTCCTTTATCTAGATACTCTATAGTGACTCATTTTTTTAGTTCATACCGTACCGACTAAACTTACTTTTGCAGGTGTGAATAATCAAGAACAAATTAAATGACAGGAGTTTTGCAACAGTGAACATTGTGAAGTGGAAGATAAGACATTTGAAAGGTATGGATATTTTCACTTGAACTTGTTGAAGAATACCGTGATGACAACTTTATCATGTTGGGAATTTTGGCGGTGGGGTAGCCTAGTGGTTGAAGTGCTGAAGACCAAGGTGCGATTCTTGTCATGGGTACAATGTGTGAAGTCTATGTCAGGTGTCCCTTGCTGTGGTATTGCTAAAAACAGCGTAAAACCATACCCACTCATTTGGGGATTCCGGGTTGGAATTGGTCCCCATCAACCTATGCTAGTTGTAAGAGAGGGTTGGTTATACTATAAAGGGAAATAGTACCTCGCCTGCTATTGCCTGGTGAAAACAGCACCTTGTTATTTTTTTTACCTTGGGTCTGAATATGCCCGAATACATGAAATTAAACTTGCATGGTCACTTTTAAACACAAATAACTGAGAAATGTTCAAAAAGGTTTACATTAAAATCTAGCATCTACTTGCCGACTCTGATTTGGAGATGCAACTAAACTTATTGTGAAAATATAATATGCTTTGATTTCTTTGAAGTAAAATAAATGCAATTAAACTTGCAAACACAAATAATTGTTAAATGTTAGTCACCTAAAAATAGTTTACATTAGAAATTAGCTTCTGCTCAAATTTACTCATGATTCTGATTGGGAGGTGCAACTAAACTTATCATTGAAAGATCACATGCTTTGAAGTTTTAAGTAGCTTTACTCAGATTAGCTCAATGTCAAGCTGAACCTGAGTCTGGCGAAAATGTCAAGAAACTGGACAACAGGTATACTATATATGTCATATTTATTTTAGTAAGTAGGAAATAAATAGTAATTTTATAGAAATTTCATTTATATATATTTCGGCCAGGAATCAACATGTCTCTCCAGATAACAGACAACAATTAGTAGCCCTTTTTGCCAAATCAAGGTGCTGCTTTCGTTGGAGAAATCGGTGACATTTTGCTGAGGTGCCATTTTAACCTCACCCATAAGAGATAACCTAATAGATCAGGTGATCAGGCTCAGTGACCTGGTTCATGGCATCTGACAGTGACCATCTAACAGTGTGGATTGATGTTCACAATATCAATCACTGGATTGTCTAGAATTTTCGGCCTACCTTTAGAATACAGTACCTAACTTTTCAAACAGGTCACAGTACCCTGTGATGTAATTCGTAGTATTCTGTTGCCTGACACACTGGCAAAACAATGCCTTGTGATGTCATGGGTCATTGGATGTGCATATATATGCTCTTTTCAGTGGTCTATCGTCTCCACACGCTATGTTGTTGCATGAGTTTAAATTATTTGTTTACTAAATATTGTTTTAAACATTTATATGTGAACTAGATGGGTAAACAAGCAAAAACTTATTTGAATACCACTCCAGAAGTAAATACAATATGATATGACAAAAGTACAGTCAAGGAATACAATTATATACATGTGCTTATTATAGAAACTACGTTGTCGGCGCTGTCAGGTCGCATTTTCAGTAGTAATAGTGTACTGCAATATACGGCAAGGAATAGTATTATAAATTTAAGATGCTATGTACAATCACAAAACCTATTGGACAGCTGAATGTTGTCTTCTACTGATTTAAGAATTTCTAAGTTTATTTTTGACGTCCTTTCAGGATTGCCTAATAGAATTGAATTTAGATCATATCCTTTAACATAATAGCACATATTCTGTCTTAAATCATTGTTATTTGGACATATGAGAAAGAAGTGAAGTGCATCTTCAGTGTGATGGCCACAGCTACATGCAGGATTATCTTATAAATATTGCCTGCGGATGCACATTTTATAACAAGTGCTTGTTTATTTTCTATATACTTTTATTTCATTTTTTATTTATTACAGTGGTTAAAATGATTATAAATATAAATTGAAACTAATAATGTGCAATAAGCGGGTTATAGCTGAAACGACACCTTAGCAAAACAGCACTGACTGCCGAAATACTCGCCGAAAGCAAACACGGCGATTACTACTTGACGAAAATGACACCTTATTTTTTTTTTTTACCTTGGTAAAATAAATGAAATTAAACAAGGATTGATAACTTGCAAAGACCAATAATTGTGAAATGTTAAAACAAGTTTACAATAGAAATTAGCCTCTACTCCAACTTATCCTATACCCGACTCAATTTATTGTGATAACATGCTTTGAAGTAAAATATATGGAATTAAACACACATCGTCTCATACAAACACAAATGCATGTAGTTGTTAAACGTTGAAACAAGTTTACCTTCGAAATTAGTCCCCTACTCCAATTTACTCACCGACTCTGATTGGCAGACACAGCTCACTTGTTGTGAATGTATTTTTCAGTTTAAAGTTTAAAGTACTCAATGTCAAGCTGAAACTGTATTTAAGAATCCTAACATGGTGCAATTTTTCACAATGGCCTTTCGATGTGTCATTTGAACATGTTGAAAGGTTTTACAAGGGATATTTGTAACCCAATACTTTCCGTAACGGGCGACAATGCTCGTCTAAAGAGTTGACTAACGCCATCAGGTGGCGATCAGGCTCGGTGACTTGGTTGATGCATGTCATTGATCCCTATGTGTGGGTCGATGCTCATGATGTCAATCACTGGACTGTCTGATCCAGACTCGATTATTTACATATAGCCGGAATATTGCTTGAGTGCGGCATAAAACAACAAACCAAATCATAAGTGTGGGATGAATGATTTGAAATTAGCAAGTTTAATGTGACCTTCAATCACTACAACCTGATCTGAGTCTTGAAAAGATATGACTTTGATTCAGTGAAAATTTGCATCATGATAGTTTCAACTGTAGATACAGTTAATCTGTTTGTTGTACAGTTTCTGTATATCAATATATATGTTGTTCAAATAAGCTTTGCCTCTTCACCAACCCTATTCCTCTTTTGGAATAAATAGTGTCTTATAATTCAAACACCATCACCATCATCCTAGTGAACACAACAAAGAAATGCACATCAAAAACGTCATTATTATTATTTCTGATCTCTGATAAATTAGAAAAAAACTGTTATCCAGCAAGATACATTTCCCTGGTCCCAAGAAGCATGTTACATAGTAAACTGACTCGATAAGTTGAATAGCAGTTGTAAAGGCACAACTGACTAAGCCGTCACTACTCAATTAAGTAATTAACAGACAATTGCAAGTACTAATACCCACCCGACACTAATTGCCCTGTTTATCCCTAGTCCACAATGAGTTGACATTGAGTTCATTTTGCTAATTAGCTGTTTTTAGAGTAGCAAGGTAATAAACATCAAAGGTGGGGCAGGCTTTGATCATGTGTTCTGTAGAAGAGTTGATGTCACTTGTTTTATGTTTATTTAGGATTAACTACATCCCTTGATGCTACCAAGGCAGCCCTTGAGATTATCAGACAGTTTGGCTAGACACAAACTGATGTCTCCCTTGTAGCACACTCTGTGCAGATGCATATCAATGCATAAAGAACATTGGGTAGATGATTCGACAATGCCACACAAGTCAAAGTTGGGTTTCACTGTATTTAGAAACAGACGATGGATCGAAAACTTTATAACAGTAATTATTATTAATTTAAACTTTGCCAGGCCAAAATTTTGGCAGATTTGCATGTTATTGTTAATCTTCATTTAGTTAATTTTCAAAAAAGATAGGATGAATGATGAAATATGATAATGAGTCATGAATATTTGAATTCAGATCAGAACAAACAGGGAGGGTCACCCCAAAATGTGAGAGTCTCTAGGGGAGACAAAATGGACAATAAAATATAAAGTGCTTTGCATTTTCTTTCAGGAAGGGTTGTGTCAAAAATGAATGAGAACATACCGGTAATACATGACCGGCCCCTTTAATGTAATATACATAGTTTTTAGTTGATGGTTCAGGTTGTACTTTTCAGTTGAATTTCTTATCACTGTCTATGATGGACTACCAATTAACGGTAGATATTTAATATCCATAATAACTTAGATAAATGCTTCTACAGTCTCATCCTAATTTGTCAAAATTTGAATTTCAATATAGCTTCCATTAATGAATTAATGAATTTGGTGAGAATATCTATTGTCTGAATTCCTAATATACTTTCTTTTGTATTTGGTGTGCAAGGGTAGCCTAGTGGGTGAAACAGTCTCTGAAACCCGGGTTCAATTCACCACATGGGTACAATGTGTGAAGCCCATAGCTGGAATATTGCTAACAAGCTGCATGAAACTATACCAACTCACTCGCTCATTATGTTGTATTTTGAGATCACTTACATGACATGTGTTTTGATAATTATGAATAGTTGCATTTATGTATTTATGTATAAGAACCTATGTAACTTAGTTTTGCATAGTCTTGTTTACCCTTCCTTACATTTTGATGTAATGCAAACATTCAACCAAAATTCAGGTGAACCTTGTGGTATTGTTTTAGAAGACCGGATACATTTTTGTATTTTCTGAACACTTTTCTGTTTGCAATGGCTTATTTACATGTTCAAAGATTGGTTAAATATCATCAGTTGCAAGATAAATTGTCAATACCTCACTGTTTGAGAAAACAACTTTAAACATTTGTAAATATGTGTGTGTTTCATAACTTTTGACTAACAAGTTTCTAAAGATGTTATGAAATGTTTCAGGTACCTGGATTTCACAATCTGACACCAGCTACATTTAAGAAGATCTTGCTCACACAATTCAGACAAGGGACTCGCCGGAAGATGAACAGTACTCCTGATAACAACCAACAGATTCACCTCAGAAAGTGATGATTCTGAATGAATAATGCCACATCAGTGTGACTGTAGGTGGTTTTATTATGACACTAATGAAGTCTGAATGAATTTATGCCAAAGCACTGTGACTATGTCCAGGTTGTGTACACCGATGCTGACCATACAAATCTGAATGACTTTTGTGGTTTACTGCAGAAACATAATTGACTTTAGATATTCTTCTTCAATAAAATTCTTCTGAGATTTGACTAATTTGTTTATTTAGAAAATGGCATTGAAGCGTCTGTTCTGTAAGGCCTTGCAAACACCACTGGTTACTTTATGCTAGTTCCTCTTCTTGCTTGATCAAATTTCAATTTGTGTTATGTACCAATGAAATGCCATATAATCAATAAATAAGATTTCTTTCCAAAAACATGATTTGTTTTGCTTCATTAGCATAAAGATATATAATTCTGATCAGCCATAACATAGGTGCTGAACAAATATGAAATGTACTAATGCCCTGAATGTTTTCCTACTATAAATACTTAACAAAAGTTGTAGTTCCACCTTAGTAGACAAATGACATTGATATTTTTTCTGTACTTTATTTAGGTGTTTTCTATGGATGCCATTAGTCTTATGCACCAATTTGGGACAATTGTATTCTGTTTTATATTCCCATAAAACTACACTGTCCCGATATAACAAGTACTGATACCGTTCCAAACTAATCTGTTAATCTCACCAGGGCCAAATGCCAAAGCACATAGCCAATGACTTTCCATTTTTTTCTGAGTGAGAATGCTGTTTTGCCACTTTTAGCAATATTGCAACAACATCATGGTGGCGGACACCAGCAATAAGCTTCACACATTGGACCCATGTCGCAAAACAACTTGTGAACAATGCATGCCCACATATCTCAGTTTGAGGAGGATATTTACCATTAAAATAACACAGAATATTACAACAGGTACCTGTAACTTTTTCTTTTTCTCAGTACAAACTGGAAGTCTGGACATGAAATTTAAGGATATCATTATACAAGAACTGATGTTTGTTCATTAAATACCATTAACATCCGAAAAGGACAAAATATGAAATTGAACAATTTTCTTCTCCAAAAATGTTTTAGGAGGATATTTACCATTAAAATAACACAGAATATTACAACAGGTACCTGTAATGCACAGGCTAACATTATTTACCAGAAGCAAGTCATGAAGAACATTTGCATCCGGATACCTTCCGGAAACCTTCCGGAAACCTTCCAGATGCCTTCAACAACCTTCAAATTGCTTGGTATTTTCAAGTTAATTTTTTTATGTGTTTCACACTTAAGTGAGCAAAATGCACCCCCCAAATTTTGACATTTTTTTTGGAAGGTTTCCGGAAGGTTTCCGGAAGGTATCCGGGCCGGATCCAAAATGGGAAGGTATCCGGAAGGTTTCCGGAAGGTTTCCGGAAGACGGAATTCTACACTTTTTTTGCTGTGTGCAAAGCAGGTTTTCGCAATTATGTCCGGTTCTGTACTTCTAATTCCAAACATGCAATCACGAAGAGCGTCTGCTCGGAGAGCTGACGGTCCGGGGCTAGAAGAAGGTTAGACGAAAGTGTGGCATCGTATCTCAGTGGGCTAGCACTATCACATCTAGTACAAGCGGCCACACACACACGTGTACGTACATGCACGTTGCTATATAAGCGCAATTATCCTTGATGTAACGTTGAACTCCATTTTATCTCCCTTTTCATATAACAAACATTATATGATTTGGCACTTTTTCTTCTCTTCAAAGAGCTTTTCCCTGCAGCAGCGTCGGATTTGTCATATGTGGCTAATAGTTGCATTTCTTCCCTGGTTTGCTCATGTATTGGCTACCATGTCCAGGTTGGTAACAACAGTTTTAACAAACGAGAAAGATTATTGAAATAAGAGAAAGATGTATTCCGCTTGTCTGGATTGAGGACTTATACGTGCAGGTGGGTCACGTTGCGTTATACAGTTGAATATACAAAGAGGTTATAATGATGTGTTTCCTTACTCATTTTCTTAGGGTATTTCTTGTCGTCTCCTTGTTGACTGAAAGTATCGTATGTGCAACATAAAACATACTTGTAACTTTGTAAAAAGTATTCGTTTTGCGTAATAGGGTAACAACTGACCTACTTCAAGATAAGAAGTCATAGTAAATCTAATTGTCAGCCGCATATAAGTCATGGAAAGGAGCAACACAATACGGAATGTTCAAAAATAGCAAGTTTTGTATGGAGTCTCAATTTATATTTTTTCTCCACTCTCATTCTCCACACTCACCCGTCGCCAATGAGCATGCATGACGCTGGTCTCTATGACTACACCATGGTATAAATGGACAAAGGCGCAGTAGACATTACAGAGCGGTCAGAGAAGGGAAAGAACATGTTGCTGTTCAGAGTTCTACATTTCTTACCTTTACTGGGTAAGTTGAAAGTCATGAAAAGTCATTTCAATTTTCAGATTGTAGCGTTTAATACAAAGAAGAAATGCGGAGTCTATTTACATCAAAATGTCATAAAGTAATGGTAAAGTGTGTGTATTAAAATTATGTACTGATAGCAATTGTGATACTGATAAATGCTGATAAATTGTGAAACTCTTTCTACTCACACTTGAATAACAAATTAACAACAATTTATATATTATGTGACTGCTTCCGTTAAACATGTAATAATATATGAATTGTCACACTTTATTCCCGTTCTTAGTTGTAACATGCTGGGCAGTTCTCCATGGCGTCGATGGAACTTGTAGTATAGCCGATGATTGCCAGAATGGAGGAACATGCCCGTCAGGCATATGTGACTGTGACGGTACTGGGTATGATGGTGCCACCTGCGAAAATGGTAAATCAGTAAAAAACATATGTTACCAGTATATAAATCTACTTCGAAACTTCAACAGAAAATTAGTAATCTATTACATTTTGCTAGAAATGTGGATATTGGATATAAACAGGGCCACGTGTATAGGATATGCTGATGCTATCTATGTCTTTGTGGGAGTGATTAGGAGTTAAACATACTGTGTTTTAAATGTAGAGCTAAGTTACCTGTAGTTTTAACCGCGCTAAATTGAATTTGTAATCGAACGCGCAGCATGAGGTTTCAAATGTTAAATTTAGCGCGGTTAAATCTACAGGTAACCTTGCTCTACATTGTAAACACGATATGTTTATCTCCATTCTACCATGACTAAAGAAAACGCGAATTCTTTGGTGTTAGCAAATATACTGAGTGAAGCGGCATGGGTTGAGTCCAGTGTTTTGAGTGGGTTATGGATCTGAATTACGGAATCCCCGAACAAAATATGGTGCTGTATATACTCAAGCAGTTTGTTTACACACTGTAAATCTTCACTCAAACACATGACAGGCATTGAAAGTATATAAGCACGGCAACTTGGTAAGCGATGTAGTCGTATATAGAAAAGCGCCAAAATTCCAAGCTCTCAGTAAATATATTCCCTTTGTATATTTCTATCGTGTTTTCTGCACGAAATGTATTGCCACACATCCTTCGAATATTGTAGTAACTGCATATGTGCATTTTGTGTCCTGTAATTGTAGATATAAGTAATTACATATGCCTACCCACAATGACTGAAAATAGTACAATTCTATGAATATTAGCTTCCGTGTTGATGCGGCCATCAAAACAGGTGTTTCAATCCGAGGGGGTTTATTGTGATTTAATAGCCTCTGATTGACCAATCAGAATCGAGTAAATTTCAAATTCAAGGTAGAATACGTGTTAGTATATAGAGGTGACAAAGCAGGATAATGCCGTAATGTCACTTTCAGGGTGTGTTAGTTTAAGTCATTTAGAAGTCTCATTTTGAAACATCATGGTCTGGTTCGTAGGTTCTTGTTTGTTTGTTGTTTAACGCCGCACTCGGCAATATTCAAGCTAAATGACGGCCTGTTAGTAATCGAGTCTGAACCAGACAATCCAGTGATTGACGTCATGAACATCGTAATTGGAATACGATGACATGCATCAACTAAGTCAGCGAGCCTGGACACCCGATCCCGTTAGTCTGGGGCCATATCGTGTTGATGCACATTCTGCAATTGTGTGGCATGGTTGTAAGCAATTACGGGATCTCTGAATATAAACATGTCCGAATTTTGAAATGATTTCAGTGTAGTCAGGTTGATGAACATCAGCACACACTATCGTTCGTGTACTAAATTGTTTCAAGGGCTTGACAAATATTCGTGTGTGATTGTAGCGTTTGAAGAAGGGCAAATGTTTAAAGCAAGTTTTTGTGACGGTGATTCGTGTATTTGAAAAGCACGTGTCAGTGCTTCATCGATGAATTAATTGTTCGTGCCGAACAGAAGGGTATTGATATCGAGAGCACATCATTCGACTGGGCACACATATATCAGATACCAAAGTGTTGTGTGGAGATGTGTGATAAGTGGTGTTATGGACAATGATATGCTGTAGTGCCACCAGAGTACGATTTATAGTCAGTTGACAATGTTTTCTACTAATTTAAGTTTGAAGATCGGAAAATGCGTAACACTATTGAAATAGAATGATTACAAAAACTCGCTCTTGTTAAAGTGAATTACTCGTTTGTGTTTATTACATTCGTTTGATATTTTTATTTTTCAATTACCATTCCGAGGTCGAATTCTTAAGTGATGGAGTGATTGTATAAATGAAGTAGTTTACAGTTATCATTGCATCAAAATACATTTGTGGTTATGCATTTTTCTACACTAGATATCGATGAATGTACAGCAACTGATGCCCCCAAACATGACTGCCACGAACACGCAGACTGTACAAATATGCCTGGATCCTTCACCTGCACATGCAAGTCTGGATTTGTTGGAGATGGAAAGACTTGCACAGGTAAATATGTTGAATGTTTTATGACATTGTTGTGTAGTAATCCGATTTGTCTACCTTTGATGCTCCCAAAACGCAACTACGCCGCGGCATGCAAACGCAATGGATTGATCAGATATCAATTTTACATTAAAATGACCAAGAGGGAGTATCATGTAAACGTTGTGAATGTGATGTGCTTTAATAATACAAAACCTATAGATACATACACCACACCACACCACACCACACCACTAAACACCACACCACTAAACACCACACCACACCACAACATCACACAACACCACACATACATGTTTCGAATTTTTTGCGATAATCAAATGGCTATACATTTGCGTTGGAAACACACTTGTTTACGTTTTTCAAGGAAATGATTCATATAATATGTTTCCATATAAAACATAAAACAAATCCCAGCTCCGCACCCCCAACCCTAGACTATTATATATCCCTAGGCAGATTCAGATTTATCACATGTATGTATATTCGGGGGTAGCATATGTAATAATGCTAAAACAATGGCTGTTTTATATTTGACAGTGCATTAACTAACTGATTTTTAGCTTAACACTACTTGTCACTGACGGAACCTCTTTATCTCACTTATTGTACCTAGTTGATAGAAACATTTCACGATAACGTGTGTCGCTACAGGGAATCGAACACTATAAGTCTGTACAGAAGGCTAACGAACGTAGTTTTCTGCCTTGGTGACATGGACGAAATAATGTGACAATTAACAAAGACAATAATTACTTACAAGAAAAATAGTTAATCCGTTTGTAAACTTACATACTTGTGATTTTTTCGGTATGTTATTCTGTAAATTAAGTGTGCACGTGATTTGGTAACTTCTACTTACAAATAATACTTTCTTGATCAATGCAAAGGGTGCCCATAACAGGCCCATCACTATAGGCAAATAATGTTGTTGTGATTTGTAAATGTGCTCGAGTTGGGTCCTTGTGCTCAAACCTATAGTTGAAAGATGGATGGCCTTATAATTGAATGTGTAACCATACCATAAGAACCATAACCGTCCCATAAGAATATCACAAGTGTTATTTCATTCTATTCCAGAACACGATTACCAACATGCCATGCTTTCCCGATTTATTTAGTAAATTTATCTGTGTACAATTGAGGATATTGAGAAATGGCATGTATTGAGTGTGCGTTTCAAGAAATAAAGTTCCGAAACTAAAGGTCGAAAGTTAACAGTATGACTTAACTCATAACAGTATTTGCACTCTCCAGCCATTGACGCAAGGATCCTGATAGTGTAACGTTTATTAATACAAGACTGAGAGTTCAACTTATTCTTATAAGAAAGGAGTCTTATCATTATCTCAGCCAAACATATTCATCTATTGTGTATAAGTATTATACGTGGACAACACCACCACCTCCTCCCCAACCACCACCGCACCCACCACCGCCACCACCACCACCCCACCCTCCAACATCACCCGCTGAAGTTAGCTAATTGGTATTTACACTCTTAAAAGAATTAAATAGGTTTTACGCGTTTTGATGCCTCGATATTTGTTTTGTTATTCTAAACATGTTCATAAGTGTCTTGAGTGCAAACGTTATGAATTCAAACAATTTACACTCCGAACCATTTACTTGATTTATGTTGCTGGGCATGGTCACAATTGGAAAATACCAAGGGCTTCCATGTCAAGAACATTTCTACAATCATTGCTTGGCTCTTGACTACTTCTGTATGTATTACTGAAACAATATTCAGATAATTTAACTATTTAATGCCTAAATGTGTTGGACTGGGAGATATTATCAAAAAAAGGGGATGATATGGTATTCCACAACGATCGACACTTCTCTTCTGACTAATGATAAATTGCATTATCATATAAAGTATTTCTTGATAGTTTGATATACTTATCATTGAGACTGTACATCTACTGTAAACGTGCGTATCTCAGACAGACACGCGAAGGGAGTTTGAGGAATACATATCCCACATCATCCATATTCCACAATTTTTATCAACATATTTATGTTCAAAATATATTGAGATTGTCGGGTTGTGATGCAGGCATTTGTTGTAGATCATAAATGTGTTGAGTTGCTTTTAACTTAAACTTATATCTGAAGCACCTTCGTAGCTAAATCTTTCTAGCAGCCTTTAATACATAAACACAATATTACAGTGTATTAATGTGATAACATCTTATGGACACGACCCCTTGCTCTTTGGTTATGTGTATGACACATTAAGTGTAAACATTTTGGAAGCTGAAATGGTTTTTAGAATATATGGATGCCAGAAACCTGTGATCGTGGGGTTAAATTCGCCCTCTTTACGTATATTTATCCTATACCAGGTTAGGATATTGTAAAAAATTGATCAAAGCACTGATAAGTCACTCGCACTCACCTGATGTGCTTCACTGCTGCATTTTAAAACCCTTGTTTTAGAGTTGGAATAGTTTCATGTAAATAGCACAAACTGTGAATTAGAGGGTACAATGAGATGATAGCATTACATATCGTTTTCATATCTTATAAACCTTTACTCATTTCAGACCCGTGAAGATTCCGGGATGGAATAGGTCTTCAGCAACCGACGCTTGCCGTAAAAGGCGACTATGCTTGTCGTAAAAGGCGACTAACGGGATCGGGTGGTCAGGCTCACTGACTTGGTTGATGCAAGTCATTGCATGGATCGATGCTCATGATATTAATCACTGGATTGTCTGGTCCAGACTCGATTTTTTACACACCACCGTCATATAGCTGGAATATTGCTTTGCGCGGCGTAAAACAACAAACCATACCAAACCAAAGGTAATAAACCTGCAGAGTTCACTTTTGTCATTATTTATTGTTTTGGTACACTGAGAAAAAAAAAAAAATTTGGAACTACGGTATACACATTTAGTGTGTTCTGTCTAAACACGTTTAGGGTCTACACACATGAAATGAGATATCGTCTCACAGCCAAATCACAACCTAAACACAACATCCCGATAAAACAGATTCACAGGACTTACAACGAACTTGGTCAACATTATCATGAATATGTACAAATAACCCTGCTAAATGTGACTAGGTCGACATAGCACAGGTGGTAGCGGGGCGGACTACAAATCAAAAGGTTGTAGCTAGGTTTGAATCGTTTGAATTGACGCGACCAGGGATCGAATCCCTGACGTTCAGCTCTCTGGCCACCTAGTTAAATAGGTACCAACTTATTAGTAAAGTCTACTAAATTGTTAGTTTCTGAGTGGACAATGAATTTCACTAAGTTAGTAAATTTTACAAACTGTTTTCTGTCAGTGTAGGTATCGATGAATGCACTGCTGATGCGGAAAACTGCCACACTAACGCTGACAGCACACGCATGATTGGCACTTTTACCTTTCAATGGAGGGCTTGATATGTTTGGGACGGGGGTAAATGCAAGTGGTATTTAACCTACGCTTGACCTACGATTGTTTTTTCGCATAATCCACTTCAAATATCCTATACACGTATTTTTTTCTCTATTTTGGTAGATATCGATGAATGCACTGATGGTACAGATAACTGCCATGAAAACGCTGACTGCACAGACACGGAAGGCTCCTTCACCTGTACATGCAAGGCTGATCATGTTGGGAATGGAGTGGAATGCGAACGTAACTACATCTTGCAAATGCATTCATTACAAAATGGCAGTAGCCATGAGCAATGTTGAACTTTCGATGGCTTAATCATCATTGGCGTATGTCGAATGCATTCTTATTTGACTGCATGTGATGCCATTCCATCTGCTAATCTGAAGACACATGCTTTTTGTTGATAATCATATCACTGCAAAGAATAAAAATTTGAGTGGTGTCAAGGGCAGATATCTTACATACAGTTTTGATAACATCTAGGTTACATTTGATTGAGAAATTGAAACATAAACGTAAACAAAGGATACTGTATAAGTCATAATATTATAATATATATATTCACATCACTGCAAAATAAAATATTTAGGTCTTTCTCCAACTCGGTAGGTAGGATATGCTTATTCAACATGCAACATAGTGCGTGTCTGGTCCAAGGCGTGACCGCCTCCGTGGTCCGTGCTTTGGGTATTCACATGAAACTGCTGCATGGTACCTCAGTGGGCTAGCACTATAAAATCGGCATTAGTCCGGACTAATACAAGCAGCAACACACACACACACACACACACACACACACACACACACACACACACACACACACACAAACATGTCGCTAAATAAATGCAATAATCTTAAACGCGACGTTCCACCCAACTTCATCTCACCCCCAAGGTGAATATTAGCAAGTGTGGTAATATATCGTTCAGTTCAACTTTTGGTGCAGCTCTGTCACTTACAGTTACGTAGAGTACGAGGCCACAATATGTCCACATGTCAGCTGACATTGCAGTGTTTGTTGAAAGGTGGCCTGCTTTAACCTCTGTAACACAATATCTGTATTAGATGGTTTTTTACCTCTTGTTGAAGTAATGTAATCCTGAGCTTCCACCCATAATGTTCAGTCCACATCAATATAGGAACATGATTCCGCGTGTTACAGTAATGGCTGTGAAGTCACTGACGTCCCCGACGTTTGAATGCAGACGGTGTCACTTTCACTAAGTAGCATATTTGCACGTTGGGCACCTGTGCGTGGAAAATCTGATGTTCATCCACAATGTATTGCATGCGTTGTAAAATTCTGGCTTTCCGTATGCTGAAGAATAGATTACGCCGGCAAAAACCGGCAGTCATATGAACCTGCATTTCTTTCATGTCAATGATGTAATTCCCACATAATGGCTAGTCTTCAACTCACTGGATGTGAACACCGCCGTTTATTGGGAAACGGATTATGCTTATGCATTATACTGCATCTTAGGGGGGACTGTTTTTGCCATTTACATTTTCAACATCCTTACCTTTTTGCGATATTGGCAATATTTTACCACAGCGTATTTTATGCCCCGAAGTTTTTTTTGTTGAAAATTAAGTTTTTGAAAAACACAAATAAGCCGTCTTTCATGGTTGTCTGACGTGACATTGCTCTGAAAGAAAGTCAAATATGGGTCAAGTGTGTTTTGTTCTTTATTGTTTTAGGTACTGTTTGTACAGCGGATGGTAAAGAGTGCTTAAATGGCGGTACTTGTAATATCCCTTCGGGTGGTACAGCTGGTACATGTTCATGTGAAAGTGGATACAGCGGTCCTCTTTGTGCAGATGGTAGGTACATTCATCCAATTTGTTTTTCGCAGATAAAGGTATTGCTCGTATGTCCAGGTCACTGCATATCATTGCTATATTTGATGTTTTTCAGGTTGGCACCGTATTAGGTATTGTGTAATTTTGGCGTGGCTAGAAATGATACATTGTGAAATCTGTTATGGCCCTTTGTAGTCTGGCCTCAAATTCTTTTACAATAGTGTCTGGAAATGAACGTTCTTCAAAATTTTATTTAAGGCAAAATATTTAAGCACATGTGTATCACATGGGAACGAAGATCAGCGGCCTTGCCCCATGATTTGTTAAATGTACAAACTGCTGTTGTATTCGAAAACAGTCACATAAAAAAAAAATCAAATCAACTTGGTTGTCCAAAGTAAATAGTGGACGTCGGGGTAGCATAGTGTTTAAAGCGTTCGCTCGTTACGCAGAAGACCCGAGCCCGACTCCCCCAGATGGGTACAATGTGTGAAGCCCATTTCTGGCGTCACCCGCCGAGATATTGCTTGAATAGTGCTTAAAACGGCGTAAAACTATACTCATTCACTCCAACGTAATTATGTACAATGGCTGAAACATGTTCACACTGCCTCATAGCAACGTTAAGAATAGGTACCTATCAACCTATAGGTACCTAATATGTTAATCATATCATCATTAACTATTGAACAAACAACATATGAGTAATCAGCCCAGACAGATTGTGTAAATTCTGCATGACGGATATTTGTACAGGATTGTTTAACGTTTGAATTGAGTTGACAGTTTGAGAAGGAAATCACAAAGAATAATGTATGTCTGATTTGCTGAACTAATATCATCTGTAATGTGAAGTTTGGGGCATTTAGACCAACTACATCAGTTTACTAAAAAAAACCAGGATATTGATGTTTCAAACCTTTGGAAGATTTCAAAGAGCGTCCTACGACTATTGCTCAGAAGGTGTTTCATCAAGGCTGCAACATTCAAGGCCCCAGTTAAGCTTTCAAAAGGTTTTATGGTAGACATGTGGAGGACCTTTTAACATTTGACGCATCAGTGACAAAAATTATGTCCGATGCAATACCCTATTTTGACCTGTACCAAATGTTCCTGTTTTATTTCATGTGAACATTTGACTTGCCTTTGCATGTGCTCGTGAGCTATGTAATTTATAGCATTTGATATGTTGGAAATATATTTGAAGTTTTTAGATCAATGGCGCTCCTAAAATTGAAAGTAGAAGAAAAATCGCTATGCGTTATACCACACAATTTAACACTTAATGACAAAGTTGTCACATCCATACATGCTATTTATTTCCTCAGAAAACAAAAAGCCAAGACAGTTAAAGCTGTTTAAAATGATAATTGTAGAGCAAATTATATTCCATCTTCAGAGAACGCCTTAGTTGATTAAGTCGATTATTTTGGAAAATCACAGCAAATGTTACTATCATTTTCGCTGTGTTTAACTTTCGAGGCTTGAGCATTATTGGCGTATGTCGAATGCAATCTCATTTGATTGCACGTGACGCCATTTCATCTGTTAATCTGAAGACACATATTTTTTGTTAATACACATATCACTGCAAAAGAAAAAATTGAGTGGTTTCAAGGTCAGGTATCCTACGTACAGTTTTAATATTTGACTTAGAAATTGAAACATAGACGTAAAGAAAGCATGTTGTTAAAATTAAAATATTATAATATAAATCATATTTAATATATTTTAGTACTTACTGACACGGTATGACAAATCTAAGCGAATGAAAAAGCTATTCACAACTGTGACAAGAAGGTGTACTATAAATAAAGTGTGCTCTTAGTTGCCTGTTGGTTTTTTTTTGGCTTCCTTTGCTTGGTTGATGCATGAAACGCTGGTGCCTCGGATGAGAATTTGGAGAAAGTTTATCCAGAGAGACTAAACACACCCATTAAGATAATACTAGTATGTGAAATTCAGCCAAAACACCACCTAAAGGCAACAACCCAATAATCCAAACATGATTAGAAACTACATACCTTTAAACATGTTTAGAATTTAAAGTGCATATCATCAGGCTATAAGTCAAATATTGATTGGATATATAATATATATTGAATTTAGATGTGCAAATCAGATTCAGAGGCACATGCATGACGCATATACAACGAACTTGGTACAACATTATCATAAATATGCACAAATAAACCTGCTAAATGTGACTAGGTCGCCATAGCACAGGTGGTAGCGGGGCGGACTACAAATAAAAAGGTTATAGCTAGGTTCGAATCTTTTGGATTGACGCGACCAGGGATCGAATTCCCGACGTTCTGCTCTCCGGGTGGACGCCCTAGGACGGCGGCGGTCCCACCTAGTTAAAATAGGTACTAACTGATTAGTAAAGTCTACTAAACTAAATTGTTAGTTTCTGAGTGGGCAATGAATTTCACTAAGTTAGTAAAACTGTTCTCTGTCAGTGTAGGTATCGATGAATGCACTGCTGGTGCGGATAACTGTCACACTAACGCTGACTGCACACGCATGATTGGCACTTTTACCTTTCAATGGAAGGCTTGATATGTTTGGGACGGGGGTAAATGCAAGTGGTATTTAACCTACGCTTGACCTACGATTGTTTTTTTGCATAATCCACTTCAAATATCCTATACACGTATTTTTTTCTCTATTTTGGTAGATATCGATGAATGCACTGATGGTACAGATAACTGCCATGAAAACGCTGACTGCACAGACACGGAAGGCTCCTTCACCTGTACATGCAAGGCTGACCATGTTGGGGACGGAGTGGAATGCGAACGTAACTACATCTTGCAAATGCATTCATTACAAAATGGCAGTAGCCAAAAGCTATGTTGAACTTTCGATAGATTAATCATCATTGGCGTATGTCAAATGCATTCTTATTTGACTGCATGTGATGCCCTTTTAACTGTTAATCTGAAGACACATGATTTTTGTTGATAATCATATCACTGCAAAGGAATTTTTTTGAGTGGTGTCAAGGGCAGATATCTTACATACAGTTTTGATAACATCTAGGTTACATTTGATTGAGAAATTGAAACATAAACGTAAACAAAGGATACTGTATAAGTCATAATATTATAATATATATATTCAGATCACTGCAAAATAAAATATTTAGGTCTTTCTCCAACTCGGTAGGTAGGATATGCTTATTCAACATGCAACATAGTGCGTGTCTGGTCCAAGGCGTGACCGCCTCCGTGGTCCGTGCTTTGGGTATTCACATGAAACTGCTGCATGGTACCTCAGTGGGCTAGCACTATAAAATCGGCATTAGTCCGGACTAGTACAAGCAGCAACACACACACACACACATACACACACACACACACACACACATACACAAACATGTCGCTAAATAAGTGCAATAATCTTAAACGCGACGTTCTACCCAATTTCATCTCACCTCCAAGGTGAATATTAGCAAGTGTGGTAATATATCGTTCAGTTCAACTTTTGGTGCAGCTCTGTCACTTACAGTTACGTAGTGAACGAGGCAGCAATATTTCCACATGTCAACTGACATTGCAGTGTTTGTTGAAAGGTGGCCTGCTTTAACCTCTGTAACACAAGATCTGTATTAGATGTTTTTTTTACCTCTTGTTGAAGTAATGGTAGTATGCTTGGATCCATCATGACGCATCCTTAGCTTCCACCCATAATGTTCAGTCCATATCAATATAGGAACATGATTCCGCGTGTTGCAGTAATGGCTGTGAAGTCACTGACGTCCACGACATTTGAATGCAGACGGCGTAGCTTTCACTAAGTAGCATATTTGCACGTTGGGCACCTGTGTGTGGACAATCTGATTCGCTTCACGTCGCATGTTCATCCACAATGTATTGCATGCGTTGTAACATTCTGGCTTTCCGTATGCTGAAGTATAGATTACGCCTGCAAAAACCGGCAGTCATATGAACCTGCATTTCTTTCATGTCAATGATGTTGCTCCCACATAATGCTCAGTCTGCAACTCACTGGATGTGAACACAGGCCGTTTATGACGAAAGGGATTATGCTTAACCAGTATATTTCATCTTAGGGGACTGTTTTAGCTATTTTCATCTTCAACATCCTTACCTTTTTGCGATATTGGCAATATATTATCACAGGGTATTTTATGCCCCGAATTTTTGTTTGTTGAAAATTAAGTTTTTAAAATACACAAATAGGCCGTCTTTCATTGTTGTCTGACGTGACATTGCTCTGAAAGAAAGTCAAATATAGGTCAAGTGTGTTTTGTTCTATATTATTTTAGGTACTGTTTGTACAGCGGATGGCAACGAGTGCTTAAATGGCGGTACTTGTAATATCCCTTCGGGTGGTACAGCTGGTACATGTTCATGTGAAAGTGGATACAGTGGTCCTCTTTGTGCAGATGGTAGGTACATTCATCCAATTTGGTTATCGCAGATAAAGGTATTGCTCGTATGTCCAGGTCACTGCATATTATTGCCATATTTGTTGTGTTTCAGGTTGGCACCGTATTAGGTATTGTGTAATTTTGACGTGGCTAGAAATGATACATGGTGAAATCTGTTTTGTGAAATTTGTAGCCTGACCTCAAATTCTTTTGCAATAGTGTCTGGAAATGACCATTCTTCAAAACTTTATTTAAGCAAAATATTTAAGCACATGTGCATCACATGGGAATGAAGTTCAGTGGCGTTGCCCCATGATTTGTTAAATGTACAAACTGCTGTTGAATTCGAAACCAGACAAAAAATAAATCAAATCAACTTAATTGTCCAAAGTATTTAGTGGACGGTGGGGTAGCTTTGTGTTAAAGCGTTCGCTCGTCACGCAGAAGACCCGAGTTCGATACCCCACATGGGTACAATGTGTGAAGCCCATTTCTGGTATCACCCGCCGCGATATTGGTTGAATAGTGCTTAAGACGGCGTAAAACTATACCCGTTCACTCCAACGTAATTGTGTACAATGGCTGAAACATTTTCACACTGCCTCATAGCAACGTTAAGTATAGGTACCTATCAACACTGACGCCGAAAAATGTATGTCTGATGTGCTGAACTAATATCATCTGTGATGTGATGTGTGGGGCATTAAGACCAACTACATCGGTTTACTCAAAAAAGCAGGTTATTGAGGTTTCAAACCTTTGGAACGCTGAGGGAATGCAAAATGTTAAACTTATTGAGAAACACGTCTTTAGATGAAGATGAAGATTTCAGAGTGCGTCCTACGACTATTGCTCAGAGGTTGTTTCATCAAGGTTACAACATTCAAGGCCCCAGTTAAGCTTTTAAAAGGTTTTATGGTAGACATGTGGAGGGCTTTTTAACAGTGACTAAAATTATGTCCGAAGCAATACCCTATTTTGACCTGTACCATATGTTCCTGTTTTATTTGCATGTGCTCGTGAGCCTTGTAATTCATAGCATTTGAAATATATTTGAAATATTTGTTGGAAATATATTTGAAGTTTTTAGATCGATGGCGTTCCGAAAATTGAAAGTTTGAAGAAAAATCGCCATGCGTTATACCACACCACACCACACCACACCACACCACACCACACCACACCAAACCACAACACAACACAACACAACACAACATGTTTAGCTACATCAACCCATTGTTCAGTAGTGTCAAGGGCAGATATCTTACATTCACTTTTGATGACATATTGGTATTATTCAATTGAGAAATTGACACCATAACCTTATTCTTTTGGAGTCCTAAGGTTTTTGTGTTAGTGAATATGCTAAGTAATTTTACAGAGGCGTAAACAATGGTTGTTGAATAAATAACAATATGATAATATAAACTCGATACAATATAATTTAACACTTTATGACTTTATCACATCAATAGATGTATTTATTTCCTCAGAAAACAAAAGGCCAAGAAAGTTAAAGCTGTTTCAAAAGAGCAAATTATATTCCATCTTCAGAGGAGGCCTTAGTTGATTAAGTTGATTATTTTGGAAAATCACAGCAAATGTTACTATCATTTTCACTTTCATGAACTTTCGATGGCTTGAGTATTATTGACGTATGTCGAATGCAATCTCATTTGATTGCATGTGACGCCATTCCATCTGCTTATCTTAAGACACATCAGTTTTGCTTGGGGCACGGGTGGCCCAGTCGTCTAAGGCGCCTCGATTCGCTATGCAGAGTTGCGTCCCTTGGGCACGCAAGAAACCTTTGATTGTGTGTTCGAATCCCGGCTCGCCCTGATTATGTTTCTAGGTGTGTCCGCTCCATACCCGTGGTAACCGTCTGAGACCTGCATCACTTCGGGCTTTCCTCCTACATTAAGCTGACACGCCGTGATATAACTGGAATACTGTTAAAACCAAACTCACTCACTCACTCTCATTTTTGTTGATAATAATATCACTGCAAAGGAAAATATTTGAGTTGTGTCAAGGGCAGACATCCTACACTAAAAAATTTTGATATTCGCCTGATAAATTGAAACATAGAGGTACAGAAAGCATGTTGTATAAATTGAAATATTATAATATATATTATGTTTAATATATGTTACTACTTACTGAAAAGGTTGTCACATATGTAGAATGTCTTATGGTATATTATTTTGATTTTGTCAGAAATCTCCACCATCATTTAACGACAGTTTATTACAATTCTAAGATAATGAAAAAGCTATTTACAACTGTGACAAGAAGGTGTACTATAAATAATGTGTACTCTTAGTTACCCGTTTTATAGCTTCCTTTGCTTGGTTGATGCATATAACTCAGGTGCCTCAAATGAGAATTTGGAGAAAGTTTAGCCAGAGAGACTAAACACACCCACTTAGATAATACTAGTATGTGAAATTCAGTTAATTGTTGTCCCTCCAATTCGATTTGCCTTAGGAAGAAGTTATTTTGACACACTACTCCTACTTCATATCAATTTGCTGGCACATTATAAAGCGCGGTGTTAAACAGCAAGCAATTGCAAACAAAAGATATCAATAATATATTGTGATCGTTTCATCTTTTTTCAGTTATTGTGGCCCTGTGTCACTGACATATTATTAATGAAATAGGCATAACACTGACATACTGTCCTGTATTTCAGCCTCTGGTGCTGCGACGATATCGTTGCACTTCCTTCTGCTCACAGTTGTTGCTACCCTCGCAAAGCTGAACCTCAACTGAATACAACCGGACGGGAACACGACTAATACAGTGTAGTAGATGTGTTTAATTTTCCTACAAGACTTCATAGAAGTGGATTTAGTGACATTGCGTTTAATGTTGTGATTGATTAATTGTGCTTACGAGACACGCACCATAATATTTTGAACAATAGATGGTCCTTTAAGTGACATGTGTGAAATGTTTCATCCTGATTAGAAATCTAACGGTGTGAAAAGTGGAACAAATACGCCCATATTTGGTCAACTTTAATCCCAGCATAACTCCTAGAAAGGAACATGTCCGCGTGTGTTATTCGGACCTGCATTTCAGTGATTTTGATATACGTCTGTTTCATGCAAATGTAATTCCCTCACTGTTGATAAGAAGACAAAATTCTTCCTTGGTTACTTTGAGGCCATTTATAACATGTTACTGATGACGTGGAACTGTCTCCCAGTGACCACCGACACAAAGTAAATGTTATCTACTTCTTATCTACAGTGACAGTGAACGATTGTTACCAACCCACCCAAAGGATCTTTTATGATGTATAATCTGATTGATAGTTTATAATTTAATAAAATACATGCATTACAGTTTCACGCGTAATTATTGTTTATTTGATGGATAGTTTCACAAGGTGAGGATATATGTGCCGGAAGGTAACGACAATGTGATGATTTTATTTTAAAATGTCGCATCGGCATTACCTCAGACACAAAGTGACAAGAACACCTTATCAATATATCAAAGTTACAACTAAATCACTGCATGCATAATGTGGTGGAAGAGCGTCAGCCCGGAGGGCGGCACATCGTGGGTTCGATCCCCGGTCGCGTCATACCTAAAGACGTTGAAACATGGTACTTGCTGGATAGAGTTTTCTCCTATTTAGAACCTTCTGTATGCACATTATCCGTAAGCCCTGAGTTAACTGAGTCGATATTTTTTTTTAAAGAACATAAAACAGGTTAATACCACGTACTTTGTATACGACCCGTGGAGATCCGGGGTAGAGGGGGTCATCAGCAACCAACGCTTGCTGTAAAAGGGGACTATGCTTGACGTAAGAGGCGACAAACGGGATCGAGTGGTCACGCTCGCTGACTTGGTTGATGCACGTCATCGTATTCCAATTGCGTGGATCGATGCTCATGATATCAATCACTGTATTGTCAGGTCCAGACTCGATGATTTACATACAACCGTCATATAGCTGGAAAATCGCTGAGTGCAGCGTTTAACAACATAGAAACAAACACACAAACTTTATATACACATTACATACTATACTACATAGTATAGTCCATGATATAATTATGGATGTTATTGGACTCGGCGAGTAGAGTCACTGTGCAGAGTATAGTAAGCTAACTGCCAGCCATTAATGTCCCTCTATTGACCTGTGAAGTGAATATTATTGCAACTGTTTAAACGGAAGTATTAACTGATCAACCATCACTAGACAATACAATTAACACATAAGATTCCCTTGTACAAAAAGCAAATTTAGCTTCATCCCTATGCTAATTGCTTTGCAAAACGACAACACCGTGAACACTGTTTTGGCAATGGTAAATGCCAATCTACAACTGGTACATTTTACACAAAAATAACTGTCTCGCTTGTTTTAATTAATAAATATCCATTTTATCTAGACATGTCAGGATAGTGTTTAACACAGTATTGTGTTCCCTAGTCTTTCTGTGATCACATCAGATTGATCGTCTTCACTCGGCAGATCTTCCTCGCTTTCCTCGCTGCTGTCAATACTACTTTGACTTACCTTTGGCTCATATTGATATTGACGAAAATATGTAAGATCACTTAGCGAAAACTCAACTCGATGGCATTATCTGGTGAAAATGGCTACTAATCTACCAAATCAACTGTTCCCCATGACATCAGGTCTCTAAGTAGTTTCCGGAATACGAGTTGCTTTTTAATGATTTTTGTCACCAATGTTGCCTTTTAGAATGTGTTCTTTCAAGAAGCCTGTTTTAGTATGCTTTATGCATTTTTAATTCCTCCTTTATAGTTTACTGTACACCTCCTTTAAATCCCATTTCATCTCACATCGCCTATAATTAAAAACAATTTGTAAATATATTCAGCAAAGTAACAACAGTTTTAACTGCTTTAGATTCGGGCCATACGCCACCAACAACATAATCTAGACTATCTTGCAGTCCGTCAGCTTCCTGCATATCCCAGTAGGATTTAGGTCATGTGTTGGCTACTGGTGGTTGTGGACAATTCTAACTACTATTAAGAACTGCTCACTGGTTGATGATAGTTACACTGATTATTATATGATCATGTTTTGGGATTGCAATATGTGTATTGTAAAACAGGCCATCAAATAGATCGATTGCTCAGCCTCGATGATTTAGATGATTATGTGTCATTGTACGCGACGGATGTTGCCTACATCATCAATCACTGGTTTGTCTGATCCAGGCCAGATTATAATGCTATCACATAATAGCTGGAATATTGCTGAGTGTGGAGTACAATAACAAACTCGAACCATTGAGTGTGATAGGAATTGTATTGATTCCCTTCAAAGTGAAACAAGAAAAAAAGGAAAAAAATCCTTCCGATTTCTTCTTCATAATAAGAGTCCCTGGCAATTGCAATGTCCATGCAGCCACGAAACTGATTGACAGTGAACTTTCATCACTTTTTGGTTCTGATATCTGCTTCTAATCACACATTAAACACAGAGTGCCCAGGACAAGGGGAAGTAATCCTGTAGCGATCATCTGAAACGCTCGTACAATACTCATGACTGTAGATTTCAGCACCATGCAACAAGACTTCATTTTCATGAGCAAACCGACATAGAATGTCCTCATCGTATCGTGACTGACAACTTAAGCTGGTATAATCGATTATTTGTTTAAATTCATAAAGTTTATGGATGCTGACTTATCTCTACTATACTTGCATACTATCTTAAATATAATTGTTGCTCCTTGTGTTTGGTTTATAGTCACTGCATGGGGAAGTGGCGGTGATAACGGTTTATCAAGAGTTGTCTTAGTTGCGGCAACAGCTTTTGAGCTACCTTTGACAGGGCAATAGGCACAAGTCAGTTTCTTATTCATCGTCATCATCGTCAATGTTTCCCAATTGCGTGGATCGATGCTCATGATGTCGATGACTGGATTGTCTGGTCCAGACTTGATTATTTACAGACCGCCGTCATATAGCTGGAATATTGCTGAATTCGGCGTTAAACAACAAACAAACGTCAATGTTTCCGTCAAATAGCCACTTCAAGGAAAGGGTACAGTTTCATTGTCGAAGAACATGTTTTAGTTTATGGATTTTTTCAATTGCTTTTTGTGTATACCTACAATGCATCGCTTCCTCACTCACAGGCTCTTGATACGTATATATACGATGATTGAACAAAGTTACACGCGTGCATTAGACAGCACTGCCAAGAGTGTCGTGCCTGAACACCATTTGCAAGAACGTTGTTTGTAAGAAAGGATAGATTGTAAATATCTGGACAAAAGTTATTTCTTCCACTGTATATACACCAAAGAACTGTCATCCAAAGACATATTGAACCCTCCATATATTCCATATAGGACGAAGGGTTGGAATGAGTGAGTATTCCAGTTATATCACGGTGTGTCAGCTTAATGAGGGAAAAAAGCCCGAAGTGATGCAGTTCTCAGACGTTTACCACTTCAGTGAAACCCACGAACACGGATATGGTGCTGACAATCCTAGAAACTTAATAGGGGCGAACCGGGATTCGAACACACAATCATAGATTTCTGGTGTGCTCAAGGGACGAAACTCTGCACAGCGAAACGCGGCGCTTTAGACGACTGCGCAACACGTGCCCCCCTCGAAGGGTTGAACATAGCCAAGACTCATCACACTGCTATCAACGTTTATGTTACATAACTACAGGTGACTATTGGTGACAAATCAACAAAGCTGAAAAGTTTACAGTTGCTCTCCCTGACAAGACCTCAGATAACAGAACCATTATATGTACGCATCATTACATAAATTGTTAGATCAAAGAACTGAGTATAAGTGACATAACACATAGTGGCGAGTGTGTAATTTGAGGAAAAACCGTGCATCCGTATTATCATGTTTTGGTTCCAAAGTCATGACCATTAGTCTTTTGCACTAGGACGTACAATGATAGTGAGTGAGTGAGTGAGTGAGTGAGTGAGTGAGTGAGTGAGTGAGTGAGTATGGTTTTATGCCGATTTTAGCAATATTCCAGCAATATCACGGCGGGGGACACCAGAAATGGGCTTCACACATTGTACCCATGTCGGGAATCGAACCCGGGTCTTCGGCGTGACGAGAGAACGCTTTAACCACTAGGCTACCCGACCGCCCTACAATGATAGATACAATGCAGAGTCAAGCAAGTGTATCACCAAATCCCCGTCTGAAAGATGATTCTCACTTCTCAATACAACCATGTTAACACGTTGCCCTTAGGGTTTCCGATTTTCTGAATAGCTCCTCATTGCCACATACTTTCATTTAATGTGAGTTTTCTCGCTTATATATAAATTGGCATTTAAATACCAGCCTTACTTCCTGTTTTCAGAACGTTCGCAGTTCAATGGAAACACTGAACATGTTATTATGATTGTGTTCCAATGGACAATGTTACAATGGCTTTAACATTAATGACGCTATGATAATAGTGACAATTCACACAATTCTCTTTGTTAAAACAATGAGTCGTCACCATGATCAAACGGCTCATGCTTCTTAAACTAAGCAAATCAAATAAACAAAATCAGGAACTTCAAACAGTTATCCACGGGGTCTGGAACAAACCAAGATTCCAATCAAAAGCACCAAAGTCATAGGTAATCAGTCATATGTGGGGTGCTTCAATTACTGCATACTTCAATGCTCAACAAAAATGGTGGCAGGTACCCAGCCAACTCATTCACTAACAAGCATTAACAATTTTTCATTAATACTCATTCTCCTTCAGTACAGCATCTGTTATTTTATTTATAGTCATTATCAATTGAGATTATATATACAATTTTGATTTTATAGTGCATCGCACGGTTACCAGGCACATAACAACGCGGACACCACAGAAGTTATATCACTTTAGTCGTCAAACACATCTACACACGACCAATCGCACGCTTAAACTTAAACTTCTATCGTAGATTTTGTATCTGTCCATCCCTGACCAGTGGTCATTATAATACAGCAAGTGTATCAGTTGTGAAGAATAAGATACTAACTCGACGCAGATGTTTCACAAAGCAGCTAAGTGCAAAATACGTTACATAGTACTAACAGTGAAAATACCAAAAATGAGCTATAAATTGTCACACAATATCAACTTCATATACAATTGTTCCCTTATCAGCAATGAAACACCAGCAAATGTCATATGCTTACAGGTGAAAGATATTTACTGTAATGCAAGATGAATGCAAAGGACACTGACTAAGGCACATAACCAATGAGAGCATAATCCTTGAACTCTGGGTGCAAATACGCATCTTATTGGACCAAGTTTACCCTCAGTCCACATGCTATTAGTTTGTGTGTCCAACTATATGGCGGCGGTATGCACATACTCGAGTCTCGACCAGACCATTCATAAAGAGAACCCAGCATTTGAATAGGTGTGCACAATGCAATATGACGTCATGTGGTTTTCATGGCGACAAAAAATGACTTTGTTGTGCCATCAGTATGATTATTCTTAGAGACCTCTCATTTCATATACTTTTTTCCATCTTCATAACATGGTGACGTCTTATATAACAGAATACGAAATTGTCAGTTTTGAGTATGGTCAAGAAAACTTGAGAACAGAATATTTATTAATACATTGAGGAACATATGAGAAAACTATTGAATTGTCAGAAAATCTTTTATTTCACAACAGATCTTCACATATTTCTAAACCACACGAAACTCCCTCATTGTCCCTGTCATGTACGCATTGCAATACTTCAATGATAGTATTTGTACTATATTCAACCATGTAGATTCAGGGTAAGAATATAGGTCCGCAGGGCGCTGTGCTTGTCGACTACGTGGATCGAGTGGTCAGGTTCAGTGACTTCAATGATTGCATGTCATCGTATTACATGCCTTGATCGATGCTCATGACGTGAATGATTGGGCTGGCTGGTAGAGACTCGATCATTAACAAACGCCGTCATACCGGCTGGAATAAAGCGGTTGGAGTTGAACAACAAATCAATCAACCAACCATGAAAGAATGATACCGCACGTGATTCTGCTCTGATTCGGACGCACCCTACACTTGCCAAAAGACATATCCGAGAAAAACGCATGCGGGTAAACTCAAAATTGTCATGTTTTCTTCAATAATGTAACGTTTACGTAATGTGGTGATTCATATTTTTTAAAACACGAGAACGCGAGATCGCAACACTTGACCAATATCGCGAGCTCCCGTTCTTGTGTTTTTGCGCTAATTAACTATACAGTCATATATAACTATTTTTAAAAACGCGAGATCGCGACACTTCATCAATGATGCGATCTCGCGTTCTCGCATTGTCGTGCTTTTGTGTCGATTGCCCACACAGTCATATGAAACTATTGGTAAAAACCTGATTACGCAAGATTGCGACACTTTAATCTTGCGATCTCGCGTTTCTCTGCCAATAACCTATACAGTTATCTGGGGGCTCAGTCGTCTGAGGCGTCGCAATTCGCCTGTGATTATTTCAATAACTGACGGCTTTAGCTGCAGTTCTGCTGATGCGGCTTATGCAATATTTACTCACTCCCTGACAGGGATATTTTTCCACCTTCCGGACATTTTTATGTTTTCACTATCATTGGACAATTTCTTTGTTAGATTATATTGAGCATGTTCATGGTTTTAATTCAAAGTATATAGGAAACTGTAAGAATGGGAGAGGACTTGTATACTATACATTGGTATTTACGTGCACCTTATGATATTACGCATGCACATGGACAGCGTCTAAAACGCGAGAACGCGAGAACGCGTGATTGCGTTATTGCGAGATCGTGCTCTCGCGATTTTCCTCTTTTGTGGCCTAACAAGTCGAGATTGAAAGATTTTACGTCATGTCTAAATGTCGCATTCCCGCGTTGTCCACTTTTGACAAAAAGAGCTATGTACTAAAAACGCGAGAATGCATTCTCACGATCTTGCATTCTCGCATTTTATGTATATTTAGCTCGTTTCCAAAGGTCAAGATCGCGAGAATGTCCCTTCCAGTATTCCGTACACTCGTGAACAGGGCAAACTGTAAAAAGTGCAAACAAACGTCCTGTCAGTGCAGGGCAATTTATCGTTGTGTACTACGTGTCAACAGTGACGCACCGCCAGACAAAACACCCGGGTAAAGATATGAGTTGACCCTAAACTTCTTAGATACGGTGGATATGTTTATATTTATGATGGGTCTGTGCAAGGTGGACAAACAACATGTGTAATACTCTTGACAGAAAAACGGCATACATGTATTGAGCCATTGAACAAGACAAGTCTGTACTTGGTTGTGTTAAACCTGGAGTTGTTTAATTAGATGTAACCCAGCCTGCGCTATACCTCTTTCGCAAACGTACCAATTCAGGTTAATCCCTTAATTGTTCTGTGATTAACATTGTTTAAGTCATTTGCAATATCTCTTTATTACTTTAGCTAATTTCTACTTATTGACAATAATATACTCAATCATATTGCACTAATAAATATGTAATCTTTTTCAATATATATATCTATGGCCAATTCAACCTTTTTCTTGCCCTTTTTGCCAAACTTCAATAATTTGTTTGGCGGATAACCTGGACTAGTTATTCTCTTGCATTGACAATATATATTTACATATTAGTCTAGAGCCCAATCCGTGTAGTACACCCCATAATGCCCCCATTTCACAATGACCACGAATATCCCGAATCAACCTGAATAGGACATTTTTTTTATGTTCGTAGTTAAACTCAATCATTTTTTAAGTTGGCGGGAAAGTTTTTGTTTGCCAAATACTTTCGTGGAAGGGTCCCCGAATTGCAATTTCGTGTCTGTGTCGTATTCCATTCGTAAATAATAACGTTATTACGTTTTGCCTTCTTCGCTATTCTTAACGACTCGTTGTTCCCAAAATGTATTGTCCACAACCTGAAAATATCCCGAAACATAACTGTGATCAATGAGCATTTTCAATGTAAAACGTTAACTTTATTACACTTAAGATCGGTGACAGGTTACGTCAGTGACGTTATTACTTTATGAGTCTACTCAGTCTCCGAACTATCACTTTACAATCATAAAATTGAACATCAACATTCATCTCAAGTGCCACGCCAGGGTCACTCTCACCCCTACTGATTCACCTACTAAGTGCATCAGCCCATAAGTTTCGGGTTGCGTCCCCAACAACAATACGTTGTTGTTGGATTCTGTAATGAATTTGTGTCGTTTTTCTTCACGGTGTGCCAACTTCAATTTGGATATAACAGGCTTCAGAATTTACTGCCCATACACGTACTGTGAGCAGGGCAAATTGTAAAAGGTGCAAGCAAACGTTAGTGAAGGGCAATTTATCCTAGTGCGGTGATACATCTCAACAGTTGTGACGTGCTGACAAACATAAAACACCACGGTGGGAATGACGGTTGACCTTGTAATTCCTATATACGGTTGACATGTGTAAATTTATGATGGTTAGTTGAAGGTAACAAATAGAAATTTAAACTATCGATAGAAAAAAGGACATACAAGTATTGAGCGACTGAACAGGACATGTCTGTACATGGTTATGTGATACCTGGATTTGTTGAGGGAGATGTTACCCACACTGTAAGTAATTAGCGCCATTAGTCTAACATCCTTTCAGGTGACTGCGATAGTGTATGACGAATTAGTGATGAAATGGGATTATATTCCGCCACATATTTTCCCAGGTGTTTCGAGAATGGGCCTTTTCATTCATATCTGGAAATCTTTCACTGGAGTAGATACTATTTAGCACAAAATACACTTTTACACGCTGAAACCCTTTCCAAAACAAATATAATAATAAGTTTAAAAAGTACTAGCGTGTGTCCTTCTTGCACCAGTGGCATGATTCACAAAGACATGCAAAGGCAAGTCAAATGGCCACACGCTATAAAGGGGTAACATATGGTAAAAGGCCGAATAAGGAATAGCACCCAACCTCATTTTTGTCACTGATGCGCAAAATTTGGAAATGTCCTCCACATGTCCACCACAAAACTTTTGAAAGCTTTGCTCAGCCCTTGAATGTTGTAACCTTTATCAAACAACTTCCGAGCAAGAGTCTTATGACGCTCTTTTGAGCTGACATATACTCAACAACAAAAGTTCCTGTGACACCAATATTTTAGTGTATTTTTCTAACAAGTAAAGTTTGGTTTTCAATATTGTAGTATATGTGTGGAATCAAGTCACAAAAACGCAACTGCAACAGAAAAGCATGAATTCCATGCAAAAGTTGACTTTTATGCAAGCCCCACGTATTTCTCTACCCAATAATGGGTATTATAACATGTGCGTTAACGGGATTACATATGCATTGTTTAGCATCGTGCTGACAACAACCGCTCAGAAAAACAACGAAATTACGCAATTATTCAACATTATGAAATGCCACACCTGTCCGAAAATGACTGCAAGAAGCATCCCTGGCATTCGACGAATATCTTCACAAACCGTACGTCGCCGCCTCGTATGTGCAGGGATTGCCGCCAGACGCCCATTTTCAAAGGAAACCACCGTCAAGCACGTCTACAGTGGTGCACACAGCGTCTACGCTGCACGGCCATGCAGTAGGGACACGTTATATTCACTGATGAGTCTCATTTTCACGTCAGCCACAGCGATGGATGGCTTCGAGTGTACCGACGTCGAGGTGAACGTTACGTCAATCATTTTGTCATGGAAGAAGATCGGTTCGGGAGCAGCAGCGTGATGGTATTGGACGGGATTACAGCAAGACAGAGGACACGTTTGATAGTGGTAGAGGGAAATCTCAATGGACAGCGCTACCTCGACGAGATCATAGGCCCTGTTGTTCTACCGTTTTTGCGTCGTCATGGCCCAGGCATTAACTTTCAACATGACAACGCCCGTTCTCATATTGCTCGATTTGTTCAGAATTCTCTTCAACAAAACAACATGAATGTCATCCTCTGGTCGGCTCGCTCCCCTGATCTCTCACCAATCGAGCACATGTGGGATGAGATGGATCGGCGTCTTCGACGTCAACCACGTGTTCCATGGACACTCCAGGAACTTCGAAACATGCTCTAGCAGATATGGTCACACATCCCACAGGGCTTTGTGCGACGACTGTTCCATTTCATGAGACGAAGATGTGTTGCTTGCATCGCAACAAGAGGTGGACACACGCTATTGATTTGTAAATATAAATTTAGGCATGTTCATTTTTTTATGAAATCACGCATTTTCTGAAGTCAGTATGGCAAATTAAACCATTTGAACACTTACAGGAGTCATTTATCTGTTGTAAACCGAAATTGTTTTATATTTGGTATAAAACATAACTTAGCATTAAATCTTATTCAATGTCACAGGAACTTTTGTTGTTCAGTATATTTGCTTATCTTTTGGTTTGCCTATGTTTACACTTCATTTTGAGACTTGATTTGAAAGTATTAACAACTGTGACAAAGGTTGACGCTAGAATATTGACGAAGTTATTGGTCGCATATTAACGTTCCTGTGCAATGTATGCCTCTGTTTTTATTTGACAGGTGAGTCTTGTTCCCAAAAGAAATTAAACTAAACACGCCAAGTCTCATCCTAATGAGCAAATAAATTTCACAATGTTTCAATCTTCGTCTAAAACACTCGACAGTGAAATCATTGTTTTGATGAGTGTAAAAAGAACTGATATAACTATGGCGCGTTAGGAAGTCACCAATGATTGTTTTCTGTTTTGAACCTGTCGTTAATACATGTACCTTCACATACCTTGTCACTGGTCTCAACGTCTTCTGTAACTCGGAAAGTATTTCAACATGGGCTAGGTTTGTAATATTTATGAGGGGACAAACATGTTCGTCCTCTGTTTCATAGATGTCCTGTAAGATCAAACCTCCTGACCACACAAGTGCATCTTCTTAAATCACGGGTTGGGACGACGATATCATCAGCCATTTTTGCCACGTGTTTGCTACTTTGTTTCAAACCTTTACTTTGTGTAATCAATGAAATCATACATGTTGACAGTTGGCTTTGGAAACCGACCATAGATCGTGGTGAGCTGGTCACCATGAGCATAACCTGTTCAACAACCGGGAAACTGAACATTTGTACCTCCTGCAGAGAACAGGTTTTTCAGCCTTAAGATATGTCTTACTGGGGGTCCGTTCCCACAACAGTGAAAATATCATGTACTCGCATGTGTGTCGAAAGGTAAATAAAATCGTGATGATTTCAGCACTGGGTGCTGAGAATTGACAGTCGTTAACTACATAGGTGTTCCATTTCAGGTCTCATTAAAGAATCCATGCATTTCCCTCACGACTAAAAAACAAACATTTTGGAACATCATGTCCATCCTGCCCTTCAGACACAGATTTGTTGACAGAACAAGTAAATGTATCTGCCACGTTATCTTCCACCAGTTTTCTATTTTTTTCTAAATCTAATGCCTTTCATTTGGTGGAACACAAAGCGGATGTTAGATTGTTTAAAGGTCCTACTTGAAGTTATTCAAAATATGTTTCAAAATAAACAGACTTCAGGTACAATATATGTCAGACGATCCAGTGATTTAAATTATGAGCATCGATCCATGCAATTTGGATACGATGACTACCCGATCACATTAGTCGCCTCTTACGACAAGCTTGGTCGCTTTGTGTGGCAAGCATAGTTGCTGAAGACCTATTCTGCTCAGGATCTTCACTATCATTATCCAAGATGATCATCTGTGTTTTTAACACTCAGACGTAAGTGGAATTTATCTGACACATATATAAATATGAGGATGTATGATACATATATTACCAGAAGTCATCTCGACTGATAAGTTTAAAGGGGTACTTCTGTGTGCCAAATGTACAATGGAAGTGGGTAGCACAGACCCCGAGTTTCATTGAACACAAACTGAGAGAGTAGGTGCTTGCCTAACAGCGATTTATGGTTAGGTTTGATTTCTTAAAAAACTCCATTTATCAGTCAATCGTGTCAACCATTGCAGGGATAACATGGCATCCTTTTGGGATATCTAATGTTGTCGGTTCTGCTTGAAGCTGGACAGACCAAGGTGAAATATGTTTTGAAACTGACCATGCATATTTCTGTGCCTTTATCACAACGTGGACAATTTATATCTGTTACCCGCTCCACTATTGTGTCATCGTGCCCCGACAGTGTACGTTACCCACACAATCGATCAGTGGTATTTACCGACCTCATTTATGCGCTCACCCATTGACATACTATATATCTTACCATACCAAACTAACGTATATAAAAGATTAAGTGCTGGACAGATAACAATTTTGCAGATTATCGAGAGTCTGGAGGTGTCGTATTGGAATGTTTTATTCCTTTGTGGGTCGTCACGTGTACGGTTAATCCAGTGGTTTTACAAACTAATGCCTGCAACCTTTGTTCTTCTGTCATTAAATTTGAATTGTTGGGCTAAGGGTCTTAGGGTATAGTTCATTTGAAGTACACCTCCTCAATGCCTACCTGACTTAACACTTGGTTGGATAAGCTATATCTGCACAAACTAATGTTTTATGTCATGTACGCTCAGGGTGTTTCAACATAGTTTTCGAAAAAAGTTCATTGATGTGAGAAGGACATTTTTCACAGACACCACTACACTTTGATTGCTAGTGTTATAAAGTAAATTCTATGAAGATATACATCTGGTGAGAATTATCACAAAATACAGTAACGATTATATCAATTCTCAGATGAAAAATGGAATATGCTCCTTTTGTCACGTTTCTGTATTTTAAGTAATACTTTATTCTGATGTCATGACATTGAACGTGAGCGAGATACCATAAATGCTCCATATAGACAGGTTTGCGTTTCAATCTATTCAGTATGAAAGGAAGTTGCTCTGCAACACCCGACATCACTGAAAAAATACTTTGAAAAAAAATAATAAAATAGACATCTTTGCTGAATTAATATGCAGATATCATTTTACTTTTTATGTAGCGTTTACGTGATTTATGTTGTTTAAAGACAAGTGATTACCCAAAACATAAAGTGACCTCCTGGCAACACCCCCTGTGCATTTGACATTGAATATCTCGGGAGGATCATATTTAACATCTCTTCTCTACAGGTTGGTAGCAGTTTCATGAGTCTTGGCAGACACAAGTACTGGAATCATGAGAGCCAAGTCCACGTTCCTCTTCTTGAAAAACTCTGATGAAAAGTTGTTCACGAAGGAAAATTAAAATGGTGTTCCTTTAAGTTGAAATATTGTTGGACATTTTGGAAAGATTATCCTTATCTGAAAATGTTAGATTAATTTGAGGCATCAGTTCCCTTGTTTGCAAAATTCAAATTCAGAAACTTGTAGTATTTGACAACTTAGGTGGAATCTGCTTTTGGCAGAGATTTATCGTGGACATGGAAAGGTTTTTGTCGCCTGTTTTTAATCTACAACAAACAAAACAGACACAAAGGTGATAAATGCGCAGATTAAAGTTTCAATTCAATTAATGGTTTGAGGTTTCTGCACACAACACTATCACCAAAAAATAAAGTTCTTTAATATTCTGAACATACGTTCCATTTTTCAAATGAAGATTGTAACCCCATTTCCGTCATTATATTTGTTCATTACAACCAGTCGATTGTTACCAATTAATTGTGTTTTCCTGTTTCAGGTTTTGCGCCAGTTAAATTTATCACCTCCATATTGACTAATAGGCGTTGTTATAGTTAGACAGGCAAAAATAGGCAAATGATCTGATACAGAGTAAGATACATTTGTATCAATGACAAATCAGACAACATTAGGTGTAAAATCAACATTTACAAAAATGTAATCTAGCATAGTCTTAATATTTCCACTTTTTGTGACGTCATCGATGGGGATCACAGAGTACAGAGATCTCTCATGCAATACTCTGCTTAAGTACTTGGAACGCAGTTTATCAGAGTGCGTAAGTCTGTGTTAAAATCACCAAGTATGATAGTATGTCCATGTTGTGAATACACATCATATAATTGTATGACATAGTCAAGCACTTCACAATAAACACTGTCCAGCACAATACTAGATGAAAGGTATGTTCCTATAATAAAAACAGGAACATTGTTCATAGTCAATATGATACTGATCGTTCGATAATCATCTGGAGTGTTTATTACAGACGAGACACAACAGTCCCATTTACGAACAAATATTGCTACGCCTCCTGAGCCTCTAGGTCTCGGTAGTTCTGATTTGCCACATTTGGAAAACACATCAAATTCATCATGGATCCGATTTAAGTAGGATTCGTTTTGTCTGTTTAGCCAGTGTTCAGAAATGAACGTTATATCACAACTTTCAAGTTTATCAGCAAGTTCAGTGGCAGCATGCATAATGCCACGCACATTGCATGTAGCAAGTCTGACCATAAGAAACAAGAGATAGGTCACAAATAGTCGGGATCTTGATTTACTTGTCATGTGTAATATCTTGACTGTTCATCATCATTGTGTACATGCCATCTTTTGCTGGGAACCCACTCTCTACAGTTGACATTCTCTGGCCAGAATGTATCGTCTTCAAGCATGACCTTGGTCCCCTAGTTAGGAACATGGATTCGTATGGTGTACGTTGGATTATATGTGCTTCACAAGTGACAGTTTACTAAATTTTCAAATGGTTGGTCAGCTTTTATGTAGGACAACACTAGTCTCTTTGAGTTAAAACGTGAGGCCCCAGAAAATACACGTTACCACTGTTGGTTAAAGTTAACCTTTCGTGAGTGAATAGTTTCTTGTTTTCCAAGGTCACTGTCATGACCCCAGGTGCTATTGTTCTGCTCGTCTTGGGGTTTAAATAGTGATAGACATGCTTACATCTGTTGGACAGTGGTGGAAACGCTTGGGTATTGGGCTCTGGGCTTGCATCATCTCGAGCTTGTGGGCTTGGGATCTTAACTGCCTCAGAAAACATGAGTTTGTTTCGTGTATTCATCAAGTCAATTTTGCTGTCTATTTTGCAAGCTCGTTTGTCAATAGTCGAAATCGTTGTACATATCTGGTCTTTAAGATGCATAATTCTTTACTCTTGTTATCCAAATCACTTTTCAAGGAACAAACATCTCTCTTCAATCTTTCTTCAGTCAGTTGCAAACGCTTTGTCTCGGTGACATAATGCTGAAGTTGATTGTTTTTTTTGTTTTCATATGCATCAATCATTTTTCTCATATCCAATTCATATTTGTCCTGGAAATCACAAAGTTTATTGCATACAAAATCAAGTTTTTCCTTCATTTCTTCATGAATGGCTATTAGTTTGTTAAACAAAATCATTTATTTTGGATTTGCTTGTCATATTATCAGGGTCTAACACCTGACTCACATCATGCACATTGTCTGTATAGCGTGCTCTTTGACGGCTTAATACACCAGTTTGACTAACATGGGGTGGCACTGCTTCTTTAATGTACTTAAAAAGGAGATATATGTCTGCAGCATATTTGTCTGAGATACTTTTAGATCTTCCTCCACGATTCACTCTCTTTATTAGTACCTCATCTTGGAAATCACTGCATTCTGCCTTACCTATATCATACGGTGAGTGTCGCACATCACTCAACAGTTTTTCATCATTCTTGTATATGCCTTTAAGAGAAGTCTCACATGATTGCCTGTCACGTTCTCCTAAAATGTCCCCAAGATCTCTGAGGATATCAAAGTCAATAGTTTCAGGGGTTTGTGTGGGGTATGTTGGAGAGGAGTTCATAGCTGTACCCTATAAAATTAGTAGAGTAGTTGGGCTTTACCTTCTGCTTGAGATCATGGAAGTCAGTTGTCTTAACTTCTTTACGACGGTAAAGCAAAATATATCCATAGGGACTGCACAATATGCAGAGCTCCGTCAAAACACGTCCGGTCCTCTCGAGACCCAAGCCCAGTGTATTTTTCCAAGTATAAATTGCCTAAGACCTGCAGCATTTTGGACTTAACTCTCACATTAGGACATAATATAATAAACATTTTATGAAAAAAATATGACAGAAAATTGTCTGAGTCACAATGATTTGTTCCAGTACTGATGTTCTTAAATACGCGACGTATTTCATCATTAAAAGAGCACGTATGTATCTGTTTTTCGACTGTATCAAACAGTATACCATATAACAGTTCACAATTCACAATTCAGTCGGGACAGTGGTTATGGAAAACCAATGAGGTAACAGAAATTGTATGAAATATGATCTTCTCCATTAGCAGTGTATGCAGTGAACAAGAATTTCGCTCGAAAACAATACCGTACACAACGCTAAAGACATATGCAAAATTTTAGTTTAAAATTCACTAGTCAGTTTTAATCTGGGACATTTATAAATTCTAAAAGAAGTAAAAATGAAATAATGATAACAATGTGTATGTTTATAACGTGCCAAATCCACAGTCTAAAACACGCTCAAATTATTACCCAGGTATATGGACCGGTGTGCACTCGATTATCATTCTCAGCTCCCTTGACAGTATGCATATACAACCAAAGCTGTCTGTGAAGCGCCAGGTTAACAACCAAAGTATCATCGCATAATGACGGGTACCGATTCACTGTTTATTTCAAATATTCTAACAAGATGACTTGCCTAAGGAGACACCACATGTGCTACATGTGCTTCAGTGTGGGGCAGGATCTAAGCCCTAGAAACTCAAAAGTGAAGTTGCCGAACGCAGGCACCCAACCAACTACTCTCCGCGATCAACGTTGCTTAACTGCACCTAATTAATATCCACCAAAGAGAACAACACTAGAATAGATAGTTATAGTTTGAAATAAGTGAATATCGTGAAATTTACCCACAAATCAGCAGAGGTACAACGGAATTTCGAGCGCTTGGAATCGTGGAGTGTTTATATCGTATGTAACCATGGCTTCCTTGTTGATAGTAAACTCGCTGTGCTTCCGTAGGCCATAGATGAGTAAATCACTGTATTTGTGTAGGGGCGGTCAGATAGCCTTGTGGTTAAAGCGTTTGCTCGTCACTCAGAAGACCCGGGTTCTATTCCCGACATAAGTACAATGTGTGAAGCCAATTTCTGGTGTCTCCCGCCGTGATATTGCTGGAATATTGCTAAAAGCGGCGTAAAACCATGCTCGCTTGCTCGTATTTGTGTAAATCTTCACCTGTCCATGGCCAATACCAACATGTTTTATCATGACTTAGCGAACCCAGTGTTTGTTTCACTATTTGATAATTTGAAAAAGTACATAACACGTATAATTGATCTCCGGACGAATATCACGACAAGGATTGATAAGAGATTTCTGTGATCGTTGGTATTTTCTTTATGTAGTTATCTTCACAGGTTAGCCCAACATCTGTTAACATTATAGGAACGTTCGGACTTTTTTCGAAACGACTGGATGTTTGTTAAATCAAGTTATATAACCACAGCTTCTGACTGAGTGTATCCCCGGGAGCGTTGAATCACTTTAGCCAACGGCAGTCGCGTGAGCCCGGTATTATCGCGTGAATCACTCAACACATATTAGAACTGAATACAACTACTGTTACAACACATCATGTATATAATCTCTCATTACTTGGTCTAGTCACTTCAGCTTGATAAGGGTGTAAGAATCTACATTGAAACGTCGATAAATGCAATGAAGTTGTTATCGATAAAGTTGTATGTTTTTTACTCACACTTCTAGATTGTTTATCAAACTGGTATAAACCTTATTTGACTATTTGACTTATTATACCATGGACATAATTTGTGCCAATAGATACAATTCATTCACTCTATTCGGGTTAGAATAGGTCCCATACAACCTTTGCTGGTCGGACAAGGCAACTAAATTGACCGGGTGGTCAGGCTCAGTCATTGGTTGATTGTGTGTCATCGTGTCCGGGCATCGTGGGACGTTGGCGGATGGATGACCTGCTTCAGCAAGCTTGACTCGCGAGAGTTTAAAAGGCTCCGGTCATGCCCAACACAGACGCATGTTACATGTGGCGTCTTCGGTCCTTAGGCAAGTAAATATATGTACGATTAAAGATTTAGTATTCTGAAATGACCCCCATCTATGTGTACATTTCTTTGCGCCTTTAGCACAGGTGTCAATGCAGAGCACTCTGTCTAAACGTTACTGATGCTACATGTACACAATACATAATCGATGACCCTATTTTAATGCGTGACTGTTGCCAATTTTAAAGACAAAATGCAACGGGTAAATCATTGCATCAAGTCTTTAACAGTATACTGGTGACACAGATGTAAATCGTTCATGTGTAACCTGCAAGTGAGGTTAGGTGAAATGGGGTTTAACGTCGCGTTCGAGATTATTACAGTTATATATCCACGTGCGTGCACACAGTATACTGACTCCGAGCCGACCAGTCCTTTTTAAAACCCCGTAATGCTGATTGCCAGACAGGGTAACAACAAGTACGTCTTTTAGTATGACGCGGCCGGGTATCGAACCCCGGACGTTCCGCTGTCCGGGCGGACACGCTGCCACTAGACAACGGAGGCTGTTGCCTGCAAATGAGATTTAGCGAAATGTTTGGGTGTTTGTCAGGCTAGCTGACTTGGTTGATGCATCTCATCGTATCCCAATTGCGAGGATGCCGCAGTCAGCAATATTCCAGCTATATGACGGGGGTCTGTAAATAACTAGTCTGGTCCAGACAATCCAGTGATTGACATTATCAGCATAGATCCACGCAATTGAGATCGATGACATGCATCAACCAAGTCAGCGAGCCTGACCACCCGATCCCGTTCCACCGTCATATAAGTGGAGTGCGTTGGTAAATATCACACATAAACTGCAAAGAGACGATAACACGTGTACACGTATTATAATTCAGGCATCGGTCGTCCTTAAGATGACACTAGACACAATCGTTATTTCTAAAGATCACCACGACAGAAGAAAAGTAGATCAATAAAATCTGTGAAAGGAAAATGTTCAAGTACCTAGTCTTCATATGAAAAGGGTATTACGTTTCAAATAGTTAACATTGTTTAGTCGGGATAGCCTGCCCCCTCCCCCACACCCTCCCTGACCCTGAGACCAAACTACAGTTAACGTTATCAATATCCATGGGTGTACTGTTTATTGAAGAACCTCCCAGATACGACGGTATGCAAAGGCAAATGATCCCACCTGATATAAGGTTGTGTTTGGGTAACGTGACCCATTCCATATGCATACAACATTAGTTAAGACGATCTTCCGTGTGGATTTCACCTGTCACAAGTTTGCACATTAAACAAGTTTTGACGATTATTTTGTTTTGATTTGTGTGATTTGGGATTAACGCTATGGACGCTTAAAGCCGAAAGGAAGTAACTCAGGCCGTCACGATTTATCGTATCGGTGATCCAACGTTTTGTTTTTTTCACTGGTAATAGCCTGACAGTGTTATGGACACCATATTAAGGAATTAAACATTGCTTTACATTGTATAACAACACGAACGTCGAGATTAAGCAAGTGCAACACAGACACGTTTCATAGATTACCAGGTTTTCTTTACTCATAGTACAGTTCTACCACATTCTCAAATTGTGTTAGATGGGCGGTTGGGTAGCCTAGTGGTTAAAGCGTTCTCTCGTCACTCAGAAGACCCGGGTTCGATTCCCGACATAAGTACAATGTGTGAAGCCCATTTCTGGTGTCTCCCGCCGTGATATTGCTGGAATATTGCTAAAACGGCGTAAAACCGTATTCACTCACTCACTCACATTTTGTTAGTACATTTACAGTGTTTGCACATGTCACACGTAGGTTGTATAATGCATGAAGCACTTTATACTTGTTGAATATGTTTTACATTCCAATCAAATTCATTAGTCAGTCTATTGGTAAATACTGAATAGACTACAATCTACAAAGAATTACAGAGTATCTTCTCCAAAGAGAATAATGTTTTAATGCTCCGAGCCTTGACGGTGGCCTTTGCTCATTATTTTACGAGGAAGCATTATCGGAATCAATGAGAGCAATAACGTATGTATAGCTACCAAGTGCGGATGAATAGTTTCAAATGTGTAAATGCAGTAACTATCGTTGTAACAGCTGTTCTCCTAGGAATCACCACACAGCCGCTATTGGAACCGACAACATCGGCAACCGAACACAATCGATCATATCCGTTAAATTCCGAATATCGCCGAACTACACTTCCTGTCGTCAACCTGCGAGATCCGGGATAGAATGGGTCTTCAGCAACCCATGCTTGCCGTAAAAGGCGACCATGATTCTCTTAAGACCTGTTTGATGCATTTCATCGATCTCAATTGCGTCCTGTCATAACGCTCAGAAGTGTTGACAGATGTACTCACAGCGACAAAACGAAACAAGGTAACAATTCAAACATTTTTCGGCCAAATCCAACTATTTTAATTTGTGGAGAAGGTTTCAAGCCGCAGAGTCTGCAAGCACATATATGGCTACTGATCCCATATGGCTACTGATCCCATTAGGCCTCGTGCCCTCGCAAAATTGTTTCGAAAGTTATATCTCCAAAGTGGCCAAAACTTATAAAATGCCTTATCTACGTCACAGTTAGACACTGATTTTAAATATATTAGACTGTTCTTTTGATGATGATGGCAATTATCCCTGTTGTTTATCCAGATTCCCGATGGTTAATTCTGAGTCGATCGCCGAATGACGAGGGCAACGCCATGTTTGTTTTATAAACAGCGAAAGTAGTCCCTACTTGACCTTTAATGTTTGCATCTCAATCCGCATATGACCCCCACGGATATCGTTTTTACCCGTTGGGTTTATCCTGCCGAGAAACCTACCCATTATATGATCAAGTAAGTTGTGTGTGCTCATATATAAACTAAGCGGCAAAAGAAAGTATAGGTTGGCAATTTTTAATTTTCCTAAAACAGCAATAATTAGTGGAAAGTGGGTATTGGGAATATGGCTGCCCAGGAACAGGACCAAAATACACCTTACCCGAACGCGCCACCTTTGACGGCGCTCGTGAGGTGACAACAAATGGTGAAACAGGTTTCCCGCCTATGGCATAAACTGCACGTGCATGTTTGCTGTATAAATGCGTTCGTCTGCAGGGTATAACCACACGTGATGAAAGCACACAAAAGAAATGCCACGGCTGTCACAGGAGCAGAGAGAGAGAGAGAGCCATCGGTATGGCCGAAATGGGGCCAACACAGGTCCAAATTGGTTGTACACCATTGCCAGTAGCCAGGCTGAACGGTACAGGCAGGCAGGGAGGAAACAGGACAGGCCTAGAACCGGACGACCCCGAGTGACAACACCTCTGGAAGACGGTCAGATACGGCTCATTCACCTGCGAAAAAGATTCGTAACGGCGACGGCAGCAACAGCGTTGGGGGACAACCCATTAGCCAACGTACAGTACTACGACGAGTGCTGTTGGACTTCGAGCGTATCGTCCTTTCCGAGGAATGGTACTGACTGCTCAATATCGACGCCTGAGATTGCGATGGGCGAGGCAGTGAGAAATTGGCGTCGAGTTTTGTGTGTCTGACAATTTTTTGGTGACATTTTAGACAACTGTTGAAAATGAAATTTCTTACCCCACAATTGTTTACCTTCAGCTTACAATACCTGTGATTGCACAATTTCATTCAAACTGTAGTTGATCAATCATTTGTTACCCCTCCCTAGATTATATTATAATTCACAACAAAACCTCTTCTTGTTATTTTTTATCGATCCTGGAACTCGACCTATACTTTCTTCTGCCGCCTAGTTTATGTCAAAATCCATGTATCATGAGCCGTCATATAGCTGGAATACTGCTGAGTGCGGCGTAAAACAACAAACCAACCAACCAACCATGTATCATGCGTTAAAGCAGTTACTTCCAATGACTAAAATAATCATTGTTTACGAACGAAGACTCCATGTACATTAGCCATTTTCTGCAATTTTGATAACCGATATTTATACTTGAAAAAGGAAGGAGTTTGATTTGACGACAAGCAATCACATCATAGCATAATCATTATCGTCGTCGTCGTCGTCGGCATCGGTGTAGTAATCCAGTGGTCCTGTGTTTCCCTGTGTGAGTTTGAACCGCATTTTAAGTTTGAGTGATTGGGTTAGATCATTGAGCTGGGACGTCCTGGTGATGAGGACTACTCTATCGTCAAGTTTCTTCACAAACATCACTCCGTCCCGGACCCATGTTCCCGATAAGCGTTTTTTTAGCTACAAGCTTACGGATTTCTGCAGCTAATCTCGCTCGCTCGTGGGTTAGCTCATCATTAATGAAAACCTGTAGTTGGCGACCCTTCAGTTTAGATAGGTTTTGCATGACCTCGTGTACTGTCCGATAAGAGACAAACTTGACCAAGATAGGGCGGGGCTTTTCGGATAATTTGGCAGGGTCACCAGTTCTATGAGAACGGTCAAAGTTCAACTTTAACACCGAGATCTCTAGATTAGTTTTGCACTATAGTCTGTGTTTTCACCATGCTTGTGTGGTATGCCAGACACTCTAATGTTGTTACGTCGGCCATATTAGTACAGCTCATCAATTTGAGGGTCTTTCGAATCCATCCTCTGGTTCAGATCAGAGTGTTTTTCTTCAAGACCTTAAACTTTGCTTTCACTCTGTACGTATTTTTCACACATTGATTGAAATTTGTCATCAAGACTTGCGTTGATCTCCGGTAACAGTATGGTGACTAAAACTTGACCAAGCTTTGATAAAAGTTCAGGTGAGCTGAAAGCTTCAATAATGCGAGGCGTGAGGTCACCTGACATCACTGGAGTTTCCAAGTCGGGAGCGTTATACAGGACATGTTTTCATGGAAAACAGAACTTTCAGACAGTGATCTGGCACGTTTACAGAATGAATCTGTCACTTCAATTTGGGGCGAGTCAGGCGAACTACGTCGATGTTTTGTTGGGTATGGGGAGTCTGACATCAATGTAATTATTTACACGTTTTCACAGTGATGTAGATGTAATATTTATTTTGATAATACCATTAGAATAATGATCAGTGTAAATGATCAAATAGTACTCACTTTGACGTTTTCAATATGGCCTCCTATCTGAATGTCACAATGACAAACACAGTCCAGTTTCTTATCCAAATACAGAATGCCATCCAAGTAATAATCCACCTTTCATCCAATATTTATATCAATATTGTCATAACTGTGGAATTATTTACTCGCCCCTCTCAGTATTTTGAGGTTTTATCTCTATTTTTTCACATTCTCTTGTGACAGCTCAGACAGCCACGTCGGTTCACCTTGTGATGCAGATGGCAATAAAACCGATCGCCGAAACGCATCACGGCAACGGCTATGGCAACCCGATGAAGGTGAGTTCCGTGCGAATTGAAATGCACTTGCATTCCCCCATTTCTTGCCCTATAAAAATCCACCCAGATCGGATAACATTCATTCGTTATGAATTACAACCACACACCAATATTCACAAGAAATCAGCGACACCAAGCCCTTGGACGATTGCAAGCTGGTCAAACCGGCAAGTAGCCAGTGCATTTCAAGTCTATGTAAGGACCATACACCAACCGTACCAGACCACCAACACTACAGATGACCGACCACATTGTGGAAGACCAAGAGACACCACCCGACGTCATTATCGTCAGATTGTGCGACAGCATCTGCAAGGTCACTTTGTTACTGCTCGACATACCATGGGGACACACCAGCGACACATTAGTGCGGACACCGTGGGTCGACGATTGACGAGCAGACACCTACACTGTCACAGGCCACACCGAGGACCAATTCTGACACCACCTCATCGCCGGGACGGTCTACAGTGGGCAACACAGCACCAACATTGGCGCCACCAGCGGTGGAGGAGAGTCCTCTTCTCAGACGAGAGCTGTTACTGTATCTCAACAAATGATGGCAGAGAGAGAATCTGGCGACGCCATTGGAAACATTATTCGGATGCTTGTGTTGTTGAGAGAGACTCGTGGGTTGGTCCGAGCATCATGGCGAGGGGTGGAATTGGTCTTGCGCAGAGGGTCGGCCCTGTGGTCTTCCAGAACATTGGTTCAGGGAGAGGCAATGGTGTCACAGCATCTCAGTACATTGATCAGGTCTTGAGACCACACGCCATACTTCATTGATTTTCGGTCTTCATGCTTAATAAAGTCACGCAAACCTGTCTCTATGGTGCATTTATATTATCTCAACAAAACTCGCATTCAATGTTGTGACATCATAGCAATAAAGTATTATTTAAAGCAAATAAATACATGAGTAAAGGAGCATATTCCGTTTTTCATCTGAGAATTGATATCATCAGTAACTGTATTTTGTGATCATTCTCACCAGATGTACATCTTCATATTATTTATTTAATACCATTAACAATCAAAGTTTTGACTGTGAAATATGTCCTTCTCACATCAATTACTGTTTTCGAAAACTCTGCCAAAACACCCCGAGCGCACGTGACATAAAATATTAGTTTGTGCAGATAAAGCTTATGAAATCAAGTGTTAAGACAGGTAGGCATTGCGGAGGTGTACTTCAAATGAACTATACCCGAAGACCTCAGCCCAACAATTCAAAATTAATGACAGAAGAACAAAGGTTGCAGGCATTAGTTTGAAAAATCACGGGATTAACCGTGCACGTGACGGCCCGCAAAAAAAGGATCATAAAACATTCCAATACGACACCTCTAGACTCCCGATACTCTGCAAAATATGTTATCTGTACGTCCAGCGTTTTATGTTTTAAGTTGAGGCCTCACTCTAAAGACAAGGACAATGTTAGTCGCGGTAATAAATACTTTTGTGCACATGATATGCTCAACAAATGAGACATGTTACGTTTGATTATCTCTCTGTATTGTATTGAATTGATAATAATAATACAGACGCTTCAGTTACAAAACTACAGATGGTCGTGTCAATGCAATTAAAATCTAGAAACATCGAAAATGTCTATCACTATCATTTGATTCGGACTCGTTGCCGTTAATAAAAAAACATAACTGAATAATTATGTTTGCCAGCATGGTGTGTCTAATTCAGAAAAAAGACATACATGTATTGGTCCACTGAACAAGACAAGTCTGCAGTTGGTTGTGTGATACCTGGAGTTGTTAACTAAATGTAACCCAGACTGCACTATATATCTCTTTCGCATTCGTATCAATTTACGTTAAATGCCGGAATCAATTTGTGATTAACATTGTTAAAATTATTTGCAATATTTCTTTATTACTACAGCTAATTCCTATTCATTGACAATGATATACTCAAAAGTCAATCATATTCTACAAATGAATATGTAATATTTAACAATATGTATCTGTGGACAAATCAACCTATTTCTTGCCCTTTACGCCTAACATTAATAATTTTCTTTTGGCGGATAATCTAGACTAGTTATTCTCTTGCATTGACAATTTGTATTTTCATATTAGTCTGTAGCCATCTCATAAGAGATTATCGCACACTTACAATCAAAACTCAAACAAACTGATATGGGCCAGTGTGATACAAGGTTGTCCGGTCACTGACGACAAGCAGGAGTGACTTGAGATTGTATCCAATTGTCGTGAATCGTCGTATTCTAAAAAACGTATATGGGCCGACACGAAGCCATGCAGCCAAGAATTATAGACTAAACGTCAAATTCTCAAAGATGTTGCGGTATATTTCAAACAAAAACACAATTCATTCCCATTTTACGACATGTCGCATATATTTTGTTTATACGGAATGTGATTAGTGTCGAAATTATCACGTCACTGCATTGCACTCAGTCATAGTACTGCATAATATCATCAATGGAGGGGGCACGGGTGGCCCAGTCGTCTAAGGCGCCGCGATTCGCTGTGCAGAGTGGCGTCCCTCGGGCACGCCAGAAACCTATGATTGTGGGTTCGAATCCCTGTTCGCCCTGATTATGTTTCTATGTTTGTCAGACCCATACCCGTGCACCACCGAAGTGGTAAACGTCTGATACCTGCATCACTTCGGGCTTCCCTCCCACATTAAGCTGACACGCCGTGATATAACTGGAATAAAAAACTCACTCACTCATCAATGGAATGTCCTTGCACGTTAGAGGTTCCGGGAAATGGATAAACGCGAACCTGTTTATCGAAATTAGGAATAACACAGCACGCTAACATGAATTTAGATGTTCACATAGACAAACAGCAGATTTATATGTGATTAAAGTTTTTTAGTTTTTTTTATAAAAGGTGAATACTATTAATTTCACATTTATGCAAATCCGTTTACACAGTGAATGGTTTAAGTGTTGCTAACATTTGCATTTTGCGCGATACAATGCGCACCAAATCCATTTCTTTTTCATTTGGACAGTTAGATTAAATAATATAGAAGTCAGTATTACATATCTTAGGAAATGCCATATACCTTCTATACAGACTATTGGATATCTAAAAGGACTCATCTTATAAATCAATAATTGTTGAAGTGTTGTCATATGCATTTCAATGCATCCAAAGTATTTTTAGTAGTTCAGTACAATCCTGCCTTCATTATAGAACTATTAATAACTGTTCAGCCACATTTTACGGTAGTAGTTTTCGGTTCGGGAAATCAAAAGACTATCGGTACTCAATCAATACTACAACTATGACCAAAACCTGCAGCAAATCAGGAGATTATACTTGTCTTTTTGACGAGTGTTGATACTTTTGTATTAGGTTACATGTAGGAATTTGATTTCGAAGTATTATCTCATCGAAGGACAACTCTCTTTGTTCTAACCCTATAAATCCCAAAACTGGTGCATTGTTTGACACTCAGCTTTGGGGTTATCCGTGAACAAATTATTTTAAGATCACCTCCTCAATAGCTGCTAGGATCTATGGGGTATTTCTTAAATCGGCTGCACGCTGTACTTGTGGCTTGAACTGAGCACTTGTTAAAACAACGTTCGATTATGACTGCTAAGTTTTGAATACCACGTGAAAAGTTAATATTTGTATAAAGATTTGTTATTTCAAACATCATGTCTTATTATCTCGATTGAAAAAAAACTTGCAACCATATGTAATATTTATGTACGTTTAATATATGTTTTGCAAGCTTACAAACCATCATATCGTACACGATCCAGGAACTTGGCCAGGGATTGTGTTACCGAAATCACTGAATAAACTTAGTTATCTTGATGTACAGTGTAGGTAATCTGAAACAATACAATTGTTGACCTGCAGTCCAAATGTTGCATTAATGATCTTCTTCGATCTCCTTACCACATGATCCCCAAATTCTAATTAGTCGACAATAACGATATAATGTCTTGAACAGCATTTCACTGACATGGGTACCACAACGTGTCCCTCAAATGTTTGAGGCAGGACCAAAGCGTTTCAGATCGGAGACATTTCGTAATTGTTTGAAACCCATGAACACTTGTGTTTTGCTGACAGATCAAAGATTACAATTGTCTTGCATCACCCATCAAACCCAACATCAGCACATCCTGGTTGCAAAGGGACGCAACACTGCACAACGTGTGGCGGATTCTGCAGCTACATGTAGAATGTGTTTTTACTCATCAACAAAGATGTCCCCCTCCATCCATGTTTTATATGATAAGAGAATAGTTGAGCATGTGGTCATGGCACATGTATAATGTTATGCAAATAATATACATAAGTGTGAGAGTTTTGGCTCGGAAACAAAGCCGATGGTTATTTGAGACTGTCCATGGAAACGTATCACAATACTTTTAAGAAAAAAATCAAAATATTAAAAGCTACAATTTAAGCTGGTGAGAAATGCATATGCCAAGTTTCCTCGAAAACTGTGAAATAAACCTTACTATGATAGGAGACAAAGTCGAAATTGTTTCCTTGGAACATAACAAATATTATTAAGAAAACATTCAAATAACAAAAAGGCCCCAGTTAAGGTGATGCGTAATGCAAATGCCAGGTTTTGATGCCAAACCTTGAATGGTTTTCAAGTTATGGATCGGGATAGAATGGGAACGCTAACGACAAAGGGTATCGAGCCAAAAGCAATACATCTCCCCTCTCTTTGAGGGGAGACATCATGACACTGACAGAATGACTGATACCTCTATACTGACGAGTGTTTTAGCACAAACACTTGTTTGTGAATACATCAGTTTTCTGAATCACTACATCTTGATCCATATAGAAATTAGAAATTAATACTTCGAAATCGGAGCAATATCAGTTGTTTTGTTACTCACTGATACACTGAAAAAGCACTTGGTCACAACAGCTTATGATGGCACATATTTCAATAGATGCGACAAAACCCTCTTGACATTCTCCTGATTCATAATGATGAACATGGAGTAAACATAGCTCGACCCGTGGAACGGCATGAAGTATATGCTGATGCTAGAAAATAAAATCTACAAAACCCTGTCCTCATTCGTAAGAAATATCTGCGAACAGCAGAGTCGATTCTATCTAGGTCAAGTGTTTATGAATCACTTTAAAATTGTGATGATACCAGGTGTTCGTGAAACGGTATGCGTATCCTGCTTCTTGTTTGTTAGTTAATGATGCTCTCAGCAATATTCCAGCTACATGACGGCGGTCTGTAATGATCGAGTCTGTACCAGACATTTCAGTGATTGACACCATGAGCATCGATCTACACAACTGAGTTACGATAACAAGCATCAACCAAGTTACAGATCTTGACCACACCGTCCCGTAAGCTATATATATTACGACAAGCATGATTTGCTGAAAACCAGTTCTTAACCAGATCTTGGTGGGTCTCTCAAACATGAAATAGACGAGGCGGTAGGGAGGTAAATCAGTGGAAGGGCATTGGCTTTGATGGTTTTTGGTCAATATCAGATCATGGATATACCCGAAGCTGAAGATTATCTGCTTAACCATGCCAATCCGAGCAGAAACCCACGTGGATGAAGAAATTCTTATATCACATGCAGATCAACAAGAAGGGGAGCATAATAGGTGTTCGACTTAGGTCGTAGTTACCCTTAGGTGGCATTTGCATTCATTTTAGACTAACTGAAGTTAGATATGAAATTATATCTCAGGTCACCACGTTAAGTTATCAAATCCTTGGAGTTTTTAAGAATCCAAATGATATTCATTTCACTTGTTTGAAACACTTTGTTGTAAATATAAAGGATTGTGTAAGGAATGTGGTTGATCTTTCAGTTTCAGACCCAGCAATGTATCCCTCGTTTTACTGATTTTAATGGAGTTTTGGAATCCAGTACAACAGACGAATGGGTTTCAGACAAAAGTCAAAAGTTAATAGTACTCATGCATTGGTTTGGGTTGATTTCGTCCTGAATAGGCTTTAGATGACAGCTGGCTGGGACATATATGTTGTTGTTTTTCCAATTCTGTTTTTCATTTTGTGAATTCTGTCAATGGAAACATCACACACGGACCTAACCCGCCCAGAAAGACGTTCAACAAGTTTATTTTCTCTTTTGAAACATACAGGAACCATTGTATCAGAAACATGACCAGTCTTATGTCGTACAAGGCAGACTCATCTTCACCTTTCAAATGTCTGTTTACAACCACACGTCATGGTTAATTTGAAACATAATTACAGATCTGGGTTCTACTCTGGGTCCATGCAATTTGTAAATGAGGCTGTCACTGTAAACAACTACTTTCGCAGGCATGGGCAGTGAAGAGTAGTTGAAGTTAGTCAAGGTCAACCAGTTCGGATATCGGGGTGGAGAGATGGTAACTCAAAATACTGTTTTACTGTTACTAGGGAGTTATTTCAAACCCCCTTGTACATACGTACACTAGTCTTATGTAATACGACTTGTTGAAACATGTATTAGTTTCTCGTTTGATGTCAATATTTCTATAACCTATCACCCCACAATTAAAGCAGTCACGAAGAAACTACATAGTTGTGTCCAAGATTTGGGCATAGCTGGGCCCCATGATCATGACCTATTCAACAAGCGGGACACTTTGAATGTGTACCTCCTATAGAGAACAGATTATTCAGTCCTTAGATACGTCTTTCGTGGGGGTCAGTTGCCACAATGTTGAAGAGGAAATGTACTCTCATATGTGGCTAAACGCAATAAAATCGTAATGGATTTCAGCAATAGATAGACAGTCGCTGGCTACATGTGTACAAGTCTAGACCTGGTTATAAATTATGTAAGGGAAATAGTTATGATTATCAAAGATCCTCCTATTCAACGTTGTCTTAGTTTTGGTGACAGTCATTTCAAAATTCATGTAATTCCTTCGCAAACAAACAGCATAACACATCATGTAAATATACGTCGATCTCATTGAAAGAGTTCAAACTGCCTTTCAGAGTAAAACAATAAAACCAAATCTTATGTTTCAAATGTAAAATAACAAAACATCAGGTAACTTACATGTATGTTTTCTTCATGACAGCACGCAGTTGTTGTTTACTTAAGAAGTAATGTATTGCAAACAATATGGGATTATATTCATAATTGATTATCTACCATTACCTGCTGGTTAGTATCCTTGATTTGTGAGTGTTCTCGTTGATGTCATCAAAGTGGTATATTTCATCTCTCATTACACCAAACTCACTCACTCACTCACTCACATCTAAGCATCAATTAATCATGTCAACTGTACCTACGAAAACATTTCAGGAGTAACATAGAGTCCACTAATGTTAGGTTCAGTTTGAAGCTGGACATTGCAAGGTGGACGTATTGGAACAGTGAAACAATGAATTGTGCCCAGGTTACCCACGAGACATTTACATGTACATGTATGCATTTTCTGGAAAAAGCGAGACTATGTTGATATTTATACCAAAGTATTGTGGCGGCTGTATTGAGTTTCCAGAATAAATAGGGGTATTATGGTGTAGAACTAGACGCGTCATGGTTGAGGACATACATAGCCACACTGAAAATGTTCTAAGTGTGCATTACTATGAAGGTACAGACAAAATATGGACTTTTAAAAAGACAATTGGTGTACATGTTGCATTTTCTGTGTCTCACGTGTTTGTTTTCTTCTTGGTTACCCCAAGGCAACTGGCCATGCACCTGCCTGTGCTTATATCACCTTTTGAACACTATTATACCTCTTATCTTCCCCACTGATGAGCCACCGTGCACCGTTGCCCATACTATCGACCGTGGGAATTTACCAGACCCGGGTATTTATATATCGTCAAGGAGCTAGAATATAAAGAATTTGACATCCATAAATTATCTCCCTTATATGTATCATTTCTGAATGCTTTTCAAAGACTTGATAAGAGATAATCAAATGTAAAATTTGTTATTTGTTCATGGCGATACCATGTGTACACAAGTATTTATGAACAGGACTTAAATACTCCTTGCGTAACAAAGAGCCTGTACAGCTAGGCTGTAACTTAAATCACTAAACACAAGGCAGGTATCGGGACACAATAGATATCTTATGGGAATGTTTTATTACCGGTTCGGGGTTATCACGTCACACGGTTCATCCCGTGGTATTATCGAACTAAGGCCCGCAACGTTTATTCTACTGCTATAAAGTACATTTGTTGGACTAAGGTTGGAATAGGTCATTTGAAGTGCACCTTCCCAAGGCCTAACTGTCTTGACACGTGATTTCATAAGCTATGTCTGCACAAACTAATGCTTTATGTCACGTACGCGGTGTCTAGTTTTAAGCAAAGTTGTTGTTTTTAAAAATAGAATTGACGTAATGCAGGATATCAAGCTAATACAGAAACATTTTTAAAACGTTTCCATGTAGTTAAAAAAAAACGTTTTAAAAACCTGTATGTGTGGAGTTTCTTTTACGTTCACAAAAACGTTTCCAAAAAACGTTATGACAATGTTTTCATGAAACATTGCCCTGCGAAACCGCCAGAAAGGTTGTATACACGTTGTGTGTGTTAGCTGGGTATATTGCACAGACACCGATACACTTTGATCAATTATGGAACAAAGCAAGTAATATCAATATACATTTGGAGCCATGGATCACAAAAGACAAATCTTAATGGAAGAACGGAAAATGCTTCTCGTTTTCATTTCGATTTGTTTCAAATGATACATCATCGTTATAATAATGGCAATGTTAATAATTTGATGGCACCATCACAAACACATGCAAAGGTAAGCCAAAGTTGGCTGGAGCTGCTGGAATATTGCTCGACGTAAAGGGGAATTGTCTATTGGAGAGTTGAAGAAACTACTTTGTCGGACAGTCTTGTGGAGAGTTTTGTAGTATATTTATAACACAGGTGAGGCTGTTATATTGGTCTCCTATAAATCTAGTTCACATGGGGTAAATCAGTACAATGGAATTTACCATAATTGAACGATACCTGATCATTGGTACACCTGAAACTTATGTTAAATTTATTGGCTTAACTGCCTTGTCTTAATGTAGGCAATCCGAGCAGAAGTTTCATATACATAAAGGAAAGAACAACACGAAAGGGGTCACAATTGGTGCCCATTGGGCTGCCAACTTCCGGCCTTGATGTCCTTCACCAAATTTCACATGGATGTTGGTGATGTAACTCTATAACTTATGTCTGTGGCCACCATGTTAAGTAGCAAATGCCACATGGATTTGACAATCAAATGTTTTGGCATAAGTGAACCATGCAAATGCTTTGAGAATATGGGAATACACATCATATTAATTCCACTTGATTTAAATACTTTTTGTGAGTATAAAGAAAGCACCTCTTTGAGTGTCACAAGGATTTTGGTTGATCTTTTGGACAGGGATTTGATGGAACATTTGCTGGACCACGCAATATATATCTCTTTGTACTGAGTTTTATGGAGTCTTGGAATCCAGTATGAGAAATGGGCATGTCTTCAGTTTTGGGTGTCAAGCTAAATGTTGATAGTACTGATGGATGATTTGGCAGAAGTGGTTGGAGGCTGCTTACGATATTTTGGTCCATATTTGAAAATCGGAAAATGTATTTTTGTCAACAATAGAGAAGTCATCTGGGATTATATGACCTGCAGGTTGGCGGAGTTGAGTGGACACAAGGAGTGGAATCATGAGTAGCCACGTTGAGTTACAGGTTCCTGTAATTAAACACGTGGAAGAAATGTTGTTAGTGTAGGCAAATGAAACTTTTGGTTGTTCATGAAATTTGAAAAATTGTGGGATATTTTGGGAATCTCATCTTTTTCTGGAAATATTACTTAAAGTTAAGGCATCGATTCCCTTGTTTGGAAATTTCAAATTCAGGAACGCCTGGTCTTTGTTAAATCTAGTGGAGTCTGTTTCTGGTTTGGCCAAACGTTTTCAGAAAATATGAAGGAATATATGCTCTTGTCGATACTGTGGTCTCTTACTGTTTTTAAACCTATTCATCAGCAAAAGATTGTCCAGTGTAAGAATCTGGACATGAAAAATGAAAAAAAGTATCACAAATCCCACAAGAACGGACACATTTGTTCCACGAAAGTTTAACAGATAGTATGTTATGCTGCAATAACTTTGCATAAGAACGGAAGGGCGAACATTGATATCGCAAGTGATATCATGGGAGTACTGAGAAATGTGTTGTACATCAGTTTTAAGTAATCATCATATTTGTCAACTATATCGTTGCTAAACATAGGTGCCTCCCGTAGTCCACGTGACCCAATTCCAACATATTATTTGTTAATTTATTGTTGCGGAATTATAACTTAAATACACTCATTAGTGAGAGATAATTGTATTCCTTTCTTAATGTCATTTTGTTCCTTGCCAAGCGAATATGAACACCCTTAGGAAGTGACATTTTAATCACTTGTGTTGCTGACGCCTGCACACCATGAAAAACATGATACTGACATATTCAAGTTAACATAACGTGTCACCAAAGAAAGAAGTCGTTACTATCGAGTGATAAGTTGGAATATACCGTGTATTTGATATTATGTCCAGGTTGGTGACAACAGTTTTAACAAAAGAGAAAGATTGTTGAATTAAGAGTGAGTGAGTTTGGTTTTACGTTGCTTTTAGCAATATTCCAGCAATATCACGGCGGGGACACCAGTAATGGGCTTCACACATTGTACCCATGTCGGGAATCGAACCCGGGTCTTCTGCGTGACGAGCGAACGCTTTATCCGCCCGACCGCGCCGAATATTCAGCTGTATTTAGCTTGAAATTGTATCTGGATTGAAGACTTATACTTGCAGGGCAGTCACGTTGCATTATACAGTTGAACACACAGAGAGGTTATCTGGTCAATATAATGATATACTCATTTTCGTGGACTATTTCTTGTGGTCTCCTTGTTGACAGAAAGTATCGTATGATCAACATATAACATACTTGTAACTTTGTAAAAAGTATTCGTTTTGCTTAGTAAAATCTTTTTCCAAGATAAGAAGTCGCAGTAAATCTACATGTCAGGCGCATATAAGTCATGGAAAGGAGCAACTCAATACGGAATGTTGAAAGTAGCAAGCTGTAACAAGTTTTCTATGGAGTCTTAGTTTTTATTTTTTCTCTACTCTCATTTTCCACACTCACCCGTCGCCAATGAGCATGCATGACGCTGGTCTCTATGACGACATCATGGTATAAATGGACAATGGCGCTGTAGACATTACAGTGCGGTCAGAGAAGGGAAAGAACATGTTGCTGTTCAGAGTTCCACACTGCTTGCCTTTACTGGGTAAGTTGAAAAGTCAATTTGTAGCGTTTAATACAAAGAAGAAATGCGGAGTCTATTTACATCAAAATGTCATAAAGTAATGGTAAATTGTATGTATTAAAATTATGTACTGATAGAAACTGTGATACTGATAAATGCTGATGAATTGTAAAACTCTTTCTACTCACACTTAAATAACAAATTAGCAACAATTTATATATTATGTGACTGCTGCCTTTAAACATGTAATAATAAATGAATTGTCACACTTTATTCCCGTTCTTAGTTGTAACATGCTGGGCAGTTCTCCATGGCGTCGATGGAGCTTGTGGTACAGGCGGTGATTGCCAGAATGGAGGAACATGCCCATCAGATACGTGTGTCTGTGACGGTACTGGGTATGATGGTGCCACATGCGAAAATGGTAAATCAGTAAAAAACATATGTTACCAGTATATAAATCTATTTCGAAACTTCAATATAAATTAGTAATCTATGACATTTTGCTAGAAATGTGGATATAAACAGGGCCACGTGTATAGGATATGCTGAAGCTATCTATGTCTTTGTGGGAGTGATTAGGAATTAAACATACTGTGTTTTCAATGTAGAGCTAGGTTACCTGTAAATTTAACAGCGCTAAATTGAATTTGTAACCAAACGCGCAAAAAGCTCTACATTGAAAACACAATATGTTTATCTCCATTCTACCATGACTGAATAAAACGCATACTTCACTCGAACACATGACAGGCATTGAAAGCATTTTAGCACGGCACCTTGGTAAGCTAACATGAGGTGGGCAAAGCTTTGCAAGCTTTTCACGGCTTTAGCTCTACATTGCGCGTCACCATTATGACGTCATATCGCTCATTGTGACGCAAAAGATATGACGTCACAGTCGTATATTGAAAAGCGCCAAAATTCCAAGCTCTCTGTTGTCTCCAAAACGTAAATACATTCCCTTTGCCCGAAATGTATTGTCACACATCCTTTAAATATTGTAGTAACCACATCTGTGCATTTTGTGTCCTGTAATTGTAGATATTATTATTTAAATATGCCTACCGACAATGACTAAAATAGTACTATTCTATGAATATTAGCTTCCGAGGTGATGCAGCAATCCGACCAGCTGTTTCAATCGGGTGGGTGGGGTGGGGGGTGGGGTGGGGTGGGGTGGGGGTGGGTTGGGGGGTGGTGTGGGGGGGTGGGATGGGGGATATTATTGTGATTTAACATATAATCATATAGAAGTTTCATTTTCAAACATCATAGTCTGGTTCATATGTTTTTGTTGGTTTGTTGTTTAACGCCGCATTCGGCAATATTCCAGCTAAATGACGGCGGTCTGTAAGTAATCGAGTCTGAACCAGACAATCCAGTGATTGACATCATGAGCATCGTTCCTTGAAATTGGAATACGATGACATGCATCAACCAAGTCAGCGAGCCTGATCACCCAATCCCGTTAGTCTGGGGCCATATCGTGTTGTTGCACATTCTCCAATTGTGTAGCATGGTAGTCAGCAATAACGGGATCTCGAATTTTGAAATGATTTCAGTGTAGTCAGGTTGATGAACATCAGCACATACTATCGATCGCATACTAAATTGTGTTAAGGGCTTGACAAATATTCGTGTGTGATTGTAGCGTTAGAACAAAGGCCAATGTTTAAAGCAAGTTTTGTGACCGTGATACGTGTATTTGAAAAGCAGAAGTGTATTGATGTCGAGAGAACATCATTCGACTCGGTACACATATATCAGATACCAAAGTGTTGTGTGAAGATCTGTGATAAGTGGTGTTATAGACCATGATATGCTGTGTTGCCAGCAGAGTACGATTTATAGTCGGCTGACAATGTTTCCTACTCATTTAAGCTTGAAGATCGGAAAATGCGTAACACTATTGAAATAGCATGATTACAAAAACTCACTCTTGTTTAGTGAATTAGTCATTTGTGTTTATTACATTCGTTTGATATTTTCATTTTTTCAATTACCATTCCGAGGTCGAATTCTTAAGTGATGAAGTGGTTGTATAAATGTAGCAGTTTACGGTTATTTTTATATCAAAATACATTTGTTCTTCTGCATTTTTCTACACTAGATATCAATGCATGTACAGCAACTGATGCCCCCAAACATGACTGCCACGAACACGCAGACTGTACAAGTATGCCTGGATCCTTCACCTGCAAATGCAAGTCTGGCTTGTTTGGAGTATACACATAACCGTTATCAGTACCTTTTATTAAATATTGTTTTCATTCCTTGGTAGACATTGATGAGTGCAGTACAAGTGCTGATGACTGTGAAACAAACGCCGACTGCACAAACACGGAAGGATCGTTCACCTGCACATGCAAGTCTGGCTATGTTGGAGATGGAACGACTTGCACAGGTAAATATATATTCAGTGTTTGACTTTCTGATATTGTTGTATAGAAATCCGATTTGTCTACCATTGATGCTCCAAGAAAAGAAACTACGCTGCGTCATGCAAATGTATATGCCTGAACGATGGAATGAAAATGGAACGAAATACAACAGAACGTAGATGAAATTTGGTTGGTATGCGCCTGTCGTTTAAGAAATGGTGAAGACTTGCACTGCTGGGTTGTACAAACCTGGAAACGAACAACTCGGAAGTTATTCAAAGGGTCAGTGAAAATCATGTGTTCAAGGATGTGGGATAGGTGCAAAAAAAAACCAAGTAGTGGTAGTAGTAGTAGAAATAATAGTAATAGTAGTAGTAGTATACTAGTAGCAGTAGAAGTTATACGAATAGTAGTAGTAGCAGTAGAGGTAGTACTGGTAATATAAGTTATAGTAGTAGAAGTAATACTAATTGTAGTAGCAGTAGTAGAGGTAATAGAAGTAGTAGTAGTAGTAGACGTTATAGAAGTAGTCGCTGTAGTAGTAGTAGCAGTATTAGTAAAGGTAATAGTAGTAGTAGTAGTAGTAGTGGTAATAGTATTAGTATTAGTAGTATTAGTAGTAGTAGTAGTAAAAGTAGTAGTAGTAGTAGTAGTTGTAGTAGTAGTAATGGTAGTAGTAGTAGTAGTAGTAATAGTAGTAGTAGTTGTAGTAATTCTAGTAGTAGGAGTAGTAGTAGTAGTTCTAATAGTAGTGGTAGTAGTAGTAGTAGTAATAGTAGTAGTAGCAGAAGTAATAGCAATAGTAGTAGTTGTAGTAGTAATAGTAGTAGTAGTAGTAGAAGTAATAGTAGTATTAGTAGTTGTAGTAGTAGTAGTAGTAATAGTAGTAGTAGTGGTAGTAGTAGTAGTAGTAGTTGTAGTAGTAGTAGTTGTAGTAGAAATAGTAGTAGTAGGAGTTGTAGTAGTAGTAGTAGTAGTAGTAGTACTAGTAGTAGTAGTTGTAGTAGTAGTACTAGTAATATTAGTAGTAGTGGTAGTAGCAGTAGTAGTAGTAGTAGTTGTAGTAGTAGTAGTAGTAGTAATGGTAGTGGTGGTGGTATGAACATTGGCATGACAATCACTGAACACACATGTCAGATACATATGAGGTCGTATTTTCCGTGTTCATAGCATATTTCATACAATACGAATTTACATCATCCACATTCTCTTAATCGAGGTCTTTACTAGTCGAGGTTGGCAGATAAATCATTATCTTGAAAATATTTCTTTCTAATATTTCTGTAATACAACCCAGACTTGTGCATTCACATTATGTAAGAATAGATGGGATCGTACTGTCGCATGGCTGTGACTGGTAATCTTCTGCATCTCATGTGTAGTTTGTAGTCATGTGTAGTTTACACATCAGTGATAATTTACATGTATACAACGATTAAAACCGGTGGTAGATATTACCAAGCTAACGGGATTATATTACCGGCGTGGGCTCTTTAGGTATGTAATGAGGTAATTAGAATCTATCGAGGAGATAAACTTTGATGTGCACTGACCGTTACCGCATTCCATTTAAGTTTCCTGTGAACACTGCATATTTGTTAAGCAGGACTGGAAAACCATCAATGGTATCAAATCCACCTGGTAGAAACATGATTACTTTTTATGAGCATCTGCCCAGAAAAAAAAATCGTAGTTGATAGCTTATTAATCAACCTAAACATTGGTCATGTCTAGCATGGTCATTATACTGAATCAGCAACTTGTAATGCATAAAACTTAGACTAGATATTTCCTTTTTTTTGCCTTGTACCATATGCTCCCGTGTTGTTAAGGTAAACAATTTACTTGTCTTTGCATGTGTTTGTGACGGGATCGCGAACACTTGATAAGTGGTGTTATAGACCATGATATGCTGTGTTGCCAGCAGAGTACGATTTATAGTCGGCTGACAATGTTTCCTACTCATTTAAGCTTGAAGATCGGAAAATGCGTAACACTATTGAAATAGCATGATTACAAAAACTCACTCTTGTTTAGTGAATTAGTCATTTGTGTTTATTACATTCGTTTGATATTTTCGTTTTTTCAATTACCATTCCGAGGTCGAATTCTTAAGTGATGAAGTGATTGTATAAATGTAGCAGTTTACGGTTATCTTTATATCAAAATACATTTGTTCTTCTGCATTTTTCTACACTAGATATCAATGCATGTACAGCAACTGATGCCCCCAAACATGACTGCCACGAACACGCAGACTGTACAAGTATGCCTGGATCCTTCACCTGCAAATGCAAGTCTGGCTTGTTTGGATTATACACATAACCGTTATCAGTACCTTTTATTAAATATTGTTTTCATTCCTTGGTAGACATTGATGAGTGCAGTACAAGTGCTGATGACTGTGATACAGACGCCGACTGCACAAACACGGAAGGATCGTTCACCTGCGCATGCAAGTCTGGCTATGTTGGAGATGGAACGACTTGCACAGGTAAATATATATTCAGTGTTTGACTTTCTGATATTATTGTATAGAAATCCGATTTGTCTACCATTGATGCTCCAAGAAAAGAAACTACGCTGCGTCATGCAAATGTATATGCCTGAACGATGGAATGAAAATGGAACGAAATACAACAGAACGTAGATGAAATTTGGTTGGTATGCGCCTGTCGTTTAAGAAATGGTGAAGACTTGCACTGCTGGGTTGTACAAACCTGGAAACGAACAACTCGGAAGTTATTCAAAGGGTCAGTGAAAATCATGTGTTCAAGGATGTGGGATAGGTGCAAAAAAAAAAAGTAGTAGTAGTAGTAGTAGTAGTAGTAGTAGAAATAATAGTAGTAGTAGTAGTATACTAGTAGCAGTAGAAGTTATACGAATAGTAGTAGCAGTAGAAGTAGTACTGGTAATATAAGTTAGAGTAGTAGAAGTAATACTAATTGTAGTAGCAGTAGTAGAGGTAATAGAAGTAGTAGTAGTAGTAGTAGTAGAAGTTATAGAAGTAGTCGCTGTAGTAGTAGTAGCAGTATTAGTAAAGGTAATAGCAGTAGTAGTAGTTGTAGTAGTAGTAGTAGTAATAGTAGTAGTAGTAGTAGTAAAAGTAGTAGTAGTAGTAGTAGTTGTAGTAGTAGTAGTAGTAGTGGTAGTAGTAGTAGTAGTAGTAGTAGTAACAGTAGTAGTAGTTGTAGTAGTTCTAGTAGTAGGAGGAGTAGTAGTAGTAGTTCTAGTAGTAATAATAGTAGTAGTAGTAGTAATAGTAGTAGCAGCAAAACTAATAATAGTAGTAGTAGTAGTAGTAGTAATAGTAGTAGTAGTGGTAAAAGTAGTAGTAGTAATAGTAGAGCAGTAGTAGTAATAATAGTAGTAGTAGTAGTTGTAATAGTAGTAGAAGTAATAGTAGTAGTAGTTGTAGTAGTAGTAGTAATTGTAGTAGTAGTAGTAGGAGTAGTAGTAGTTGTAGTAGTAGTAGTAGTAGTAGTACTAGTAGTAGTAGTTGTAGTAGTAATAGTAGTAATAGTAGAAGTAGTGGTAGTAGTAGTAGTAGTAGTAGTAGTAGTAGTAGTAGTAGTGGTGGTGGTATGAACAGATGGCATGACAATCACTGAACACACATGTCAGATACATATGAGGTCGTATTTTCCGTGTTCATAGCATATTTCACATAATATAAATTTACATCATCAACATTCTCTTAATCGAGGTCTTTACTAGTCGAGGTTGGCAGATAAATCATTATCTTGAAAATATTTCTTTCTAATATTTCTGTAATACAACCCAGACTTGTGCATTCACATTATGTAAGAATAGATGGGATCGTACTGTCGCATGGCTGTGACTGGTAATCTTCTGCATCTCATGTGTAGTTTGTAGTCATGTGTAGTTTACACATCAGTGATAATTTACAACGATTAAAACCGGTGGTAGATATTACCAAGCTAACGGGATTATATTACCGGCGTGGGCTCTTTAGGTATGTAATGAGGTAATTAGAATCTATCGAGGAGATAAACGTTGGTGTGCACTGACCGTTACCGCATTCCATTTAAGTTTCCTGTGAACACTGCATATTTGTTAAGCAGGACTGGAAAATGGTATCAAATACACCTGGTAGAAACACGATAACCTTTTATGAGCATCTGCACAGAAAAAAAATCGTATTTGATAGCTTATTAATCAACTTCAACATTGGTTATGCCTAGCATGGTCATCATACTGAATCAGCAACTTGTGATGCATAAAACTTAGACTAGCTATTTCCTCATTTTGCCTTGTACCATATGCTCCCGTGTTGTTAAGGTAAACAATTTCATTGACTTTGCATGTTTGTGACGGGATCGCGAACACTTGATATCAGGGTTATTTGATAGTAATTCATAAACACATACTCATTATATAGTGGGAATCGTGCAACCTACTATGCTTTTAGCAGATATTTCTTAGGAATATGGAAATAGTTATATATTTTGTTTGCTTTTGCTGCTTTTGCTTTATGAATATGGTGATACTAATTGAAATGTGAAACGGAACCTTTATGTTTCAGAGGGTGTGTGTTCTGATGGTGGGTTCGAATGCGCCAACGGAGGAACATGTGTCACAAGCCCCTCCCCTACCATCTGTACCTGTGCGGGGGGTTACACAGGAGATACATGTCAGAACGGTAGGGAAACATTTTTAATATTAACGAACCAAATTAAAACTGTAAAAATTCGATTGTCATAGTGTTAAAAGAGAAATTTTGGTAAATACCAATAAAAAAAAATATTGAAAAATAAACTGGTTTATAAAAGTAAAGTAATAAGCAATGAACAACGAGTCTAATTTTATATGTTATCTCGGTTTCATTGATAACTAGTGACATATATCTGTAACATGCGTTACATGTACATTTACAGAGATCAAGAACCGTTTTGAATGTGATTCGTTGATCGGAAGAGAGTTGTCATGTCCTAAGCGCTACAACAGCGTATTTGTATAAAACGTGCTCACATAGGGTAAATAAGTTAAAATTCACAATTCTTTGTAACAAGCGTTTAAATTATTTAGACGGATACAAATTACAAAATTTCTGTTTATTTCAGATGGAGATACGGTGAAGACTTCCGCATTCTTGATGACGTTGTCTGTTCTCACATTCTTCGTCATCCTGTGAAACGATCATTCTCACACTGACGGCCGCATCATGTTTGAAACTACGTTCTTGTTTGACATGTTAATGTAAACAAATAAGGGAACATTTATTAAGCGAATCATCAGAATTATTTGGCCCTGTTTTGAGCAAAGAGAAATTTAAATTTTACTCTTTGAACATTTTGTTGATACTAGAAGATAAGAGGATGACACAAAGGAAACATTATTCAGCTATATTTTTTATTAGTTAATTTTGTTCATCGGTATATCTTTAATGCATTGTGCTTTTTTCAATACAGTAGATGTATTGGTTTGGTGTGTGTGCTTTTAAATATAATTGATACCAAGTGATTCAAAAGAAATTATCATTGATTCTGTACTGATCGTTAACGTCTCACTATAGGTAAAAAAACAAAATTCCTCTCGTTAGTCGTTTCGGCCGCTGATAACATGTTACTGATGACGTGGACCTCTCTCCCAGTGACCACCGACACAGAGTAAATGTTATCTACTTTTTACTTTTAGTGATACAACAATTCATATTAAAATCGATGGTTATATGTTATTTAGTGATATTTGTACTTTATTTGAAATAAACATCACCAGCAAGTTATAACGCTTTATTGACTTCTGTTTATAAATCGTCGTTTTGATTTTAAGAGTCGTCTTTGAAAGGGAGATATTACTTAATGTGGCTTCCGCAATGTCCCAGCCACGTAGCGATGGGAACATGTACAAATTAATACAAATCTGTTAATATGGGCTCTAAAACAGCTACCGAAATGTTTCAAATTCGGTGGGAAATATGCCCAATCAGGGTCAAGTTGTTTCCATTTTTTTGTTGCTTCATTTCACAAATATTCAAGCTAAATGACGGCGACCTTAAAATGATCTGGTCTGCACCAAGCTGAGAGCCGTATCTCTTTGGGTTCCCTTTCACAATACGCTTTCACGCCGTGTTATAATTGAAAAACTGTTCTAAGCGGCGTAAAATCAAACTAAGTCAAACTCACAATCCATCCGTCATGCGTCATACGGGTATCACTCAGCCATCACAGGGTTCTGTGGTGTGAGGGATGTGTCAATACTGCTTTTACTGAAGCTCCATTTCTGGTGGCAAATTTCAGTTTGGACCAAACGTACTTTGTTGTTCTTAATAAGACAGTACTAACATGCCAGACATGTATCTGGTGGTATTGTGCTGATAAGTTAGTGAATTTTCATAAATTCTGATTTCTACCTGATTTTTGCTTTGAAAGTTTACGACACTTCAATCAATACTGAGATATTTTTATATACCTCTTTTCTGTCGGCGTGGAGATGTAAAATGGGTTTCAATGTCGCAACGTACATGTACATGCGGAGTAATGCCGTTTATATAGTGGTAGCCAACTGTGATACCATGCCACAGTTTCACATGAATATCCCACTCAGATACAGTATACTGACCGACCAGCACTTGTCTTATCTCCTTAATCATGTTAATGCCATGCGCCAGGCAGAGCAGAAACAAGAACAATCTTTTAACGTCTTTCGGTTTGTCGCGGTTCGGATTGAACCACCGATCTTCCACTCTCCGGAAAGACGCTCTATCCACTAGACCACTGAGGCGATCGCATCTCATATGTTTTTTTGTAGCCAGTGAAACATACATGATACTGCATATGGTAACGTGATACTTTATAGTGTGGATGCTCCTCCTGACCAAGGCTCACTCTGTTTGCAAGGCAGTGTGATATGACTACATTTGTATACTAAAAGCAACTTGAATATACTTGGCTAAAACGGATCCCCATAATATAATCACGTTATGTAAGAAGAAGAAACTCGTAAGTATGATTATATGAAGTGAGTAACACGTGCATCTACCCAACAATTACACAATATAAACCTAAAACTATCAAATTCAGCATTAAATGCAATATATCCTAGGTGTGAAAACACGCGGGTTATATGTTAGGCTTTTTTATGAGAAGCACTTTAGTTCACGGATGGTAACAATTACATTATTAACAGGGGTAACTACATTTGAGTAACCTGAACATTTTTAAATGTTATTTGATAATCTAGACTTAATTGAAACTTTTTATTTGTTTTAGCTTGAACCGACAATCCACAACATATTGAACACTGAGGTGTGAAGTCAATTGAGACAAAGTAAATTCGAGTACGAGAGAACAATACTCTTTTCTTATGTCTACGCGGAGTAAATGTCGTTTACCTTTAACTTGAAGTTACACAGAGTATCTACTTTCAACTTCACAATCTTCAGATCTGTGGTAATACACAAATGTTATTTATCGATATTTGTAAATCTTTATGAATATACCTCACTTGGAAGTTTGTTACTATTGTTGGGTTGAGTTTATTTCTCGGCGTTGTCATTTAAGCAGTAGCCCGTTGAAAGTGAGGTAATATTTGACAATGTCTAGGCCATATAGCGACGAGAACAAATTACATATTCATAAACATTAATATAAAAACAAACAGGTAGAATATGTTTGTTTGTTATCAAATCTACACTCAGTATCATTTCATCTATTTGACGATGTCTGTACATAATTTGGGTCTGGACCAGACAAACCAGTGATTGATACTATGAGCAGCCTGTCACGTCGTCGACGTACTATGACACGCTTTGAACGACGTCACCAAGCCTAACCGTCCGATCCATTAAGTCGCCTCGTATGGCAAGCATAGATTGCTGGGGGACCGCATTCCCCATGGGGGAAACAGGGTAACTATACGAACTACCATTAAGACCATGTGCGTCATAAACATTCATGATTTGTCTAGAGATCAATCATATTTAAATCTTGCATGGGTAAACATATATTTTCTAGTTGCAGCTTTATAATATGAAAACCATCGTTACTTTGATCGAAGCATCCCTAAATAGTCCCGTGGAAGCCATGACACCTACGAGTTGTCGAGAGATACACCATCATTGAATATATAGTTGTAGGCCATTTAGACATTGACAGTCTGGATGATCTAGTAACTTGAGAAACCTAATCACCTGACGCTTCATTTTATCCATTTCGTAATAAGTCTATTCAGCTGTGGGTTATCTGCACCATACCCGTTCTCGTAGGTTTCACCAAAGTGAAAACGTTTGAGATCTGCGCCACTTCGGGATTTCCTTCCACAGTAAGCTGACTTGGCGGGATATAACTGAAATACTCTCCAGAGCATTCAAACCTAACTCACCCCTGCTAACTTTTCAGCTGTCAAGAATCATTAATGTGTACAATGTATCTCCCGGCTATCGCAGGGCACCGTGTTGGAATGTGTCATTAGCGATTTTACTGACCCTTCATTTGTTTTGGAATATTCATTTAAAATTTTCCAAAACGTATCTTGGTGTAGTGTTTGAGGTAGCAGAAACATGCCGTGAAATATATGGTATTTTACTTATATGAACACTATTTTTAAATAATTTTGATATTTAGACCTGGTTAAACGAGCACCCGATGTTAGCATTGTAGTTTTACGACTCTTCAATCAATTCAAGAATTGCCTTTAAGCCATTTTATATCTGAATTTGAAGCCCGTGAATTACAGCTTCATGTGTTGTTTGTTTGTTGTTTAACGCCTCAGTTAGCAATATTCCAGCTATATGACGACGATCTGTAAATAATGGAATTTGGACTAGAAAATCCAGTGATTGACATTATTAGCTTCGATCCACGCAATTAGGATACCACTACATGCATAAACATTGTCAGCGAGTCTGACCACTCGATCCTGTTAGTCGCCTCTGACAACAAGCATGGGTTGCTGAAGACCTATGCTAAGCAGGATGTTAATGTTATAGAACAATATGACTATCCTATGGTCCATTATGTAGAACAAGATCTCACATCCTGTGCTCCATTATATAGAACAATATGCCTACAATATGCCCAATTCTATGGTCGATCATGTAAAACAATATGCCTACATGTAACTTATGTTCCATTTTGTAGAACAATATGATCATCCTATGGACCATTAAGTACAATGATATGCCCACCCTATGGTCCATTATGTAGAACAATATACCAATCCTATTGCCGACTATATAGAGCAAGTTGTCCCATCCTATGATCCATTATGTAGAACATTGTGTCCCATCCTATGGTCCATTATGTAAAACAATATGCCTACCCTATGTCCCATCTTCGATAACGTGGAACGGAAAAAGGAAAATCATCACAGTTCATTTGATTACTCTTACAGAACCAAACGCTGTGTACATCTCGTTAATCTACGATGGTTTTCAGAAACGACGTTAACGTTGCCCCACATAATTCTTGAGGGCAGGATTCTATGTCGTGTGTTTTTGGTACGGTACAGAGATATTACTTTGGATACCGATTTTTCAATTAATTCGTTTAGTTAAGACAAACATTAAGGGGTACGTAAAGAGCAGTATTTATAACAAACATGACAGAATCAGAAATAGTGTACTATACATTTTAATACTGATATCGAGATAAAAGCCGCACTTTATGGTCCCACGTGATGAATCACTGTGTTGAACTACCGGCTCTATGGATCGCAGATGAAGACTTTGAACTGAAACACAAAAGCAAGATACACTACGAGTTCGTTTGCTTTTTAACGCCACTGCAATATCCCAACTATGGTTAAGCGAGGATATGTGTGGCATCTTCCTCTAATAAGTTGGCACACCATGATCTTACTGAAATACTGTTAAGAAGCGTTAACTTACTTAACTTAACTCACTCTCTTACCAGCATCATTAAGTATTACATTCTTTAATATACCCTGGAACTGTTCATATCCATTTGACTCAATTTATGTTTCAGGCTAGCAAGTAATAATAAAACACTTAAGTCTTAAACTCAATTCGTACAACAAATGTATAACTAAGAACAGGTAAACGACGTACTTCTTCCAGGACGCCGTGGAAGAAGTCGAGGCCAGTACCGTACCCAATCTGCATTGCACACTGGCTTTTCCCGATGTTACCTGCAAAGTATTCAAGAAATGATGAATAGGGAAGAAGGTATAGTTATAATTGAGATCACTTTGAAAGCTTTTTTCAGATAGATAAACTGTCGTCATTTTAGCAGAATTCGTATTTTCCGGAGGATAAATCGACAACAGGAATAATAAACAAGATAAAACTCATGAAAAGCATGAAAATATTCATTTTTTTCGTTTAAAACAAAACAGATTCAAGTGGTTCAAGTGATTAACTTCACAAATAGGGATGAACTAAACAAATAAAACTATACACCTATATATGTTTAATGGTAGCTAATGAATAATAGTGAACACGAAATGGTTATTCGATGGTTATGTATTTATCGGATGTCATCGTTGTATTTTTGGATACTAAGTTTACAGTGTTGCTGCAATTGCTTTGAGCCCAGTAATGTATTGAAAACATTTGTAATGTTTTGGTAAATTCCAGTTTTTAATTGTATACATCTTTTGTCTCGGCAGTTTATATTTTTACATTTCAGATGAATGCTGAAAATTAGATTGTGAACATTGAACCTCTCTAGTGAGAGACAGAAAATCTTTGATGCCATGTCGTTTGTGTTGGCATTTATACCTTAAGGAAAAATTAACTGCTGTTGGTAACTTTGGCAATTTGAAATACAGTGGACTAGTTCCATGATATTTATTCCCTTCCGTTTGCTTAATATTTTTCAGGTGCCCTAACCACAAAATAACGGTATGTATCATACTGTTCAAGTTGGATTCTTTCATATAGGAAATATTTCAAACGACCATCCAAATATTTGTACCATCAAATGCCATCTGTTTGCTGGAGGTATTGACTTCTGCTTTCATCAGCCCATTCTTGATGATCAGCTTCACCTCAATCAGGGACGTCGTGGCCTGAAATGTACCCACACACAAATGTTCAAACCCACAATTGATAATATCAACTCGTAACTAGTCCATTACCTTCATGTTTCCCAGCAACTATTGTCCATTTTGTTACGATGTTAATAGTGTCAGTAAACATTCCCGTGTATGTTCGTGTGTGTGGCTGTTTGTACTAGTCTTGACTGATGACGATTTATAGTGCTAGCACACTGAGATACCATGCAGCAGTTTTACATGAATACCCCACTCAGACACAGTATACTGACTCCGAGCCGACCAGTCCTTGTTTAGCCCCTTAATGCCGAGCGCCAGACAGGGTAACAACAAGTACTATCTTTTAACGTCTTTTGGTTTGACGCGCCTGGGGATCGAAACCCGGACCTTCCGCTCCAGTAGTGGAAGAAATATGAAGATCGGTATTGGGAGAAGAGGTACAGATAGTCGACGTGAGGATTCTGAGAATATGCGGGAAATACCAACCTGTTTTTAACATGGACTTGTCCGACATAGGTAATTAGGATCCTATTCAGGGAGTCATTCATAATTAAAATACGGTAAATATATTTATGTCGATACTCATATATGTTGCGCCCTTAATGTTTTTTTCTCCCTTCTTTGTTTTATTGTATGATAAGCAATTCTCACTCGTCGTTTATTTCTATAATATAGACATGTTCTCGCTTGACTAGAATGAATGTTGTGTGACCCGATCAGCAATGTTCCAGATTGATAAGAGCGTCTGGAACAGATTAACCAGTGAGTCAGTCAGTGGGTTGAGCGCCCTTTTATTAGCAATATCGAGGCGGGAGATTCCAGAAATGGGCCTCACACATTGCATCCAGCTGGGAATCTAACCCATTCCTGAAGGGTAATGATAGAATGCTTTGAACATTTGGCTACCCACCTCCCCAAGAGGTGTGAGCATCGATCCCCAACCATTAGGGTACGATGCCAAGCAATAATTAGAGCTTGTCGATCGGATCACAATGGCAGTCGGCTCTAACAAGTATTGGTACAGGGGACCTGTTCCTGCATAAATATGTGATGGAGTGTAAGAAGAAAGTTTTTTATACTCACTGTGTAAGTTATATTCAAAGTATGCATTACGTTGTTGCTGTTGTCAACACGAAAGTAGACAGTTGACCCCTGGGTGGTGATGTAGATGCTGCCTCCGTGTCCGCAGTCGTCGTTGGTGACGATAGCCTGTGTTTTGCTTGTTGTCTGAGTTTGTTTGAAGGAGAAGGAGATGATTAAGGTGTTACCGAAATGCATGTTGGAGAAACGCAGGATGCGGAGTTGGGTGTTGTTGCTGAAGACGCCGTGGCCTCTGCTTGTAGTAACAATACCAGTGTTTTGTACGTAGTAGTTGTTTGCAGAATGGTCATTAACGTCACCGTTGAAAGGAAGGTAAACCTCGGCCTGACAAACTGAAATGAAAACGCTGTTCACAGTGTTGTGTTCTATATTCACAAAATGCAAACATCTTCACGCTTGATTCATGCACGTGTACCTCGTTCGCTCCTTTAATTACAGTTGCCAGAACCACATAAATACATTAAGTAAAAACATTATTGAGTATAATATCTTCATCGTTCGTCTTATCTCATGTATGTTCATGTGTATTAAATTGTCACAGGCAAGAGAATAACCAGTCTAGATTATCCACCGAAACAAATGCCATTGGGCGCAAAAGACAAAACAGCTGTGAAAAAAAATGGACCACTGAAAATCAGAGATAACACCAGGTGCCATGCAACGGCGACCTGTAAACAAACCAGACAATCAAGTGACAGATGGACCTGCAATTCCAATAACAGGATAGTGCATTTACTGATTTCAATGAAACTGATAAAAACGATATGTTAATTTTCAATTACGACTGTGTACAAGTGTAGATATTCTGTTTCTTATAAGTAAAGAAAAACCTTTAAAAAATATATTCGTTTTGCAACACAGTGGAACAGTGCAACACAACAGATGTACCAAACTGAGTAAGTTGTGTTTAACGCCGCTTTTAACATTATTCCAGTTATATCCCAGCTTAATGTGGGAGGTGCAGGTCTCAGACGTTTACCACTTCACTGAAACCCACGAGCACGCGTATGGTGCTGACAAACCTAGAAACATAATCTGGGCGAACCGGGATTCGAACCCACAATCATAGGTTTCTGGCGTGCCCAAGGGACGCAACTCTGCACAACGAATCGCGGAGCCTTAGGCGACTGGGCCCCCCGTGTACCCTAAAAAACTGACTATCTACAGGTGCAGGGTTACCTGGGGATGCGTCATTCTGGCCAGTGATGCAGATGCAACTTGTACTTGAGTACACAGTACCGGGAGCGCAGTATCTAGTGATCCAGTTTCCATGAATCAGCTGCTGATACTGAGCAGTATTGCCAGACTTTGCCTTCGTAGAGCCGTCGCACAACGACGAAGGAGCAGAAGTTGACGGTGCAGCAGTCGGTGGAGCAAATGTTTCATCTGTGATGAAAACAAAAAAACAACAAATTCTTGGTATACGATTGTTTGTATATGTCAGATATTATGTCTGATGCAATTCCCTATTTTGCCTTAAACCATATGCCCCGTGTTGTTTCAGGTAAACAATTGACTTGTCTTTTCATGTGTTTGTGAGGGCTATTTGATAGTGATTCGTAAACACATGCTTACAGTCGGAATAGTACAATGGATATCTGTCATGATTGTGGAAATGGTTTTGTCGCTTTTACTTACAATACCTTCTCCGTTCGTAAACTTTAAGGTCATGGCGGTGCCGAATGAAAGGATAACAAGGAACTAATATTCTGGTATTTAGCATGTATAGAGTTAACCACGCACCTGCAGCTTCCACTGTGCAGACAACATTAGCTGGCCAATCGCACACCAAGTGTTGCTGGTTCCAATACAGACCCGGACTGCATTGCATGTTATGGAAAATAGCACTGGTCCCTGGTCTGGGTTCCTGGCACTGTATGAACCGGGCACAGTCATCAGGGTCTGGCAAGTATCCAATACCGTTGGCATACCGACAACCTCTGCATGGATCTAAAACATACGAATAAGGTTTTTCGTTGAACCTTCAGCTGTTTACATCCGATTTGATACTTATACCACATCTGGATGTTGGTGTAAGCAACACAATACTTTTCTAAGCTATCTACAACGCATCACATCAAACTCTAATTTATGGGGATTTTTTCCTTCCTAACTGAATCTATCTTTAAATAAATCTTAGCACAAGGGAAAGTCTCAATCCATGTATAGTGTGTGCATGCCACTTAGGTGGGACTAGGGGTTTAGATAGTGGATACAGCGTAACAGAATGATGAATTCAGCTGAAAATTTAAAAGATGATGCAGGCATATTGAAAAGCTATTTATGTCAGAAGTCGGGATCAATTGTGATATTTGAAAGTACAATAGCTAATGCTCATAACACAGTGATTTATATAAAATTTGGTATATATGTAGTTGTGAATGGGGCCATGTAATGTAAACGATTTTACGATATTCAAACTTTGGATCAGTATTTTACCTTTGCACTTTGTACCTTGCTCTTATAATTTCTCAAAATGTGTTTCCTCATGAGTCCATCTCCTCAGAAACCACTTGACCAAAAAAGCTGGAAATATTTGCGCAATATTCGAATCCGATTTTCATGGTGGTGGCCATATGTCAAAGGCTTTTCATGTCCCTTACTCAGTCTTTGATCATTGATGAAATTTGGCACATATGTAGTAAGTAGTTGGGCTCGACATACATGTGATATTAAATATTTGCATTTGACCTTTGCACCCCTACGCTACTATAAGCGGAAACTTCTTTTGGCTGTTACTCCATAATTTATTTACCAAAAACAAATGTCATATGTTCAGTGTGATGTTCTTATTCTTTTGCACAATGTTGATCTTGTTTTGACCATGCTTCTCAATTCTCTCTCGCTATTTGGCTATGTAAGTGACCGAGAGAGATAGAATTTAGCATGTAGGTTTCTCCTCATGATGACATCATATTTTGTTCACAACATTTGAATATCAACGCTAACAACAGCTTTTTGTGAAGTGACTGTACTTGACTACATATAGTTGTCTACAAATCTAGGAGAGCTTCAGTATCGTGGAGCTATCTGTCAGAAACAGGAAAGGTATTTGTGAACAAATACTTACTTTAACTTAACAAATGTTACGTTGACGTAATATCCATTGGTAAATGGAGTGCACAAACACTGCGATATTCATGTCCGCATTTACATGACGTGAAGCTGATTACAAATTCACCTTGACATCCTGCTGCGTTGCAAGTCTCAAAATAATCTCCGGTTGTGGATCCCACACAGTCCGCTCCGCCGTTGCTGGGAGCAGGGTTGGTGCAGCTCCTGGTCCTGGAGATGGTTCTAGAGCCTCCTCCACACGACGCTGAGCAATCTCCGGTTGTAACCGTCCACTCAGTCCAGTTTCCGTCAACTTTGTTGTAAAAAGAATAGCCAACGTAGAAAAAAGCGAGTGTAACAATCAGTATTTTTAAATGGGCACGATATATCAAAGAAGATTAAATTTTGAGATGGCATAATTAGATGGTTAAACGTATAAAGTAAATTTACCTTTACTCTATTGTAGCTGAAAATATGAAATTAACCATTTACATACTCACACCAATTGCATGTTCATAAAAGTTATACAGATGTGAAATATTGTTTCTTTTAAACGCATACATGAAAATGTATTTACTCTTATTCATTTAGCATACATCTTTGTAATACCAAATACCATTTCTTATTTTTGCCTTATGTAAACAATAAAAGGCAGTTTGAATGGCATACAATTACCCTGTTATTACCTGACCAAGTTTTACAATGCTAACAATAAATGTTTATTAACCACTATCAAATAGTGATGATGCCAAATCTTTCCGGAAAGGTGTTAAAGAATGTTTTAATTGTGGCATTAAGCGTACCTGGACAGCCGTTGGTGCTGCAACTCTCTGTGTATTGATCAGACGGAGACCCTTCACAGTCCGCCCCGCCGTTGCTGGGAGCAGGGTTTGTGCAGGCCCTGGTCCTGGAGATGGTTTTAGATCCTCCTCCACAGGATACAGAACACCCTCCGACAGTATCCGTCCACTCAGTCCAGTTTCCGTCAACTGTGTTGTAAGAACAAATGATTGAGATAACAAGGCAGCTTTACCATTAGGATTTGTAAATTGGCAAGATATATAAAAAAAGATCAATATATTTAGAAAAAGAACATTAACGTTGTTATCCACTGATCTAAGTTGACGGGGATGTTAATATCGTAAGAAGGGCGTTCGGGTAGCCTAATGGTTAAAGCGTTCGCTCGTCACGCTGGGTTCGATTCCTGCCATGGGGGACAATGTGCGAAGCCTATTTCTGGTGTCCCACGCCGTGATATTGCTGGACTATTGCTGAAAGTGGCGTAAAACTATACTCACTCAAAATCATCGTAAGAATGAAAAGTTAAATGGTTTGGTTTGCAAAGTCCTGAACCAGGTTGAAGAGTCTCCTGAGTTTCAGTCATGTTTTCTATAACATCTCATCGACCTTTTCTACAATAAGCTACAAGTTTTCTCCAGCTTCTTTGCAAATATGAAGAAGCAAATGTGCAATGTGTATTTTACAAGTAAGGTCCACTAGTGTATTATAAAGTCAATTTGAGTCCGACATGGTAGACATGAATAAATTCAAAACGTCAACGTCAGAGAATATCAGATTTGATTATCTAGCGGTAGGGCGCAAGAGGCACAATAGTGATGAACATTATATGAATGGATCACTGAAAATCTTGATGACACAAGTGTTCGCGAAGGGTACTCGTGTCCTTAAGGATGACTTCCAATAGATGAAAGACCGGGTATCTAAAAAGTAATTACAAAGTAAGTACAAAAGAATATCAAGCTGGGCTCGATTTCACATCACAGGAGTATGTGAGTATGGTTTTACGCCGCTTTTAGCAATATTCCAGCAATATCACGGCGGTCACATCGCAGGAAGTTAACGACTGAAGATTACCGGGTTCATTAGTGGCATCCATTTGCTGAAATCAGAGTATAGTTGAAAAGTGGGCGTTATTATGTTTAATGTTCTCGAGAGACAAGACAATCGTCATGTGTCTAAGACAGTGACGTAGAATTCTGAGCCTTCAAAGTTACCTTTTTACAATAAATGTACAATATAATCTAATATTCACATCAACAGATTATTACGTTTTATAAACTATAATGTTTTCTTAAAGCAAGGAAAGTGAACTCATTAATGCCATTTCACTATAAAGTAAATGCAGTCAGGATGGACAAAGCGATCTTAGCCTTAAGGTGATCGTAACACCCATACCTTATCACAGACTTAAGACTGTCTAAGATTGTTTGCACAACGCCTCCCAGTTCTACGCAGTAGTAATTCGATCGCGATGATTGCTCAATGAACTCCTGCATGATTGTCATTAAATAACTGGGCGGTCGGGTTGCCACGGTGGTTAAAGTGTTCGCTCGTCACGCCGAAGACCCGGGCTCGATTCCCGACAAGGGTCGATGCGTGAAGCCCATTTCTGGTGTCCCCCGCCGTGATATTGCTGGAATATTGCTAAAAGCGGCATAATGGTAAACTCACTCAATCAATCATTAAATAACATGGAGACAGGTAAATGTAAATGCAACATCCCTTGAAGGCTATACTCGATCTTAATGCTTTCAAGTATGACTAAGATTTTGATGAGAAACAACAGAAAAAGCTTAGAAAATCAATGTTTGGCTATACCTTTGCAGACCTCCTGTACCAGGGTGACGATAATGTCGTTGAGTTCACTAAAAGCGGTAATATTCTTGACATTGGCGTTAGATGAGGCAATGTCGTTTAGCTCTGAGATCCTGATTTTTGAACCGATTCCGATCGCAAACATCTCGATGCCCAAGGCTTTCGCATCTGCAGCTTCTTGTGCAGTTCTGTTTGGATATCGGGACCGGCCGTCGGTGATGACGATGCCGACTTTTGGAACGCCAGGACGACTCTCATTACGCATAATCTCTGTCATTTTGGCGATTCCAAGGTGCGTGTGTGTCCCTTCCTGAGGGTGGTCAAACTGGCTAATCTGTGCCTGCAGTTGTGACCGGTTGGTGCTGAGATGCGCTACGTCAGATACAGACGAACTGAAGACCACGGCACCAAACATCTGACCTTCCTCTCCTAGATCAAGCCAGTTTGTCAGCTGGATAAGAGAATTCTTCAGAAGAATAAACTCATCATCTAAGATGCTGTCAGAGCCATCAACAACGGCAACGACATCCAGCAGATGCGCGCAGTCTGGAAAACACAGAAATATACATGTTTCCAAATATTACTCCAAGATTTCAATTAAATCTATTTAGGGATTTTCAGTGTCTAAATCATCGAACATGTATTATATTGCCACGTTCGAATACAAGCAAGTCTCAAATTTGGGCCATTCCTAGAACATAAAGGTATAATAAGTAAACTCGCATTAGAGAAGTAAAAAAGGCTCAGATCACTAAACAAGAGCGACAGTATGGACTTTCAGTTATATTGTATAGTTTTAGAGCCTTATCCCGAAAAGGTTGTGGATTGTAAAATACATATTTATATTACACAATATGACACAACATGTGAATTTGAAATTACCCAATTCCCAAACTGACTTCTGTTTAGTTTGTTAGTTTGTTTTAAAGCCACACTGAGCTATATTCCAGCTATAACGTTGGCCTGTAAATCATCGAGTCTGGACAATACCGTCATTGACTGTATGAGCAGCTACCCACGCCACCCGGGTATGTTGATTCTCCATCAACCAAATCACCGAGCCAGACCTACTGATTATTAAGACTAATAGGAAATGATGTGGACCAAAAATTCCAGTTTCTGATGATCAGATTGAAACTGATGAGCTGATCTTAATCTGACGATTATATATCACAGTAATATCTTACTCTGGCCAGACACTGCTTGAACACCGAAGACAATGGCAATCACCGCGAACCAGTTCATCCTGTTCACGAGACGAGACTGAAAGCAAGAAGTGTTTGAGTAAGCGAGTTGAATGACATATACAACGATGTTTCAGCAATACCCTGGCACGGTATGCATATAACACGAAAGCATTAAACAGTGCAGATCTTACAAGTCTACGTCTTCAGAGAAGATTAGGAGGACCAGAACAGTAAGACCAAAGTGGCGAATATTTTATGAGGACCAACTACCTGCTGATCTGATACAGTCAAACACAGGTAAGTGACTCTTTAATTATTATGAATTACTCAGCTGTGCTTTGTCAAGAAGCTAATCTTTATGAATCTGTACCACATGCAAACTATATATCGTCGGATCATATGTTTTCGGGCGGCCATGTTTATCGCGAGTAAACCCGCTATAACGAGGGTTGTGGCGTCACACATACATTGCAAATACTCAAAAGATGGCTTGACTTTAAGATAAAGTTTTCTTTTATAAGTTAGTTACATGCTTTAAGGTTGTTCTTGTGATTAGTGAGAAAACAACGAATGTTGCTTAAGTGTCTGAAAGCCCATAACACGGGGATATTATCATGCTTGAGAGTAATGCTCGAAGGGTGAACACGGCATGGAGTGAGACAATCAGGGCAGACCAGTAACACCTACCTTTCCAATGAGAAGAGTATGATGTACCACGGTTGTAGGTTTAGGACAAGGTTCCCCGTTACCTGTCTGTCGAGAAGTGAGTAGCGGCGTATGAATGTCACATGATATATTCGTGACCACCCAATGACTGCACAGGGTGGACACTCATCCCTTATATGGGCACATGACTCATCTTATCCCCAGATCCGGGTATCAGCTGAACATTCTGGTGAAACACTGAAACACACCTGGCAAACTCTATCGTCTGTAGCATCATAATGGGTACTGCGTACAAGCCGTCTAGATCAAATACACCCAAGCTACACAATCACTCTCTATCACATTGGGTCAGAGTAACCCGGTAGTCACGGTGTTTGTTTGTTTGTTGTTTTCATGTACTCGGTTACTGAAAAGGCGAGAATATGTTAGCCCTGCTTCACACAGTTCAAATGTCCCAAGAACATGCAAATCTTCAGTCTTAGATTGCCACGATGGTTTTCTATGCAATTATGCAAAAACAACATAAACCAATTTATAACAAATACTATTTGGGATAACACTTAAAGTAAAGTACAGTTTCTATTACTTTTGGGGGGTTGAGTCCCATCCGGGATTCGAAACCAGAATGCCAGAATGAGGTACCTAATCGCCAACACCCGGATGAGACTCACCCCCACCCCCCACCCCCCCCAAACAAAAAAACCCAAAACAAAACAAACAAAACAAACAAACAAACAAACAAACAAACAAAAAACAACAACTAGAATCTGTACTTAACGAAGACATATCCCAAATATAACATTGTTACATTTGATCACTTTCTAAAAGGCATTGTGTGTTTATCAACCCATTTGTTTTGACATTACATTGAGCATCTAAGGAAAATATTAACGCGCATGTCTAAAATGCGTCGAATCCGCACCCTAAATCATGCACAAGGCATATTATCACCCCAGTCAGTGGGTCAGTTGTCATTCTCTGGGGAGTATACAACCCAGCCGCTAGAAGTCAAGACAGTCAAATTACCATCTCATCCTGTCGGGTACCCTGTTACTACTGGGTGAACAGAGACATATTTCGGACAAAGTCTCTTGCCCTAAGGAGACACCACATGTAACAACGGATTCAGTGTGGGGCAGGGCTGAGGCTCTTATAAAAGTAGCCAAGCTGCCAAACACGGTCGATCCCCGCCCAACTACTCTCCGCGACTGAGTATTTCCAGGTTTACCTATTGCAGATATGTTTTAGCAATACGCAAAATGCTGCACTGGATCATTGATAACACATATGTAAAGTTTGGGGGTAAGACATTTAGGTTAGAAGTGGGCATCCCCAACGGCATCAAATATGCTCCCCTTCTGCAGGATCTTCTTTCTTTATACTTTGAAGGAGAACTTCTGCTCGGATTGGCAAAGTCAACACATGGTAATCTGGCCACTTTAACTTTAGGTATATCGTTCAAAAACCATCAAATAGCCAATTCAATTCCACTGATTTACCCATCTGAACTAGACCTAAGTGAGGCCATTTCGACCGCCAACTCTCCCTTCATGTGGAGCAATATTCCAGTAGCTCCAGCCATTGGTGTTTACATTTCACAACTTTGAGGTGCAATCGCGGTGGAAAGGGGTTTGTCGCTTTTATTTAAGAAAATCGTGCTCTTGTTCTTGTGTGCCTCCATTGTTGCAGACAGTGATATCGTCATTTTGTCAGAACAAAACAAATGAACCTCGTGGACATCCTCACGTCCACTGAACAGCGATTTACGCAGTCAGGTACCATGTTACATAATCATAAATACATTGTCACGAAGGGTCATGGAATGTCAATGGGGTGAAATGTTTACAAGTGTGTGAGTGCGTGTGTTAGGCTCAACGCCGCTTTGAACAATATTTCAGTTATATGGCGGCATGTCAGGTCAGGGAATTGATAGCCCGCAGTGATGCAGTCGTTTACCGCTTTGATGACATTCACGAGAGGTTTTGTCGCTTTCATTCGTTCATTTAGATGGCTTGGCCATCGATGACACACACACCTAAATGTATGCAAAACATATGATGCATACACATCTCATAATTGCAGCAGAATGCTTTACCATGGAGTTCAATAAAAAAAGCTCATTTCAGCGAAATAGGAAACACGATACTATCTTTGTATCTTGAAGTCACTAAATTGCCAACCACGCCATACATTAGCGGAATACAACCAGGAAGTAAATATCGTATACCTTTTATGTCCCTTCCTTTCTTTGGATCTTTGTGTAGATTGTATGATATTGATCTCGGTAATGTGTTGTTGTTAATTCTCAAGCCTTAAACACCCTATTCACACACACACACGCACCCACGGAATATGCCAGATCTGCAGATTTCCTTCACGTCTGCCCACTCGTTAAGTGTCGCCGTACACCAGGACCGACAACCATGTTTACTTTGACAGGCTTGAAAAAAACGTGACAAGTTGTTTCTGAAACCTAATGTCATGTTTGACACGATCAGATGAGTATGAACCAACAACTCTGACAAGGAAGAGTGGCATATCACTTACATTCGTGTTCTATGCTCATACAGGACGAGGCCATTTGCATAAGTCTGTTTGTTCAATATTTGGTTTCTCGTGAGTTGTCGTCCTGATAGCGTGTGTTTAGAAATACCATTACGCAGTACTATTAATTTCAACACGGTTCTACAACAGTTGTCCTTAGACCAGCTTAGCTAGTACAAAGGCCTGGCACAACTGATGGTACACAAGTACATCCAATAGACCAATACACATAATATACGGGTATAACTCTACTGATCCTACACCACTACATCTAATGGACCAATACAACTAATACACGGGTATAGCCCGACAGATCGTAAACCAGTACATCTAATGGATCAATACACCTAATATGCGGGTATAGCCCGACAGGTCGTACACCATTACATCTAATGGACCAATTTACCTTATACACGGGTATAACCCGACTGCTCGTACACCACACTAAGTCTAACGGAGCAAAACGCCTAATACATGGGTATAACCCGACTGGTCGTACACCTCTCAATGTCATAGACCAATACACTTAATATATACGGGTGTAACCCTACAGATCGTACACAAGTACATCTAATTGACCAATACACCTAACAAACGAGTATAACCAAACTGATCGTACACCACTACATCTAATGGACCAATACACCTAATATACGGTATAAACCAAGTGATCGTACATCTCTACATCTAATGGACCTATACACCTAATATATGGGTATAACCCGACAGATCGTACACAACCACATCTAATGGACCAATACACTTAATATACGGGTATAACCCGACTGATCGTATACCACAGCATCTAATGGACCAATACACCTAATATACGGTATAACCCCACAGATCGTACACCACTACATCTAATGGACCAATACACCTAATATACAGGTAAAACCCGACAGATCGTCCACCACTACATCTGATAGACCTATACAAATAAAAGATAGGGATAACCCGACTGGTCGTACACCACTACACCTAATAGACCAATACACCTAACAAACGGGTATAGCCCGACAGATCGTACACCACTACATCTCATCGTCCAATACACCTAATACACGGGTATAACCCGACAGGTCGTACACCATTACATCTAATGGACCAAAACACCTAATACACGGGTATAACCATACTGATCGTACTCCACTACATCAAATAAACCAATACACTTAATATATGGGTATTACTCAACTGATCGTACACGACTACATCTAATGGACCAATACACCTAATCTACGGGGATAACCCGACAGAACGTACACCACCACATCTAATGGACCAGTACACCTAATATACAGGTATAGGCCGACAAATCGTACACCACTACATCTCATTGACCAATACACTTAATATACGGAGAACCGAACTGATCGTACACCACTTCATCTTATCGACCAATACACCTAATATACGGGTATAACCCGACTGGTCGTACAGCACTGCATCTAATGGACCAATGCACCTAATATACGGGTATAACCCATTGATCGTACACCAATACATCCAATGGACCAATACACCTAATACACGGGTATAACCATACTGATCCTACTCCACTAGATCAAATAAACCAATACACTTAATATATGGGTATTACTCAACTGATCGTACCCCACTCCATCTAATGGACCAATACACCTAATATACGGGTATAACCATACTGATCGTACTCCACTACATCAAATAAACCAATACACTTAATATATGGGTATTACTCAACTGATCGTACACGACTACATCTAATGGACCAATACACCTAATATACGGGCATAACCCGACAGATCGTACACCACCACATCTAATGGACCAGTACACCTAATATACAGGTATAGGCCGACAAATCGTACACCACTACATCTCATTGACCAATACACCTAATATACGGAGAACCGAACTGATCGTACACCACTTCATCTTATCGACCAATACACCTAATATACGGGTATAACCCGACTGGTCGTACAGCACTGCATCTAATGCACCTAATATACGGGTATAACCCATTGATCGTACACCGACTGGTCGTACAGCACTGCATCTAATGCATCTAATGCATCTAATGCACCTAATATACGGGTATAACCCATTGATCGTACACCACTGCATCTAATGAATCAATACACCTAATATGCGGGTATAACCCGACAGATCGTACACCAATACATCCAATGGACCAATACACCTAATACACGGGTATAACCATACTGATCGTACTCCACTACATCAAATAAACCAATACACTTAATATATTGGTATTACTCAACTGATCGTACACGACTACATCTAATGGACCAATACACCTAATATACGGAGAACCGAACTGATCGTACACCACTTCGTCTTATCGACCAATACACCTAATATACGGGTATAACCCGACTGGTCGTACAACACTGCATCTAATGCACCTAATATACGGGTATAACCCATTGATCGTAGACCGACTGTTCGTACAGCACTGCATCTAATGCATCTAATGCACCTAATATACGGGTATAACCCATTGATCGTACACCACTGCATCTAATGAATCAATACACCTAATATGCGGGTATAACCCGACAGATCGTACACCAATACATCCAATGGACCAATACACCTAATACACGGGAATAACCATACTGATCCTACTCCACTAGATCAAATAAACCAATACACTTAATATAAGGGTATTACTCAACTGATCGTACCCCACTACATCTAATGGACCAATGCACCTAATATACGGGTATAACCCGGCAGATCGTACACCAATACATCCAATGGACCAATACACCTAATAAACGGGAATAACCATACTGATCCTACTCCACTACATCAAATAAACCAATACACTTAATATATGGGTATTACTCAACTGATCGTACACCACTACATCTAATGGACCAATACACCTAATATACGGGTATAACCCGGCAGATCGCACATCACTACATCTAATGGACCAATAAACCTAATATATGGGTATAACCTAAATGATCTTCCACAACTACCCTGCAGATCGCACATCACTTCATCTAATGGACCAAAACACCAAATACACGGGTATAACCATACTGATCGTACTCCACTACATCAAATAAACCAATACACCTAATATATGGGCATAACTCAACAAATCGTACACAATTACATCTAATGGACCAATACACCTAATATATGGGTATAACTCAACTAATTGTACACCACTACATCTAATGGACCAATACACTTAACATACGGGTAAAACCCGACAGATCGTCCACCACTACATCTGATAGACCACTACACCTTATACACGGGTATAACCCTACTGATATTACACCACACTGCATCTAACGGAGCAAAACGCTTAATACATGGGTATAACCCGACTGGTCGTACACCTCTACATCTCATAGACCAATATACTTAATATACGGGTGTAACCCCACAGATCGTACACAAGTACATCTAATGGACCAATACACCTAACACACGAGTATAACCAAACTGATCGTACACTACTACATCTAATGGACCAATACACCTAATATACGGGTATAAACCAAGTGATCGTACATCTCTACATCTAATGGACCTATACACCTAATATATGGGTATAACCCGACAGATCGTACACAACCAGATCTAATGGACCAATACACTTAATATACGGGTATAACCCGACTGATCGTATACCACAACATCTAATAGACCAATACACCTAATGCACGGGTATAACACCACAGATCGTACAACACTACATCTAATGGACCAATACACCTAATATACGGGTATAACCCGACAGATCGTACACCACTACATCTAATGGACCAATACACCTAATATACAGGTAAAACCCGACAGATCGTCCACCACTACATCTGATAGACCAATACAAATAAAAGATAGGGATAACCCGACTGGTCGTACACCACTACATCTAATGGACCAGTACACCTAACAAACGGGTATAACCCGACAGATCGTACACCACTACATCTCATCGACCAATACACCTAATTGACGGGTATAACCCGACAGGTCGTACACCATTACATCTAATGGACCAAAACACCTAATACACGGTTATAACCATACTGATCGTAATCCACTACTTCAAATAAACCAATACACTTAATATATGGGTATTACTCAACTGATCGTACACGACTACATCTAATGGACCAATACACCTAATATACGGGGATAACCCGACAGAACGTACACCACCACATCTAATGGACCAGTACACCTAATATACAGGTATAGGCCGACAAATCGTACACCACTACATCTCATTGACCAATACACTTAATATACGGAGAACCGAACTGATCGTACACCACTTCATCTTATCGACCAATACACCTAATATACGGGTATAACCCGACCGGTTGTACAGCACTGCATCTAATGGACCAATGCACCTAATATACGGCTATAAACCATTGATCGTACACCAATACATCCAATGGACCAATACACCTAATACACGGGTATAACCATACTGACCCTACTCCACTAGATCAAATAAACCAATACACTTGATATATGGGTATTACTCAACTGATCGTACCCCACTCCATCTAATGGACCAATACACCTAATATACGGGTATAACCATACTGATCGTACTCCACTACATCAAATAAACCAATACACTTAATATATGGGTATTACTCAACTGATCGTACACGACTACATCTAATGGACCAATACACCTAATATACGGGCATAACCCGACAGATCGTACACCACCACATCTAATGGACCAGTACACCTAATATACAGGTATTGGCCAACAAATCGTACATCACTACATATCATTGACCAATACACCTAATATACGGAGAACCGAACTGATCGTACACCACTTCATCTTATCGACCAATACACCTAATATACAGGTATAACCCGACTGGTCGTACAGCACTGCATCTAAAGCACCTAATATACGGGTATAACCCATTGATCGTACACCGACTGTTCGTACAGCACTGCATCTAATGCAACTAATGCACCTAATATACGGGTATAACACATTGATCGTACACCAATACATCCAATGGACCAATACACCTAATACACGGGTATAACCATACTGATCCTACTCCACTAGATCAAATAAACCAATACACTTAATATAAGGGTATTACTCAACTGATCGTACCCCACTACATCTTATGGACCAATGCACCTAATATACGGGTATAACCCGGCAGATCGTACACCAATACATCCAATGGACCAATACACCTAATACACGTGAATAACCATACTGATCCTACTCCACTACATCAAATAAACCAATACACTTAATATATGGGTATTACTCAACTGATCGTACACCACTACATCTAATGGACCAATACACCTAATATACGGGTATAACCCGGCAGATCGCACATCACTACATCTAATGGACCAATAAACCTAATATATGGGTATAACCTAAATGATCTTCCACAACTACCCTGCAGATCGCACATCACTTCATCTAATGGACCAAAACACCAAATACACGGGTATAACCATACTGATCGTACTCCACTACATCAAATAATCCAATACACCTAATATATGGGCATAACTCAACAAATCGTACACAATTACATCTAATGGACCAATACACCTAATATATGGGTATAACTCAACTAATTGTACACCACTACATCTAATGGACCAATACACCTAATATACGGGTAAAACCCGACAGATCGTCCACCACTACATCTGATAGACCAATACACCTAATACACGGGTATAACCCTACTGATATTACACCACACTGCATCTAACGGAGCAAAATGCCTAATACATGGGTGTAACCCGTCTGGTCGTACACCTCTACATTTCTTAGACCAATATACTTAATATACGGGTGTAACCCCACAGATCGTACACAAGTACATCTAATGCACCAATACACCTAACACACGAGTATAACCAAACTGATCGTACACTACTACATCTAATGGACCAATACACCTAATATACGAGTATAAACCAAGTGATCGTACATCTCTACATCTGATGGACCTATACACCTAATATATGGGTATAACCCGACAGATGTTACACAACCACATCTAATGGACCAATACACTTAATATATGGGTATAACCCGACAGATCGTACAACACTACATCTAATGGACCAATACACCTAATATACGGGTATAACCCGACAGATCGTACACCACTACATCTAATGGACCAATACACCTAATATACAGGTAAAACCCGAAGGATCATCCACCACTACATCTGATAGACCAATACAAATAAAAGATAGGGATAACCCGACTGGTCGTACACCACTACATCTAATGGACCAATACACCTAACAAACGGGTATAGCCCGTCAGATCGTACACCACTACATCTCATCGACCAATACACCTAATACACGGGTATAACCATACTGATCGTACTCCACTACATCAAATAAACCGATACACTTAATATATGGGTATTACTCAACTGATCGTACACGACTACATCTAATGGACCAATACACCTAATATACGGGATAACCCGACAGAACGTACACCACCACATCTAATGGACCAGTACACCTAATATACAGGTATAGGCCGACAAATCGTACACCACTTCATCTTATCGACCAATACACCTAATATACGGGTATAACCCGACTGGTCGTACAGCACTGCATCTAATGGACCAATGCACCTAATATACGGGTATAAGCCATTGATCGTACACCAATACATCCAATGGACCAATGCACCTAATATACGGGTATAACCCGGCAGATCGTACACCAATACATCCAATAGACCAATACACCTAATACACGGGTATAACCATACTGATCCTACTCCACTAGATCAAATAAACCAATACACTTAATATATGGGTATTACTCAACTGATCGTACCCCACTGCATCTAATGGACCAATACACCTAATATACGTGTATAACCATACTGATCGTACTCCACTACATCAAATAAACCAATACACTTAATATATGGGTATTACTCAACTGATTGTACACGACTACATCTAATGGACCAATACACCTAATATACGGGGATAACCCGACAGATCGTACACCACTACATCTAATGGACCAGTACACCTAATATACAGGTATAGGCCGACAAATCGTACACCACTACATCTCATTGACCAATACACCTAATATACGGTTTTGGTACACCACTTCATCTTATCGACCAATACACCTAATATACAGGTATAACCCGACTGGTCGTACAGCACTGCATCTAATGCACCTAATATACGGGTATAACCCATTGATCGTACACCGACTGGTCGTACAGTACTGCATCTAATGCATCTAATGCACCTAATATACGGGTATAACCCATTGATCGTACACCACTGCATCTAATGAATCAATACACCTAATATGCGGGTATAACCCGACAGATCGTACACCAATACATCCAATGGACCAATACACCTAATACACGGGTATAACCATACTGATCCTACTCCACTAGATCAAATAAACCAATACACTTAATATAAGGGTATTACTCAACTGATCGTACCCCACTACATCTAATGGACCAATGCACCCAATATACGGGTATAACCCGGCAGATCGTACACCAATACATCCAATGGACCAATACACCTAATACACGGGAATAACCATACTGATCCTACTCCACTACATCAAATAAACCAATACACTTAATATATGGGTATTACTCAACTGATCGTACTCCACTACATCAAATAAACCAATACACCTAATATATGGGCATAACTCAACAAATCGTACACAATTACATCTAATGGACCAATACACCTAATATATGGGTATAACTCAACTAATTGTACACCACTACATCTAATGGACCAGTACACCTAATATACGGGTAAAACCCGACAGATCGTCCACCACTACATCTGATAGACCAATACACCTAATACACGGGTATAACCCTACTGATATTACACCACACTGCATCTAACGGAGCAAAACGCCTAATACATGGGTATAACCCGACTGGTCGTACACCTCTACATCTTATAGACCAATATACTTAATATACGGGTGTAACCCCACAGATCGTACACAAGTACATCTAATGGACCAATACACCTAACACACGAGTATAACCAAACTGATCGTACACTACTACATCTAATGGACCAATACACCTAATATACGAGTATAAACCAAGTGATCGTACATTTCTACATCTAATGGACCTATACACCTAATATATGGGTATAACCCGACAGATCGTACACAACCACATCTAATGGACCAATACACTTAATATACGGGTATAACCCGACTGATCGTATACCATAACATCTAATGGACCAATACACTTAATATACGGGTATAACCTCACAGATCGTACAACACTACATCTAATGGAACAATACACCTAATATACAGGTATAACCCGACAGATCGTACACCACTACATCTAATGGACCAATACACCTAATATACAGGTAAACCCCGACAGATCGTCCACCACTACATCTGATAGACCAATACAAATAAAAGATAGGGATAACCCGACTGGTCGCACGCCACTACATCTAATGGACCAATACACCTAACAAACGGGTATAGCCCGTCAGATCGTACACCACTACATCTCATCGACCAATACACCTAATACACGGGTATAACCCGACAGGTCGTACACCATTACATCTAATGGACCAAAACACCTAATACACGGGTATAACCATACTGATCGTACTCCACTACATCAAATAAACCAATACACTTAATATATGGGTATTACTCAACTGATCGTACACGACTACATCTAATGGACCAATACACCTAATATACGGGGATAACCCGACAGAACGTACACCACCACATCTAATGGACCAGTACACCTAATATACAGGTATAGGCCGACAAATCGTACACCACTACATCTCATTGACCAATACACTTAATATACGGAGAACCGAACTGATCGTACACCACTTCATCTTATCGACCAATACACCTAATATACGGGTATAACCCGACTGGTCGTACAGCACTGCATCTAATGGACCAATGCACCTAATATACGGGTATAACCCATTGATCGTACACCAATACATCCAATGGACTAATACACCTAATACACGGGTATAACCATACTGATCCTACTCCACTAGATCAAATAAACCAATACACTTAATATATGGGTATTACTCAACTGATCGTACCCCACTCCATCTAATGGACCAATACACCTAATATACGGGTATAACCATACTGATCGTACTCCACTACATCAAATAAACCAATACACTTAATATATGGGTATTACTCAACTGATCGTACACGACTACATCTAATGGACCAATACACCTAATATACGGGCATAACACGACAGATAGTACACCACTACATCTAATGGACCAGTACACCTAATATACAGGTATAGGCCGACAAGTCGTACACCACTACATCTCATTGACCAATACACCTAATATACGGAGAACCGAACTGATCGTACACCACTTCATCTTATCGACCAATACACCTAATATACGGGTATAACCCGACTGGTTGTACAGCACTGCATCTAATGCACCTAATATTCGGGTATAACCCATTGATCGTACACCGACTGGACGTACAGCACTGCATCTAATGCATCTAATGCACCTAATATACGGGTATAACCCATTGATCGTACACCACTGCATCTAATGAATCAATACACCTAATATGCGGGTATAACCCGACAGATCGTACACCAATACATCCAATGGACCAATACACCTAATACACGGGTATAACCATACTGATCCTACTCCACTAGATCAAATAAACCAATACACTTAATATAAGGGTATTACTCAACTGATCGTACCCCACTACATCTAATGGACCAATGCACCTAATATACGGGTATAACCCGGCAGATCGTACACCAATACATCCAATGGACCAATACACCTAATACACGGGAATAACCATACTGATCCTACTCCACTACATCAAATAAACCAATACACTTAATATATTGGTATTACTCAACTGATCGTACACCACTACATCTAATGGACCAATACACCTAATATACGGGTATAACCCGGCAGATCGCACATCACTACATCTAATGGACCAATAAACCTAATATATGGGTATAACCTAAATGATCTTCCACAACTACCCTGCAGATCGCACATCACTTCATCTAATGGACCAAAACACCAAATACACGGGTATAACCATACTGATCGTACTCCACTACATCAAATAAACCAATACACCTAATATATGGGCATAACTCAACAAATCGTACACAATTACATCTAATGGACCAATACACCTAATATATGGGTATAACTTAACTAATTGTACACCACTACATCTAATGGACCAATACACCTAATATACGGGTAAAACCCGACAGATCGTCCACCACTACATCTGATAGACCAATACACCTAATACACGGGTATAACCCTACTGATATTACACCACACTTGATCTAACGGAGCAAAACGCCTAATACATTGGTATAACCCGACTGGTCGTACACCTCTACACCTCATAGACCAATATACTTAATATACGGGTGTAACCCTACAGATCGTACACAACTACATCTAATGGACCAATACACCTAACACACGAGTATAACCAAACTGATCGTACACTACTACATCTAATGGACCAATACACCTAATATATGGGTATAACCCGACAGATCGTACACAACCACATCTAATGGACCAATACACTTAATATACGGGTATAACCCGACTGATCGTATACCACAACATCTAATGGACCAATACACCTAATATACGGGTATAACCCCACAGATCGTACAACACTACATCTAATGGACCAATACACCTAATATACGGGTATAACCCATTGATCGTACATCACTGCATCTAATGGATCAATACACCTAATATGCGAGTATAACCCGTACATCACTGAATCTAATGGATCAATACACCTAATATGCGAGTATAACCCGACAGATCGTACACCAATACATCCAATGGACCAATACACCTAATACACGGGTATAACCATACTGATCGTGCTCCACTACATCTCATCGACCAATACACCTAATACACGGGTATAACCCGACAGGTCGTACACCATTACATCTAATGGACCAAAACACCTAATACACGGGTATCACTCAACTAATTGTACTCCACTACATCAAATAAACCAATACACTTAATATATGGGTATTACTCAACTGATCGTACACCACTACATCTCATGGACCAATACACCTAATTAACGGGTATAGCCCGACAGATCGTATACCACTACATCTCATCGACCAATACACCTAATATACGGGGATAACCCGACAGAACGTACACCACCACATCTAATGGACCAGTACACCTAATATACAGGTATAGGCCGACAAATCATACACCACTACATCTCATTGACCAATACACCTAATATACGGGAGAACCGAACTGATCGTACACCACTTCATCTTATCGACCAATACACCTAATATACGGGTATAACCCGACTGGTCGTACAGCACTGCATCTAATGGACCAATGCACCTAATATACGGGTATAACCCATTGATCGTACATCACTGCATCTAATGGATCAATACACCTAATATGCGAGTATAACCCGACAGATCGTACACCAATACATCCAATGGACCAATACACCTAATACACGGGTATAACCATACTGATCGTGCTCCACTACATCTAATGGACCAATACACCTAATATACGGGTATAACCCGGCAGATTGCACATCACTAAATCTAATGGACCAATAAACCTAATATATGGGTATAACCTAAATGATCTTCCACAACTACCCGGCAGATCGCACATCACTTCATCTAATGGACCAATACACCAAATACACGGGTATAACCATACTGATCGTACTCCACTACATCAAATAAACCAATACACCTAATATATGGGCATAACTCAACAAATCGTACACAATTACATCTTATGACCAATACACCTAATATATGGGTATAACTCAACTAATTGTACACCACTACATCTCATTGACCAATACACCTAATATACAGATATGACTCAGCTATTCGTACACCACTACAACTAATGGACCAATTTACCTTATATACGGGTATAACCCGACTGGTCGTACACCACACTACATCTAACGAAGCAAAACGCCTAATACATGGGTATAACCCGACTGGTCGTATACCTCTACATCTCATAGACCAATACACTTAATATACGGGTGTATCCCCACAGATCGTACACAAGTACATCTAATTGACCAATACACCTAACACACGAGTATAACCAAACTGATCGTAAACCACTACATCTAATGGACCAATACACCTAATATACGGGTATAACCAAAGTGATCGTACATCTCTACATCAAATGGACCTATACACCTAATATACGGGTATAACCCGACAGATCGTACACAACTACATCTAATGGACCAATACACCTAATATATGGGTATAACCCGACATATCGTACACAACTTCATCTAATAGACCAATACACCTAATATATGGGTATAACCCGACAGATCGCACACGACTACATCTAATGGACCAATACAACTTATATACGGGTATAACCCGACAGATCGTCCACCACTACATCTAATGGACCAATACACCTAATATATGGGTATAACTCAACTAATCGTACACCACTACATCTAATGGACCAATACACCTAATATACGGGTATCACTCAACTAATTGTACACCACTACATCTAATGGATCAATACACCTAATATACGGGGATAACCCGACAGATCGTACACCACTACATCTAATGGACCAGTACACCTAATATACGGGTATAGGCCGACAAATCGTACACTACTACATCTCATTGACCAATACACTTAATATACGGGAAAACTGAACTGATCGTTCACCACTTCATCTTATCGACCAATACACCTAATATACGGATATAACCCGACTGGTCGAACACCAGTGCATCTGATGGACCAATGCACCTATTATACGGGTATAACCCATTGATCGTACACTACTGCATCTAATGGATCAATACACCTAATATGCGGGTATAACCCGACAGATCGTACACCAATACATCCAATGGACCAATGCACCTCATATACGGGTATAACCAAAATGATCGTACACCACTACATCTAATGGACCAATACACCTAATATAGATTGCTCGCCTGTTTTCAGTGATAGAGTGTGGTTTCATGACGCCGCACGCAGCAATATTCTAATCGAGCACAGGCGCCTGTTGTCAGTAATTGAGTTTAGTTTTTCGACACAATAGCTATTCTGTATCATGGAGGGGGTCTCCAGTATTTGGCATCCCACATAGAACCACATGACGGGAATCGAACCCGGGAGATTAGCTCTACCACCTAACATACACGTACGCATGTACGCATGCACGCATGCACGTACACAAGTATGTGCATGTGGTTGTGTCTTGTATAATCAGCAACATAGTACACTTACCATCTGTCAAACTAAGCCAACGCTTCCTTCTTTTAAAGTTCGATATGCGTTAGGAAACAATACTCACAAGAACATGCTTGTACTATACTATGAACTATACTTGGGTTTCCTTCACAGCTGCTCACATATCTGTCTGTGGCTGTCAGATAAATACATTGAAGAAGAAAACAAATTTACAATTTGTCACACCTGTCAAAACCACTGCGATCAAATAGCGCCCGATCTGTATTTTTTCAGACACATAAACCGCTTATGTTTCTGCATCCTATTGCGAGTAAAGGCCTCTCTCCTCGGGAAATATGTATTGGCTGGTTTGCTGATGGAAAAACTGTCATTCTGAACATTTTGAATATTTTAGCTGCTACCAGGTAGTGACACCTGAGCCAGGTATGACCAAGGCTTTGTAGTTACTTGTCAACACAAGGCTTCTCGTTTATCCTTTGTGACAATACACCAGTGAAGATCCGGGTTCGAATTGGTCTTCAGCAACCACATGGCCACCATTTGCGCCACAGGTCAAATCCCGTCTCGTCTTACTCTTGTTACACTACGGCAGGGTATCTCAGTGGACTAGCACTATAAAGTCGGCATTAGGCCGGACTAGTACCAGGAGCCACACACCCACATACCTCGCTATGTAAGTGCAACAATCTTGGACGCGACGTTAAACCCTATTTCACCTCACCTATTGTGACACTGTAACATCGCACTCAGCAATATTCCAGTAATACGAAGTCGGTCTGTAAATAATCAAATCTAGAACAGACAGTCTAGTGATCGATTTTATGCGTAACGAATCTTGACGTCAGGATTCGACAACACGATATCAAACACATCACCCAGCCTGACCTCACGATCCACTAACTCGCTTGGTACAACAAACAGCACAATATTGTCAAGCCCACAGCAATAATGTTCTTTCCTCTTCTCATGTAGAAGAATTAGTTTCATTGCAATCAACCTACATTTCGGTGTGTCCAACTTCACCAGAAAACGCCAAAATTCCATGAGCGAGAAAACATATGTTGTTTAACGGCGCACCCAGCTGATTCAGCTACATCACAACATGCTGTTAATGCTCATGGAATTCTGATATAGATTCTCAACAACCGATTCTGATTGTAAAAGGCAATCAAATTGGATCGGATAGTCAGGCATGGAACATGTGTTTCATCGCAGCCCGAAGGCGTAAGACGTTATTCATTGTATCAAACAATGGTTGAAAAGGCCACCGTGATATAGCTGAAATATTGCTCACTGCGGTAAAACACATGACTTGCATTACCTGTATTACTTGTATTATCTGTATAACTTGTATTACTTGTATTACTTGTATTACTTGCATTACCTGTATTACCTGCATTACCTGTATGACTTGCATTACCTGTATTACCTGTATTACTTGTATTACTTGTATTACTTGTATTACTTGCATTACCTGCATTGCCTGTATAACTTGTATTACCTGTATTACCTGCACTTCCAATATTACTTGTATTACCTGTATTACCTGCACTACCAATATAAATTGTATTACCTGTATTACCTGCACTACCAAAGTTAATTATATTACCTGTTTTACCTGCATTGCCTTAACTACCTTATTCCATGATTACTTGCATTACTTGTATTACCGTATGCTTGTATTACCAGCATTACCTATATTACTTGTATTACGTGTATTACCTGTATTACTTGTATTACCTGCTTCACCTTATTACTTGTATAACCTGCATTACGTTATTACTTGTATTACCTGTATTACCGTATTACCTGTATTACCTGTATTACCTGTATTGCTTGTTTTACTTGTATCACCTGAATTACCTGTATTATTTGTTTCACCTGAATTACTTGTATTACCTGCATTGCCTATATTACTTGTACTACCTGTTTTACTTGTATTACTTGTATGACTTGTATTACTTGTATTACCTGCATTACTTGTATTACCTATATTACTTTTATTTTGTTTGTTTGTTGTTTAACGCCGCACTCAGCAATATTCCAGCTATATGACGGCGGTCTGTGTTAATAATCGAGTCTGGACCAGGCAATCCAGTGATTGACATCATGAGCATCGATCTACACAATTGGGACACGATGACATGCATCAACCAAGTCAGCGAGGGACAGTAAGCGATACATCACATCATACCCCTCTTTGTCAATATGTAACTTAATATTTAAAGCTCTCTGATTACCTCAGGATTACCTCAGGGCGGCCTGCTCTAATTTTAGAACAAGAGCGTTTGTTTACAAACAAGAGAAAAGTCCTGTTTGCGATATGCAAAATAGCTCGTGGCCGTGTGTAATGTCACCACGCCAGATTGTGGTACGATTGTCATGCTGTCAATTACTAGGCTGCCTAACCAATGTAGATGATTTACAGATCCCCCTGATACATTGGGAATATTGCTGATTGTGGCACAGAGAAAAAGCATGCAATCACTCGTGAAGACACCAGTTGTGAGTGAGTTTGGTTTTATTGTATTCCTGGATATCAGCGGCGTGTCAGCTTCATGCATGCGCTAGTTATTTGGGCGGCAAGAGGGGCGGTGTGGTAGTTTTGTGGTTAAGGCGCTCGCTCATCACGCCGAGGGCCCGGGTTTGATTCCCCACATGGGTACAATATGTGAAGCCCATTTTTGGTGTTCCCTGCCGTGATATAATGGAATATTGCTATAATCGGCGGAAAAACATAACGCTCCTAAATGTTGTTTGTGATAAATATTATTTATGATATACGAAAGGACACATTGTAAAGATATAACAGGAATACGTCTTGAAGAGTGATAAATATTTTACTGCACTCCTTAAAATCGTTTGTAATAAAAAATATTTAGGATATACAATATGAGAAATACACATCACATATAATTATATAGTCACATACACCACACACTTGCCACACGTGCATGCACGTCGCTACGTACCTCCATAGAACTTAAACGATGTTAACTTCACCTCACCTCGGACTGCTTCCGTGGTTTAGTGATACAACGTCCGCCCAGAGGGCGGAAGGTCCGGGGTTCGATCCCCGACCGCGTCATACCAAAAGACATTAAAAGATGGTGCGTGGTGTTACCCTGTCTGGCGCTCGGCATTAAGGGGCTAAAACAATGACTGGTCGGCTCGGAGTCAGTATACTGTGTCTGAGTGGGGTATTCATGTTAAAACTGCGGCATGGTATCTCAGTAGACTAGCATTGTAAATCGGCATCATTCCGGACTAGTACAAGCAGCCACACACACACACGCACACACATGCATGCACGTCGCTATACAAGTGCAATAATCTTGGACGCGAGGTTAAACCAATTTCACCTCACCTCACCTCACCTCGTCTGGCCGAATGAGATCATTCCATTCATGCGTTTACAAAGAAGTAACCCCGTTTGACTTCTGCTTTGTGAGAAATACACGAGTGGAATATTATGCACGCAGTGAAGGCTGAATCCGTGGTAACGTCATTGTTCTCATTGTTCTCCTCGGAATACATTGTAACTTTGCATCCTGTTCGGGGCTTCCGAGGAAATGTGCTTACAAATAATAATAATAATAATAATAAATAATAATAATAATAATAATAATAATAAAAAAAAATAAAAAAATAAAAATAATGTTTGTGAATTGTTATCAAATAGTACGCACATGAACGTAACATAATAGCTCCCTTGAAACTGTATCAGATCCTTCATACAAATGTTATTTAAAGAAGGCAATAAGTTTCGCTGATGTTCCCCGATCGCCTTGTGTCAATCTTAAGTTCAGACAGATTAAATGCATGAGCTTTGTATTAGAGGGACAGGAGCTCGTTTATAGTTCTTAATTTGTGTGCAATTAAATAGCGTACATGCCCAGAGAACAAATGGCCTCAGTACTGGAGTATCAATGTTAATCTGTCTCGAGAACACCCGGTGTTATTGCTGTGCAGTAATATGTGATTCTTCTAGAAAGTACTTTGGAGTCGTGCTGTTCATAAACATATATGGACGCTAGTATCTGAAACATTACTTTATTAAATGTTTATTAAACATTTTAAGAATACAATTTAGCAGATGCTAGGAAGGATATGTATCACAATCAATCACTCAACAGTACCTGTTCTGTGTAACCTTTCCTTAGTAATTCGTCTGCATTCTGTATTACTAGTTTCAGTCAGACAAAGAGAACACAAACTTTAACAGTTTGGTGGCACAGAAGACATCCGGTACTTAATATAAGCGCATAGGACCCATTTTTACATTTTATGTCTACTACTTTGTTTGTTTGTTGTTTAAGGCCGCACTCAGCATTATTCCAGCCATATGACGGCGGTCTGTAAATAATTGAGTCTGGACCAGACAATCCAGTGATTGACATCACGAGCATAAACCAGTCAGAGATGACATGCTTCAAAAAAGTCAGTGAGCCCGACCACCCGATCCCGTTAGTCGCCTCATACGACAAGCATAGTCGCCTTTTACGGCAAGCATGGGTTGTTGAAGACCTATTCTAACCCAGATCTTCACGAGTCTTAAAATATCACAAGAGGTGAGGTAATATTCGTGGCTTTGTTTAAGACTGACATGTTTACATTATCGCACATTTAACTACAACGTGATCTCAGGTACAGCAGTGTTGCAAAGGTAATAGCACATGATGTCCAGCTCCTAAATGGTGGAGCAAACAACCGTCTGTTAAAATCTATCATGTTTAGTAATTGGTATAGTATCATCACCTTACTCCTGTACTTACCAGTCAGTCGATAAGTTACATAATGCCTATCTGGTGATGCTCCATAATCATCTCCCAAAAGATCTCTGAGATCTGAATCTAAACAACTTTTGACTCATCCATCAACTGAAACTTTGAATTATGGCCATCGGTCTTTTTCTTTTGCCCCCGCCACAGAGTGGAATAATCTCCCTCTACAACTGAGACAGTCTCCAAGCTTTTCACTCCTCACGTCTCGCCTAAAAACTCTTCGCTTCTTGGTCGCCTTTCAAGATTAACTTTTTTCATTGTGATTGTGCGCTTCGAGCATCCATTGTGCATGGAATATTGCGCGACAGAAGTTGAGTATTATTATCATTTTCAGATTAAAATAAAAAATGCTGCCTTCAAACACTGCAACCTTCTGCATTACCCAGATTTTTTAGAAGGGCTGAATTCCTAGCAACAAACCTGGGTACTCTCCCAATGTCAGTCAACAAATTGGGAGGTACCAAAGAACAATGGGTGTCGTACTTGGTACTTGGGATGCTAGCGTGACTTTTCGAAAACGATGTCCGCATATTTGCCATGTTTTTCCTGAATCTTGTCAATCACGTTGGTATCGAAAGGAACAGAAAACTCAAAAATATAACTGATTTCACTGGATTTATCGAAAAGGACAAGATCAGGTTTGTTGGCCATGATAGGTCCGAGGCTATATATTGGCCTATTCCAATAAATTTTGTTTTTATCATTTTCCATGACGCCCTCTACATATTCTGTGTTGTACCGTGGATGGACTTCTGACAACTAAGGCGAAGACGGTAATAAAATGATCGAGACACTCCATCATGTCGCTTAAGATTTTGTGTTTGTGCTAAAGTTCGGCATCCACTGACAATGTGTTGGACAGTATCATTAAATTCATTGCATAATCTACATTTCGTATTCACGTTTGGTTTCACGGTTTCGAGAAGGAAGTGACTGGTCTTGAGTAGCGAATAGAAGGCCTTTTGGATCACTTTTGAGGCCAGCCGACTTCATCCAAGCGAAGGACTTCTTGGGGTTGCTTACCATCTCAACAGACAGCACATAAATGCGATGCAGTGGTCGTTCAGATAGCCTCTCCTTGAAAACTGAGTCTGAGCCGAATTAATATGGCACTTCGCTTGGTTTACATTCATTTCTGGACCGTCCAGCTGTACAGAACCATCAACAAAATCAACACTGACATTGAGATTATGTCCAACATATTATTATTACTATTATTATTATTATTATTATTATTATTATTAATACGTTCTTTATAAATTGATGACATTGATTTCTTAAAGCATCGCACGCATGCTTAACGACTTCCTGGTTTGTGAAGGCAACCCAATAGCCTGACAGTGAGAGTTATTGTTAATTTGTTTATATGTTTGGTCTGCTTGTTGACGTAACATGTTCTACATTCCTGTAGAAATATATTTTTATCTCTATTTCTCTGTGATAATTTGCATGTTCTTTGATATCCAGGGAATATATAAGCTGGTGTGTTCCAGTTCGTCAGGCTACTTAATTTGGATGACTTCTGCGGCGTGGATCGTTGCTAATAAAATCATTTATTACTCAGATGGCGACTAGATTAGTAACAAACAGGCGTGTGATATCTGTAATGTTTTAATTAATTAACATTTACAGTACACAATGTGTCCAAAGAAGCTACTTTTGCACTTTGCCTACACCTACCCTTGATTTCGCAGATACATTCTGCCCTCTTCCCTTTGCATATGTCCCATCTCTTTTGCCTTTCTTTCAACATGTTCTTCACCATATCCTATGTTTAATGGCACGTACAATTTTATGTAAAACTTTGTGAGTGGTAGAGCAGGTCACCATTTATCGAACACTGCAGATACCGCTAGGTCATTTAATAGCGGGTACACAGCGTTTAATTAACATACGGGCATTAACTCAATAAGCAATAATAAACTTATAAATATAAATCTTCAACGTCAGAGAACAGAATTTCTTATTGTTGTTATTGTTGAGAATGTGTCGCCAATTCTGTTTTATACGGTAATGTTATTAGTGTTTTAAAACAAAAGGGGATGGGGATGGGGTTATTGGATGGGATCTGCGCTCGATAATAGGATACATTATCTGTATATCACTAATCTTCACACATCCGTATCCACTCACAACGCGATCAAATTGTACAAATCTGATCTCATGGGCTTTGAACGATGGGGGAAGTTATCAGAATTTAATGTTGTCTCTCCCGACACGAATTTTATCTAGAGATCTTAAAAGAAAAGGAAAAATATAATCACCAACGAAGAGCACACAAATATATTTTTGATAAACACAAATTATAAATAGGCATTGAGTTTTCTCGAGATACACCGTGAGTTGCCATGATATATATTTTACAGGAAATGTTATATGTAGCTTCTGTGGTTTTGGAACGAATACTCTTTGAAATTATTGTGAAATGGTTGCTAGATAGTGTAAAAGTGTTGAAATCTCAAACGTCTGACAATTTATGAGCACTAACCGTTCTACGTCCCCTAGTTGTATTACCGATGAAACAAACAACTACAAGATTGGTCGGGATTCACAACAGCAAGTCTACCACATAAAATGCAATACGAGTTCGCAAAAGGCTTGTATCCGTTTCTAAATTATCTTCACACACAGATTAGTGCATTCCTACTTACCTACTGCACCCTAACGTGCAAGACACACGGCCTTGTATGTCAACATGCCTAATTACACGTAATATTCAAGACGACACACTGACGTGTACATGACTACATGCCTATTTAGGCGTAACATTCAAGAAGACACACGGACGTGTACAGGTCTACATGTCTATTTAGGCGTAACTTTCAAGAAGACACAATGACATGTACAGGTCTACATGCCTAGTTAGGCGTAACTTTCAAGAAGACATAATGACATGTACAGGCCTACATGCCCACATAGGCGTAACTTTCAAGAAGACACACGGGCATGTACAGGTCTACACGCCTACTTAGACGTAACTTTCAAGAAGACACACTGACATATACAGGTCTACATGCGTAATTAGACGTAACTTTCAAGAAGACACACGGACATGTACAAGTCTACATGCGTAATAAGACGTAAAATTCAGGAAGACACACTGACATGTACAGGTCTACACGCCTACTTGGACGTAACATTCAAGAAGACACAATGACATGTACAGGTCTACACGCCTACTTAGACGTAACATTCAAGAAGACACACGGACGCGTACAGGTCTACATACCTACTTAGACGTATCTTTCAAGAAGACACACGGACATGTATAGGTCTACATGTCTAATTAGACGTAAAATTCAGGAAGACACAATGACATGTACAAGTCTACATGCCTACTTAGACGTCGAGTGCAAGAAGACACACGGGCGTATCCAAGTCTACATGCCTACTGAGGCCTAACATTCAAGATGACACATGGTCGTGTACAGGTCTACATGCCTATTGAAGCATAACGACTGTACAGACTTATAGACGACACTCCTCAGTATCATTCAGTCAGATACAAGCGACAAAATCCTTTCCATTATCATAAGAAATCTACACTAAAGCAGAATCCATTGCACAATTTCGACTTTTTCATGAGCACATATTTACGATTCATATACACAATGATGTCGAGGCAAGTCAATAATCTCCCTGAAAAACACTAGACATTCTTGATACCACTGCGTATGTGGGAAGGAAACTTAAAGTGACTCAGGCCAACATTAAGCTCAACATCCTCTTCACCTTTTTGTCAAATGAATCAATTATGTTTAATCATACCTGACGTAAATTATTTCGAGGAATATTCTTGTCCAAATTATGCCCAAGCATAACAGGATGTTATTAAACCTGCTGGATTCATGTGAATATGATGATACAAACAAAGCGACAACAAAGAATCATCACGCATATCTAATATGAAATCTGGTACATCGGACAAAACTTTCTTTTTATAGCTGCTGCATATTTATCGCCATGCCACTATCGACGTATTCGCTCATAAAGCATGAACAGATAAAGGATTTATTCACAGGTGTCGAGTGACACTACAAGACCAGATGACCTAATGTAAAACATATTATAAATACATTGTAGGCCACGGTGAAATTATTACGTTATCAGTGCAGTATATTTATTGAAGTTATCTCCCAAAGCAAATGTTAATACTACAAAATATCGTCCATTGGTACCCTTTTCGCTGGGTGTCAGAATTGATTTTAAGTGATTCATTCATATAATTTCCCCCTGCTTTTTTGCCTTTTACAAGCAATGGGATCTGTTTCGTCGGATAATCGGGACGCTGACATATTATATTCATTAAAAAAACTGAATGTAAAATATGATAATGGAATCTGTTTCGGCCGATTATCGAGACTTATTATTGTCTGGTGCCGACGTATTATACTTAAATATATTCGAGACATAAGTTTCCATCAACGCCGTTCGTGAAATCAGCATTCGATGGGTACACTTTCTGAACGATGAATGCTGTATCGTTCACTTGCAATCTGTAAACTGAACCTGGAGGGGAATGTGTCAGGGTGCCTCTATAGAAAATGATAAAACGGTGTCACTGACTCAAACATGTTATCCTCTCATCGTTGTCATGGAAACATTTCTCCCTTCTGAATTAAAAATTCAGAAATATCTTTTATTATTAATGTGCACAAGGGTACATTGTACATCTAATGACAGTTGAAAGACACTTTTTTGTCTTTTGTCGTGTAAATTATAAAAACTTAATACTGCCAGTAGAGTTACATTCATGATTGTTTGTTTGTTTGTTTGTTTGTTTGTTTGTTTGTTTGTTTGACACCGCACTCACCACTATTCCAAATATATGACGGCGGTTTCTAAATAATCGAGTCCGGATCAGACAATCCAGTGATTGACATCATGGGCATCAATCCACGCAATTGGCATACAATGACATGGATAAACCAAGTCAGGAGCCTGACAAACCGATCCCGTTAGTCGCCTCTTACGGCAAGCATAGTCGCCTTTGAATCACGAAAGGTGTGATGCAGACATACATCTAAGATTCCATCTCAATTGGACCCAGACTACAGCTAAGATAGGTCTGATGGGTTTTTTCGATTTCCGTTTGTTTGTTTCACGCCGCACTCAGCAATATTACAGCGATATGACGACGGTCTGTAAATAATCGAGTCTGGACCAGTCAATCCAGTGATTGACATCATGAGCATTGCTCCACGCGATTGAGATACGATGACATGCATCAACCAAGTCAGCGAGTCTGCCCACCCGATCTCGTTAGTCGACTCTTACGACAAGCATATTCGCCTTTTGCGGCAAACATGGGTTGCTGAAAACCTTTTCTACCCAGGATCTTCACGGGTTTTTTATTTCCGGATAGTCTGATATCAGCGTCGTTCGAGGCGATGGAATAAAACGGGTGGCAAGACTCTGTGACATTGCTGCTGCGACGTTATGCAATCGTTAGTCGACAGCAGCGTGGTCAACTATTGATCGGCCGCCGCCATTTAGATAGACCAATGCGGCGTTTAACAACAGTAAAACTATATCACTATTCATCACGATGTCATTATAACCCATACCATTATGGTGACCTATTTATTTGTCCATATCCTCTTACAAAACGATTTTGGTAATAAAATCCTATATTAGAAATCCATTGAAAATGAAATACCATGTTTTCAATGTGTCCCATTGTGAGCAGGCAGGACATCCGTTTGAGTACAATATGTCTAGACGTATTTAGCTGTCCAAAACATGTTTTCATGTTTGAATGTATTTTAGAGAGGGTTAAGTCAGTGCGTGATGTTGTCATTGGTAGAATGCACAAACTTACAAAGAGGAAACTGAATTGAAATAAAACCATTCTGTTTCAGCCAGCTGACATCCAAAGATTGTAGTTGTTGCTACTGACAAGGCTTCAAATAACATTATTACAGCACAGTTCTAATATCTTGTCTGTGACAGCTCCATTGATGTACGCCATTGATGTTACGAACACATGCAAAGGCAAGTCAATTGTTCACCTTAAAAAACACAGGAACATTTTTGTCATTGATGCGTTAAATTTGGAAATGTCCTCCACTTGTCTACCATGACACATTTTGAAAGCTTTACTGGGGCCTTGAATGTTCTGACGAAAAGTCTTGGTGGAAAGAGCATGCTCGTTTGTATCTCAAACGTTGTGAAATGTAAACACCAAAGGCTGGAGCGGCTGGAATACAGTCAGTCTTGTGGAGAGTGTTTTGTCACTCTGAATCGTTATGCATAGGTCGAAATATGAAACAGATGAGGCGGTCCCACTTGTCTCCTTTATTTCTAGTTCATGGGGGTAAATCAGTAGAAGGGAATGGACTGTTTGGTGGTTATTGAACGATATCAGATCATCAATATACCTGAAGCCTAAGTTAAACTTCTTGGCTAAATGACCTTGTTTTGACTTTGCATGTCCGAGCAGAAATTCCGATTCATATGCATAACGAAACAGATCCACAAGAAGGTGAGCACAGTTGTTGCCCATGGGGATGTCTACTTCTTGCCGTAATGTCTTACCCCAAAAGTTAGGCACACTTGTCGAGTTGTCCATGTATCTGAACAAAGTTTGGCCTCCAATACCTCAGGGAGTCCATGGGCAGTAGGGTAGCCTAGTGGTTAAAGCGTTCGCTTGTCACGCCGACGACCTGGGTTCGATTTTCCACATGGATACAATGAATGAATGAATGAATGAATTTCTTTATTTCCTCCAGAGTTGAATCCGAAGATTTTATATGGGCAAATACATTATTTACAGAACATCAATGAAATTACTTGACTATATACAAAGAAATCATGTTATACACTGCTATGAATAAATAATTTACGATGTACATTTTAAGAGCAGTAAAGTGTTTAGTAGATATACATAAGGTGTTTCTTTAAATTCCATATGAAGTGGCAGAAAGTCATTATTATGCTTTGCCAAGTATCGTAATCAAGTTCGTTTGTCAAGTCATGGACATCTGCACCGAGAAAGAATGAAAGCATATCATCATCGTCAAGCATATCTATTTTCACGTATACATCTACATCAAGTTTATCCATCAGACATGAGAAGAAATTATTTAAATGTTGCAAATAATACAGGCTCAAGTGATTGTAACTCCAATACTTTAACATATACTTAAGACAGTCGTGGCGCAAAGTTGACTGTAACTTGCATACTTTAACATAGACTTACGACTGTTGTTGCGCTGAGGGGACTGTAACTCGCATACTTTAACATAGGCTTATGACTCTTGTACCGCTAAGTCGTCTGTAACTCGCATACTTTAAAATAGACTTACGACTGTTGTAGTGCTGAGGGGACAGTGAGTACAATACTTTAAAATAGACTTACGACTGTTGTAGCGCAAAGTTGACAGTAAGTCCCATACTTTAACATAGACTTACGACTATTGTAGCGCTAAGGGGACGGTAAGTCCCATACTTTAAAATAGACTTACAAGTGTTGTAGCACAAAGTTGACAGTAAGTCCCATACTTTTACATAGACTTATGACAGTTGTAGCGCAAAGTTAACAGTAAGTCCCATACTTTAAAATAGACTTACGACTGCTGTAGCGCTAAGGTGACTGTAACTCGCATACTTTAACATAGACTTACGACTGTTGTAGCGCTAAGGGGACAGTAAATCCCATACTTTAAAATAGACTTACGACTGTTGTAGCGCTAAGGTGACTGTAACTTGCATACTTTAACATAGACTTATGACTGTTGTAGCGCTAAGGTAATTGGAACTCGCATACTTTAACACAGACTTATGACAGTTGTAGCGCTAAGATGACTGTAACTCGCATACTTTAACATACACTTACGACTGTTGTAGCGCTAAGGTGACTGTAACTTGCATACTTTAACATAGACTTGCGACTGTTGTAGCACTAAGGTGACTGTAACTCACATACTTTAAAATAGACTTATGACTGTTGTAGCGCTAAGGTAATCGGAACTCGCATACATTAACACAGACTTATGACAGTTGTAGCGCTAAGGTGACTGTAACTTGCATACTTTAACATAGACTTACGACTGTTGTGGCGCAAAGGTGACTGTAACTCGGATACTTTAAAATAGACTTACGACTGTTGTAGCGCAAAGTTCACAATAAGTCCCATACTTTAACATAGACTTACGACAGTTGTAGCGGTAAGGTGACTGTAACTCACATACTTTAACATAGACTAACGACAGATGTGGCTAAAGGTGACTGTTACTCGCACACTTTAAAATGGACTTACGACTGTTGTAGCGCTAAGGGGACAGTAAGTCCCATACTTTAACATAGACTTACGACTGTTGTAGCGCTAAGGTGACTGTAACTCGCATACTTTAAAATAGACTTACGACTGTTGTAGCGCAAAGTTCACAGTAAGTCCCATACTTTAACATAGACTTACGACTGTTGTAGCGCTAAGGTGACTGTAACTCGCATACTTTAACATAGACTTACGACTGTTGTAGCGCTAAGGGGACAGTAAATCCCATACTTTAAAATAGACTTACGACTGTTGTAGCGCTAAGGTGACTGTAACTTGCATACTTTAACATAGACTTGCGACTGTTGTAGCGCTAAGGTGACTGTAACTCACATACTTTAAAATAGACTCATGACTGTTGTAGCGCTAAGGTAATTGGAACTCGCATACTTTAACACAGACTTATGACAGTTGTAGCGCTAAGATGACTGTAACTCGCATACTTTAACATTGACTTACGACTGTTGTAGCGCTAAGGTGACTGTAACTGGCATACTTTGACATAGACTTGCGACTGTTGTAGCACTAAGGTGACTGTAACTCACATACTTTAAAATAGACTTATGACTGTTGTAGCGCTAAGGTAATCGGAACTCGCATACATTAACACAGACTTATGACAGTTGTAGCGCTAAGGTGACTGTAACTTGCATACTTTAACATAGACTTACGACTGTTGTGGCGCAAAGGTGACTGTAACTCGGATACTTTAAAATAGACTTACGACTGTTGTAGCGCAAAGTTCACAATAAGTCCCATACTTTAACATAGACTTACGACAGTTGTAGCGGTAAGGTGACTGTAACTCACATACTTTAACATAGACTAACGACAGATGTGGCTAAAGGTGACTGTTACTCGCATACTTTAAAATGGACTTACGACTGTTGTAGCGCTAAGGGGACAGTAAGTCCCATACTTTAACATAGACTTACGACTGTTGTAGCGCTAAGGTGACTGTAACTCGCATACTTTAAAATAGACTTACGACTGTTGTAGCGCAAAGTTCACAGTAAGTCCCATACTTTAACATAGACTTACGACTGTTGTGGCGCAAAGGTGACTGTAACTCGCATACTTTAAATAGACTTACGACAGTTGTAGTGGTAAGGTGACTGTAACTCACATACTTTAAAATAGACTTACGACTGTTGTAGCCCTGAGGGGACAGTAAGTCCCATACTTTAACATAGACTTACGACTGTTGTAGCGCTAAGGGGACAGTAAGTCCCATACTTTAACATAGACTAACGACTGTTGTAGCGCTAAGGTGACTGTAACTCGCATACTTTTAAATAGACTTACGGCTGTTGTAGCGCTAAGGAGACAGTAAGTCCCATACTTTAACATAGACTTACGACAGTTGTGGCATAAAGGTGACTGTAACTCGTATACTTTAAAATGGACTTACGACTATTGTAGCGCTAAGGTAACGGGAACTCGCATACTTTAACATAGACTTACGACAGTTGTGGCTAAAGGTGACTGTAACTCGCATACTTTAACATAGACTTACAACTATTGTAGCGCTAAGGTGACTGTAACTCACATACTTTAAAATAGACTTACGACAGTTGTGGCATAAAGGTGACTGTATCTCGCATACTTTAAAATGGATTTACGACTGTTGTAGCGCTAAGGGGACAGTAAATCCCATACTTTAACATAGACTTACGACTGTTGTAGCGCTAAGGTGACTGTAACTTGCATACTTTAACATAGACTTGCGACTGTTGTAGCGCTAAGGTGACTGTAACTCACATACTTTAAAATAGACTTATGACTGTTGTAGCGCTAAGGTATTTCGAACTCGCATACTTTAACATAGACTTACGACTGTTGTAGTGCTGAGAGAACAGTCAGTCCAATACTTTGAAATAGAGTTATGACTGTTGTAGCGCTAAGGGGACACTAAGTCCCATACTTTAAAACAGACTTACGACTGTTGTGGCGCAAAGGTGACTGTAACTCGCATACTTTAAACTAGACTTACGACTATTGTAGCGCTAAGGTGACTGTAACTCACATACTTTAAATAGACTTACGACTATTGTAGCGCTGAGGGGACAGTAAGTCTCATACTTTAACATAGACTTACGACTGTTGTAGTGCAAACTTAACAGTAATTCCCATACTTAACATAGATTTGCGACTGTTTTAGCGCTAAGGTGACTGTAACTCGCATACTTTAAAATAGACTTACGACAGTTGGGGCTAAAGGTGACTGTAACTGGCATACTTTAAAATAGACTTACAACTATTGCAGCGCTAAGGTGACTGTAACTCACATACTTTAAAACAGACTTACGACAGTTGTGGCATAAAGGTGACTGTAACTTGCATACTTTAGAATGAACTTACGACTGTTGTAACGCTAAGGTGACTGTAACTCACATACTTTAAATAGACTTACGACTATTGTAGCGCTGAAGGGACAGTAAGTCCCATACTTTAAAATAGTTTTACGACTGTTGTAGCGTAAAGTTGACAGTAAGTCTCATACTTTAACATAGACTTGCGATTGTTGTAGCGCTAAGGTGACTGTAACTCGCGAACTTTAAAATAGACTTACGACTGTTGTAGTGCAAAGTTCACAGTAAGTCCCATACTTTAACATAGACTTACGACAGTTGTAGCGCTAAGGTGACTGTAACTTTAAAATAGACTTACAACTGTTGTAGCGCTAAGGTGACTGTAACTCACATACTTTAAAATAGACTTAAGACTGTTGTAGCGCTAAGGGGACAGTAAGCCCCATACTTTAAAATAGACTTATGACTGTTGTAGCGCTAATGTGACTGTAACTCGCATACATTAAAATAGACTTACGACAGCCGTGGCCAATATGGGTCTTTATTTGACAGCCCCATAGATTTATGAACACCTTAGATTCAGTGAACCTATGCACCAGCTGTTGGTACAACAGCGGTTTGGGCGACATTTCGTAGCCTCATAGAAAATCGTTCACAATCAAAACCTTTCTCATTTGTTACCCGTGTCAATGACATCATGTTAATTTGCCATGATGTGATTGGACAAAACACCAAGTGGCGTTTAGATCACGACGCAATTCAAAAATAATTTCCTACTTCAACGCGCAATTGTCCAGTGTTCACTGTTCGTCGTATGACTTTCTGTGGCTTCATTGTTACCCATTTCAATGTGGCGTTCCAGGTAGACGTGGTCATGTGCAGGCCGATAAGGAAGCACAATAATACATGCCAAACGTATGTAGTTCTGAGGAAAGCTCTAGGCCTTTACGATAAAATCGAAACAGTAAGGCCTGAATACTCGGCTGAGACGCCACCGACTGCCCCGACTCCAGGTGTCTGTATTGACAAAGACCCTATTATGTCGCTCTGTTACACGCTCGTCAATCTGCTACACACGGTCGAGATCTCAGCAAGCAACCCTCCAATCATATTCAACAAGTCTATTTTCTCCACAATTTCAAAGCGCTAAACGACTTGAACCGAACCAGGAAGAAACACCTCGACTCATTATTGGATTAGCATTGACCAATCGAATCAACACCTTCTGAGTAAGGTGGGTGAATTTAATGACAACGCACTTGTTGCAACTAGCCCTATTGAGATCAGGTGTATGTATCAATTCAATACTGCCATACTGTCTTGACATCCCACACTGGGGTTTAAACTCCATTGCCCCGACACCAATCCACTGGGAGCGACGTCACAACTGGTTTGTGACTGAGACACGATCTTCGTGTATTTCTTCTCTTGGCCCGGGCACGGGTAGCACGATTCGCTGCGTCCTGTTGCGTTCTTTGTCGTTTCATGATCACTTGATCGAATTTCGAATCCGAAATTAATTCTGATTATTATTTTTGTTTTAACACCATCAGTCAAAACCTTGGTTCAAATCACTCTTGAGTGAATATTTAAGGGATTTATTTGAGCCTGCTAAACAGACAATAAATAGCTGAACGGCGTGTGTGTGTGTGTGTGTGTGTGTGTGTGTGTGTGTGCGTGCGTACGCATGTGTGTGTACGTATGTGTGTGTATGCATGTATGTGTGCGTACGCATGTGTATGTGTGTGTGTGAGAGAGAGAGAGAGAAAGAGAGAGAGGGGGGGGAGAGAGAGAGTAAGTAGTATAGGTAATGATGGTTCTGGCTCACTTCCACTGGAGCGGGATTCATATACTTATACCACCACTACAGGAGGAATTTTTTATGCCAAAATGACTATGCGATTCAACCATAGTCATGAGATTAAACTAAATTGACCACCACCTGGAGTCTATGATATAAATTTTTATAGGTAATGGGGGTTCTGGCTCACTTCCACTGGAGAAGGATTCATATACCTATACTGCTACTACAGGTAGCATTTTTTATGTGTAAATGACTATGCGATTCAACGATAGTCATAAGATTAAACTAAAGCTCACCAATACCTGGGTCCAATCATTGCTTTAGATGAGTCTAAATGGTAATAAAAATATTCTTCATTATTTTTATCGATAAAGCGATATTCAACATTTTTATTAAGTTCTTCGTTCATTTTACTAGGAGACCAGACTATATAACTACACTCTTTTTGTAAATTGATAAGAAACAATTGATTACCGTATTTGGTTGGTTTGACATCACTGATATAATAAAAACCTTGTGGTAATTCTCTCCATTTAATAGTTTTTTCCATTATTATATATTTATGTAAGCATTTGTCTAAATGTAATCACACGATAGTAAGCAATTTATTTTTAATCTCCAACCAGTTCTTTGGTTTTGGCACGGAATAATTGACGCGCTTGTTGCCTCCCCTGTTCTATGAACTTTTTGTTATCGTCTTCGCTAATACCATTGGTCTTACGAGATTTTGATCGAATCTCCTGCTTCATTTCATTGTATTTGGTGAGTTCTGACAACACTAAACGAAACTCATCCTCGGATATCTTACAATCGGCCACTGCTGTCGAAATATGATCCTCGATGCTGTTCAACTTTGCTTCTGCGAGTATCCGAATACTATCGTGTTTTAATGCTTTCTTTTGCAACCTACGAGAAATGAATTTTATGGCTATTCCTGCCAGTCCCAAGGCTCCAGCCGCTATTTCCATGCCGAGCACGATAGGCGCGGCGATTATAGTTGATAGTAAACCGACACCGGCTACACCGAGTCCCATGCCAGCTACTACAAGAGCGGTGTCAACTCCGTCCAGAGCATTCACGGCTCTGCGATACTTTTTATACAATCCAAGTCTCAACTCCCTATCCTTTTCTATTCGATGTTTTATGTCGCTTATTTGATGTAATCGAAATCCATCAACAGTTTCCTTCATTTCATCGAGCGCTGGATATAAACTCATAGTGTATATTACGAATATATAATAGTCTTTAATTGGTCTTGCTTAAATGTTTTGAGAGTATACATCAACCTTATCAAATGTATATTATACGGCAAGAATATCTTAGAAAGAGAAATACTACCACTTTTAATAATTTGAACCACCTCGAGGGATGTAACGGGTGATGCACCGACATGAATAATACTGCAACGTTGACGCTCGTGTTTCTTGAGCCATTTAATCGATAGACCTGTTAATATTTGAAGGCATCTACCGGTGCATCACCGAACAAGACTTCAATAATAAGCGTAGAAATATTAGGTATTGCACTCAAGTTCTGTTTAATATCATCGAATTCTGTAACCAAATTTAAACTAACATTTTTGATTGCCGGACGACTATATAACATATGACCTGGTTTTTCTGGCAGGGGAGTGACTAACACACTTTTTCGTTTTGACGGGATATAGGCCGCGAGTACGATGCCACTATTTATTATCTTAGTTAAATTATGTCCCTTACCCATCATCGCATAAGGTGGGGTAATGACGATATTCAGTAGCCACTTGATGTTTGCCTCGACCATAGTCCATTTATTCTCACTGTTGTAAATAATATTGTACGGAGTGGTTTTAAGGAGTCTACTAACGTCGACATCGCTTAAATCTTCTAGATTACCCGTGAATGTAACTTCTTTCCGCTTGTATACATTATCGTGTAAGTGTAAAGCGTATAACTTACCATTGGTACCGGGTTTACCGAATCCTTCCGTGTCTCCGAGATCGGAAAGCGCAATTGTATTACATTGTCTTATCGTTCCAGGGCCTGATGCATCAACCATTATTTATAATATGGAGTGTTACACTTAAGTATCCTATATGTACAGGTCGGTGTTTTACATCTAATACAGAAATTTTAAGGTCTGAAATAATTCCCCGCTTTAATTTTTTATATTGTAATGTTGAGAAAGATTCCGTTCTACCACTATTGTATTTTTCATTTTTCACTGGAACACTTCTGAGTAGAGTTGAAGGACTTTCTTGTTGAATATTATCCGTTGTACTTATTTCATCAAGATGGATGCACAGCTCTTTATAGGGAACTAAATCGGGTAAATTGAGTCCCTGATCTGATGTCTTGATTACTGTTATTTCTCCTCCCCATCCAAGTGTGTATGCTAAGTTCCTGTAAAGCTTTACATCCTTTTTTCCAGCGTTTAAAATCAGTAACCCATTTGACTCATTTTGTGTTAGACTAATTCCATTAGGCTTAAAAAAATCATCATTGAGTGAGCATACGCTGTAATACCCATCAGGTATAATGTATTTTTGACCATTTATTTCTGTCTCATTATTATAACTTCTCGTAGCATTTATATTAGTCCATCGTGGGTAATACGTTACATCGCATAGAGCGACTTCGAGTTGTCCATCCGAGTTATCGATAGTACGAAGCAGTTGAATAGACTGACTATTTGTTATTCCCAGGAGTGTAACATACATATCAAATATACAATGATACTATATCATAACTTAAATATGGAATCAGCCATTATTTATAATATGGAGTGTTACACTTAAGTATCCTACATGCACAGGTTGGTGTTTTACATCTAATACAGACATTTTAAGGTCTGAAATAATACCCCGCTTTAATTTTTTATATTGTAATAACGAGAAAGATTCCGTTCTACAGCTATTGTATTTTACATCTTTGACCGGAACACTTCTGAGTAGAGTTGAAGGACTTTCTAGTTGAATATTATCTGTCGTGCTTATTTGATCAAGATGAATGAACAACTCTTTATAGGGAACTAAATCAGGTATGTGGTTAGTACCTGCAATCACTGCTGATCTGCGTGATATTGTTATTGCCTGATTAAATCCAAGTGTAATTGCTAAGTTCTCACCAATACGTATATCTTTTTTTCCATTGGTGATTTTCACTGTCCCAGTGGCCTCATTTTGTGTGAGACCTATTCCTAGTGAAATAATAAATTCCTCATTAAAAAATTCATCATTGAGTGATCTTATGCTGTAATACCCATCAGGTATAGTAATAGATGTATTTTGGTCATCTATTAAAAATAACACATTATTACCTCTCGCAGCATTTATATTGGTCCACCGTGGGTAATACGTTACATCGCATAGAGCTACTTCGAGTTGTCCATCCGAGTTATCGATTGTATGAAGCAGTTGAATAGACTGGCCATTTGTTATTCCCGGGAGTGTAACATACATATTAAATATACAATGATACTATATCATAACTTAAATATGAAATCAACTTACATTACTAATCAATCGATTATAGTAACTGCCTATGGTGCTGAATTTTTAGTTAAATTCTCCGATATCTTTGAAAAGTACAGAGTCACGGCAACTAGCGATAAAATGGTTCACGATTGGTTTCACAATCCGATGCAATTTTGGCAGAATCAGTTAAACTTTGCCATATGGTGTGCCACAACGGGATGTGGCGTATCTCTTTACGCTCCAGGATTTGAACTGAACAAGTCTGTTATGTCATTTCACGTGTACTATCAGATTAGACGTATACTTAAAGAAATTAGTGCTCCATTACCGCAGGATCGAGCGTGGAATTCCACAAATAATAATTATGATAGGTCCGCGTATGAGCGTATTTATCAGGAATTTAATGTTTCTACGAGTAAAGATTGGCGTATTAAAGGAGCAAACCATGGTCTAGGTGTTCCTTACACAGAGGAAAATAAATCCGTCAAAGAAGAAAGCGATTATGTATATAGAGAACTTAATAAACCTCCAGTTAATTTTGGTAAGTTGTATAGTACCAGCAAACTTTACGCAAGAATATATGATCATTGGCATAAAACCGGTGATTGGTATAAAGGCTGGGAACTTTATAGTAACGATTGGAGAGGGGATATTATGAGTTTTAAGAGTGGTTTAATTTATATTGTTACAAAATTTATACAAATGAACGATACCGCAAACGCTTGGAATGAATTTCTTAATGATAAAACGGAAAATAATTTTACTAACCCAGGATTTGTAAGAGTTAATGAATCGATAAGAACTTATGTATGGGCAATTCTCGGAGCGCAATCTCAAACACGAACGTCCATTATCGGTTCTGGGACGGCGCTCGATGCGCAAAAACAGTTTGTCGCAAACGTGGAGGACGCCATTAATTCACCAGTTGACATACCATCGTCTATAAAGCGTTTTCAAGATGCATTACAGTACGCTCAATCCAAAGTGGACTTCGTTTATGCACCGGGACTATACATGTCTCCGAGTAATATGGAACTTAAGATCGGTCAAGTGATAGGTTATAATAATAAAATTGTTATCGCTACCGATCAACAAAAACCAGGTATAAATTCAGATATGAACGTCGAATTAATAACGCAAACGATCACTGGCGAAAAGGGAATAGTCAAGCCACAAACATCTTTTATCGCTCAACCATCTACTGATGTACAAGTGTCACCGCATATTGCGGCTAAAAATCAACAACATATCGATGAAAAAACAGCGCTGGTAGTGGGTGGAGTCTCGGTTGGTTTACTCATGATTTGGTTAAATAGTTCTTAGCGAACTGATTTGGTGGTTAAATAGTTCTTAGCGAATACGTACAACAGCCCTGCAATTGCTACGATCAACCCCCACAAGTTTTGACTAAGCCAAGTGGTGGTCTTAGCTAATAAATTCAATAGCCAGGAAACAACACTCCCTATTATACCGGGAAGTGCAGCCGCGGCTTTCTCAGCTAGCTTTCCCAGTGCTGAACCTAATGCTTTTAAATGCTTTTTTATCCACTCTCTCATACCGTTTTTATCGTTAGGCGGTGTACTACCACCTGTACCACCACCTGTTAACGAGAGAGTCAAAGTCGATATAATAAATCCCAACGCGGTTAAAATACTAGCAATTGTTATTCCCTGTTCTCTGAACAATGTTTTAATTTTATCGGCCAGTGTAGTGTCATCGTTGAGGACTTGATCGATAGTTTCTCGAATACGACTGATTTGAGAACGAAGTGCCTTTCTATTACTGGAAGCTGCTTCGAGGCGGGCCAATCTTTCCTCTTCTAGGTTACGCAATCTTTCAGCAACGCGACGTCTGCTGAACTCATCGCCCGCCTGTTCGAGTTTTGTTTTCTCTTGAGCTATATGTTTGTCGATTTCGGATAGCTTGGCTATATTATTGATGAGTTCTCCCCGCATAGTTTGCATTGCCTTGTCAAGACCTCGTAATTCCCTAATACTGAACTCCGAATGCGTTGAATTATCGTAATAGGTATCTAAGATTTCTCCGAGTCCGTTCGAGGCCACCATCGAGGCTGCTTCCAAATCATCTGTATTAACGAGTTCTTTCCTCATAGTCTGAAGAGCCTTAGTAGACTTCGCGGGAAGTCGTCCGTATTCTACAAAACCTAATTTATCACGAACAAACTGGCGGCTATATCTGCCGGCTATAGTAGACAAGGCTAGGGGCTTACGAGTATTATAATGCATAAGATCAATATGCGGAGAGTCACGTACTCGCAATGTTCCTTTACTATCTAGCATAAACTTTGAATAGTCCCGACCTATTGGGATAACATAATTTTTATCTTCTTTTAATGCATCGTAATAATCATCAACGGCTGATTGTAAAAGTTCATCATTTACGGTTGGGATCATAAAGCTGGTTTCATCAGTACCCTCTTCGATGGTACTAGTATCTAGATCAAAGTCATTATGTTCAAAATTGGTCATTTTTATATTAAACATAGGGTACATGTTTTCAATATAACAATGTCTTCGCAATACGGACGCAAGTTAAACCCACAACGTAGACTTCGGGATCCATTAGGGGTCAAAGCAATTCGTCAGTCTGTAACTATAACTAATAACCCTAGTAGCATCGATCAGAATCAAACGCTTCTGGTTCGCTTTCCTAATCTCGGCGCACACGATATGTTAGTTCCGGGAACTGTCCGACTAGCATTTACGATTGTTTTGAATTCTACCGACGTTAACAGGGAGCCGGTTCAGAACTTAGGTCGTGCTATCGTTAAGAAAATCGCTATTAAAATTAGCGGTAATGAGGTTTTGAGTATCGACGATAGCGATGTATACTATTGTTACATGGATCTCTGGAGAACGGATAAAGAGCGGGAAAACTTACAGTACCAAGGAATTTGTAATAAGAACACATTGAGACTGCGCGTAGATGCTTCTAGTGGTGATGGTACCATCGTAAAAGATCAGGCCGTTGCCGACGCATTAGGTAACCGATTCTATATTCCCCTAGACTTTGAATTACTAGATTCCCACATGCCATTTTATCAAGCATCCCTAGGCGATAGGTTAGAATACGAACTCACTTTTAACGACTACGGTAGAGTAATCAGATCCGCTAATGTAGATGCTAGCTATTCCATTGACAATATCTCGCTCGAGTACGATATGATAACGGATCCCGAATTAGCCAGACAAATTCGTAACCAGTATTCGGGAAGTTTAGCCATTTTGTACGATCGCGTGCTTCGACATCGAAAGATCACGAGGGACAAAAAAGATACATTGTGGAATATCAATCTAAACGTCCCCACGAGGTCTTTGAAGGGTATTTTAATGTTGTTCGAGGACCCCTCCGATGCGTTTAAAAGAAATACCGAGAAGTTCTACAATCCCAAGATTACGAAAGTAGAATTGACTATTGAGGGCGTTCCTAATCAACTATATAGCCAAGGAATGCTATCGCATCACCAGTGGGATGAGATTAAAAAACTTCCTTCTATAAAACGCTCTCCGGAAGTTAACGCGGTCGTGAAAGATCTGTCTCTCGGGAGTGTATCGATGGGTGAATACCTCACCTCGAAGTACGCGCTATGGCTCGACATGCGAACAACGGACGATGACCAATTACACAGCAGTGGGAGGAGAATAGAAAATGCTAGCGAGGGTGTCACCATACAGATAACGAAGCTCTTCGAAACCGATGGTAAATTAAACATATATTTGTACGTGATTATGGATGCGCAACTTAATATACAAAATGGGAGATTCGTGCAAGCAATATATTGATAATCTTTTACCTAAAGATCCGCACTGCGCTATCATATGCGGGCAAACGGGCTGCGGAAAAACAGCTTTTATTCTAGATATTTTAGAAAGTCATTATCGGGACGTTTTCGATCATATTATTATTCTGTGCCCGACTATAAGCGTTAATAAAACATACTTATCCAGAGATTGGGTAATGAATGACGACGGAATACACAGAGTCGATCCGGGCGATCGTTTACAAGACTGTCTCCGAGTATGTCACGAAAAATACAAAGGAGAATCAACCCTTTTCGTAATAGACGACTGCAGCGCGAGTAAAGAATTAACAAAAAAGAAAGATATGCTTTCGTATTTAGCATTCTCCGGTCGGCATACTCAACATAGCGTTTGGGTACTTACTCAAAAATACAACTCTGTCCTGAAAGATCTCAGAGAGCAGACCAAATGGGTATCGCTGTTTCATTGCAAAGACCGAGATTCATTCGCGGAATGTTTACGCGAAAATGACGTCATTTATACCAAGTGTGAACGTGACAAAGTCAGAAAAGTGTTAGCAGCAGCGAAGCACTGTAAACTCGTATTAAAAACCAATCAACCAGCTGCTTACGCAATTGCTTAGCAAAATGTAGCAAAATTATAGTAAAATTATAGCAAAATTGTAGCAAATATGGCAAAATTGTAGCAAAAAGATAGCAAAATGTAGCAAATTGAACATTAGCGGTTAATATTACATAAAATGTGGTTCGAAATCATCATTCTTTCGCAACAGTTCATTATTACGGGATGTATTGGATACGTCATATTATATTATGTTAGACTTAAATATCTCCTTAGGTATTACATTATGGAATGCGACGAACTTATCGAACAAATGCTCAAAGAATCTGATGTTGATGTAGATAAATCTTTAGATAAACATAGAGAAAGACTCGCGGCTTTGGTAGCCGGTGGAAAATGTTCCCAATATTTGGGAGAAAATTATACCATCGAAAAAATTGATAACATGACCGACGAAGAGATTAAAAAACTGTACGCGCGTTACGAGTCTAGACTGGGAGCTACCATGACTAAAACTATAGGGTCGTCTATATTACAACTATACACAGTCGTAGCTAGTACGTTTCTCCCCATCCCGGCAGAACATCGCATGTATTTATGCGAATCTCTAGAGAAAGACCCATTCATCGAACACGCTATAAGCTCAGTGAGCTGTGAGTTTTATCATAGATTCGGAATGTTCTTAGCTCCGTTCACCACAGCTTTAATAACGGCTAGGTATTGTCAATTTAAACATACGTGCCCACTTAATAATAATGGAGACACAACAGGTGACACCACAACAGATTGCGCAACCACAACAGATTGCGGAAACACAACAACAGATTGCGGAAACAGAACCACAAGTGAATGAGGAACCACCACAAGTGAATGAGGAACCACCACAAACACAAAAACAAGCTAGAGTTACTAAGAACCCCAAAAAAATAGCCGCAGGAAGAAAGGGAGGGCTGGCTCGCAAAGCAAAATTAATAAATAATTCAAATCTGATTAAAACATGGGCACTAGTAGGAGTTGCTGGTATAGCGGCTGTATGGTTCTTTTATAAGACCGGAGAAGAGAAAACGTCACCCCCGCCGCAACAACAAGTTCAATTAGAGGTTAGTCCTCATATAATGCTATAAGAAGCATGACTACTCCAGTTACAGACGGTAAAATGTTGGTAAACGCGACGTATCATTCAGCGGTGGTCACCGGCTTGGCCATTGGCTATGCCCGTATGGCTAAAATGCTTACTAAAGCCACACCTCCGAAGCTAGATTTTAATGGATTTGATATAGGTATGATGGTTCTTGATATAGGATTAGCCATGGCAACGAAGGATATGCTCATCAAACAAGGACTTATCCCGGAAGACATAATGAAGTAATTAAACATTTGAATATTTATATTCATATGGCATCAATTGCGATGATGGTCGGTGGAGCTGTTGTTAATGCTCTAGCTTTTTCGGGGAGTAATTATTTATTTTCCAGTATGAGGGAATCAAACGCTAAAGAAGTTGAAGAGGAGCGTAAACGACATAATAAAGCATTAGAACAATACCAAGCAGCTCAGTTACAATATACGCAGCAGAGAATGAAGAGATTAGACTTTATTCATGAAAAACTGATTAAGGAAGGACATTCAATTCAAACGTTTAAGGATGTTGAATCTGCCATGCACGAATACTACCTCGTTTATGGGAAAAAACTCGACCCAATACCTAGACCAACAATGAGTCAGTTTTATACACCGTCAGAGGCTCAGAAAGACCGAGAGGTTGCATTTGTTATTATTTGGTTATCCGCAGTATTGATTTTCAGCTATACAATAGTTTAGATGTAATTTGCATTTAGACAAGTGATATGATAGATGTATATACCATGAATAACTGCAAGTTTACACTCATGGGGAAGACGACTCTATGTAACCGCCGCTGTGTTGTTGTTTACTGCGGTATACACAATTATTACATCAAGCGTGGACACATAAACTATACGTGTTCTGAATGCGGGATAGGGGTCAAAGGTCGTTATTGTTTATGTAAGAAACACGGTACTGATAGGGTCAGGAACCAGATTATTTATGCTAGGAAGAGAGATTACATCAATGAGAGGAATAGGTTGGGGAGGATACGTATTTAGATATATGAAAACAACCAATTAGACAAATGAATCATTTTGCATATACCATTCAACCACAATGGTTTTTGTCAGAGAGTTAAAAGCTATGGCAAAGCAACGTGGTCTACGTGGATATTCTCGAATGAGAAAAGCTGAATTGATTACCTTACTCGGTTTGGAACCACCCCAGACTGTTAGAGAACTCAGAGTTCGAGCGAGAAACAGTGGGCTGAGAGGTTATTCTCGAATGAGAAGAGCTGAATTGATCGCTTTACTAGATAATAATCAACAAGAACAAGACGAGGATGATATTCAACATAATGATGATGATAATCAACAACAACAAGAATTAATATTTGTACCCACATCCGCCGGCGTTGGTAAATATCTAAGAGGTTGGAAGATGGATATTAATTCCAACATGGATGTTAACGATATTAAGCCCATCATATCGAGTAAAATTAACGAGGAATTAGATGATTTACAAAGTATAAAATACCAGCTGACGATTAAAATGACATTGAGTAAAAGTAACGCAGACGATAGCGTCGAATATACCGAACCATATTTCCGTAGCAATCAAGAAGTTATAACCGAATCCGATACTATAAACGCATCATTAGATACATCAATTCAGAGGATACAGGAAACTTTAGAACGCTGGACTAATAGAGGTTCGGGTTGGGGTGTGGATAAAATCGATAGTTTATATTTAGATATAGCAAATTATATGCCTTTCAAAGGTGGATCTTATATAGATTTACCCCCGTATTATAAGAAGAAAAAAGCTATAATTAACGTAAAAAATAAATCCGATGACTGTTTAAGAATGATGATAAGATCTGCATTGTTCCCCGTAGACAAAAATGCGGATAGACCTTCTAGCTGTCCCCAAAACGATGGACTCAACTTCGATGGTATAGACGAACCTACACCAATATCACAAATTGATAAGGTGGAAAAGCAAAATAATTTAGCTATAAATGTTTTCGGACATTCTAAAGGAATTGTTGTACACAGGATAAGCTCCGCTCCGGAACATATTCCCAGAATCAATTCATTTCTGATCGAAAAAGATGGAAAATATCATTATACATGGATAAAGAGTTTAAACAGGGTGCTATACGATCAAACAAAACATGCTAGAAAGAAATACTTCTGCGAAAGATGCCTGCATGGGTACAGCAGACAAGATCTATTAGAAGCGCATAAAAAAGACTGTAGAGGTGTTGGACAGACCGCTATCAGGATCGATATGCCTAAAGAGGGGAAAAATATATTAAAATTTGAACATTATTGTAATCAAATGCCAGTACCGTACGTAATTTACGCCGACTTCGAAGCGCTTATCAAGCCCATAGAAAATACCAACCAAAGCAATACTGATAGTAGTTTTACCTACAAAACTCAAGAACATATTCCTTGTGGGTTTGGATATATAGTTGTAAGGTATGATGGGAAAACAAACACTCCCGTGATTTACAGAGGTCCCGATGCAGCGGGAAAGTTCCTAGAATATCTACAAAATGAAGAGAGAATAATCAGGGAAGAATTATCGTGTAAGAAACCCATGCGTTTGACGATAGATGATTGGAGGGCCCACAAGAAGTCAACGAGTTGTCACGTTTGTAATAAACCCCTGGATGGGGATTCCGTAAGAGATCATTGTCACGTCACGGGTAATTATCGGGGAGCCGCTCATAACGAGTGTAACTTGAAACTAAAAATGAATGCTCAAACAATACCCATCCCCGTTGTGTTTCATAACCTTAGGGGATACGATTCACATCTCATTATGCAAGCTATCTCAAAGACCGACGGCGGTTTAACGTGCATTCCTAACAATATGGAAAAATACATTTCGTTCTCGTTGACTAAACCTATACATTATAGGGACAAGGATGGGAAATCTAGAATAAAGCAAAGTAATGGGCTTAGATTCATAGACTCCGTACAGTTTCTGTTATCTTCCCTGGACAATTTAGCTAAAGCGAACAATCCCGATGACTTCGCGATAACAAATCAATATACCGATAAGATAACTCGTTATTTGCTGCTGAGAAAAGGTGTATATCCTTACGAATATATGGATGATTGGTCTAGATTCGAAGAAACTGAATTACCACCCCTCGAATCATTCTATAGTAACTTAACAGAATCTAGAATAACAGATGCAGATTATGAACACGCTCTGACGGTCTGGGATAAATTAGGTTGTAAGAATTTAGGCGATTATCACGATCTGTACTTAAAAACCGATGTACTGTTACTCGCCGATATATTCGAGATATTTAGAAAGACGTGTTTAAAACAATACGGCTTGGACCTGGCATGGTACTATTCCAGTCCCGGACTATCGTGGGATGCATTGTTGAAGAAGACCGGCGTAGAACTAAAATTACTCACAGATTACGATATGCACTTGTTTAATGAGAAAGGATTAAGAGGTGGTATATCGATGGCGGCGAAAAGGTATTCTAAGGCTAATAATAAATTAGTGGAAGGATACGATCCGAGTAAACCCGGCACGCATATATTATATCTGGACGCTAACAATTTGTACGGATGGGCTATGAGTCAACCTTTACCCACGGGTTGTTTTGAATGGGTCAATGATATCGATAATAATGATGAGAATAAAGGGTACATACTAGAAGTTGACTTGGAATATCCGAGTTCCTTACATAAAGACCATAACAGTTATCCGCTAGCTCCCGAAAGATTAATGGTTAATAAAGACTGGATGTCGGAATATCAACGTTCATTAATGGGTAATAGTAGGTTAGCTAACGTAGAAAAACTCGTACCAAATTTGATGGATAAGACAAAATATATAGTTCACTACAGAAATCTCCAGTTGTATCTATCGTTAGGTATGAAACTTAAGAAAATACACAGAGTTCTAAAGTTCGATCAAAGCCCTTGGATGGAGCCCTATATAAGGCTGAACACAGATTTAAGAAAGATAGCTACCAGCGATTTCGAAAAGAATCCTTATAAGCTCATGAATAACTCGGTATTCGGTAAAACTATGGAGAATCTAAGGAAGCGTGTTGATGTTAAATTAGTCAGATCTAATGAGGAAGAAAGACTCAGGAAACTCATAGCCAGTCCGGCTTTTAACAGATGCAAGATATTCGATAACGACTTAGCCGCGTTGCATATGCAGAGAAGTAATATAAAATTCAACAGACCGGTGTACGTCGGTATGAGTATTCTCGACTTGTCAAAACACTTAATGTATGACTTTTATTACAACGAACTTAAGAAGCAATACGGCGATAGATGCGAGGTGTTATATACCGACACAGATTCTTTGTTGATGGAAATACAAACCGAGGATGTGTATAAAGATATGGCAGAAAAAATAGATATGTACGACACGAGCGATTACCCTAAAGATAATCCACTGCACAGCGTTGTAAATAAAAAGGTGTTAGGTAAGATGAAGGATGAATGTGCTGGGACTCCTATAGCGGAGTATGTGGGATTAAGACCTAAGATGTATTCTATAAAAAAGTCTGATAATGGAGAGATAAGAAAAGCCAAGGGTGTTAAGAAGTATGTTGTAAAAAAGCATATCAAACACGAACAGTATAAAGAATCATTATTCAACGGTAGAACGTTCAGACACGAGATGAACTCTTTAAGAAGTTATGATCATAGGATATATGGATTAAGAATGAACAAGACATCATTATCCCCCTTAGATACAAAGAGATGGATTGATAATGATGGTGTAACTACCTATGCTTATGGTTATGGTGGTAATACCGTACCGTCGGGAACTATGAACAACTCTTCTCGTACAAATGCCCTACCCGGTCCATCTTGAAGATAATAAAGAATAGGCTCTCCTTCTTTCGTAACCAATCGACTAATGTTATACGTCTTAAGGGACCATATGGGATCGGTTGCGCGACGTAGGCCTCCTTCGAGTTCACCGGGCTGGTATAAATATCTTACCCTTACTCTATCCGGAAGTTTTTGTTCTTTGCCTCTCCTCGGTGCTGAAGATTCGGAAGTCACGGATTTCATTTTAATCGCATCGGATGGTTTCTTCCCTATTAATCTCGTCACTTCATTATTCAGCGCTGATACAACGGCTGATAATCGTGTCACCCATTCGGTTGATCTCAATCGCTCGGATTTCATTTCGATCCCATACTGATAGCCAAACAAACGTTCCGCTAATGTCCTGTTAAATCTTTCGACGATAGCTTGACTGCGGTGGGCCTCTCTTTCACCACGGACGATTTTGACTTCGTGCTTTGTTAACAGTTTAGTTACCGATCCCATAAACTCCTTACCGGGATCTACTTGAAATAGCTTAGGCCATTTTAGCGGTCCGCGTTTATATATGCGACTCAGTGCATTAGCTACTTCTGTTGAATCTTTCGAGGTTAATGGCTCAGCCTCTTTGTATCGACTAGCCACATCCACTACTGTTAAAGCGTATTTATACGTTTTACGTTTTACCTTATCGTGGGGAAGAAACAAGAGGTCAGCCTGATGAACTTCATTCGTCGTAAAAATATCAAACTTCTTCCTCGGTATATAACGCGGTGCCGGTAAATATATTTGCCAGATCGCTTGTTTCTTTAACCAATCCTTGGCTACATCTTTAGATACCTTAGCCGCGGTGGCTAATTTTTTTATTGCTCCTACACCTTTCCAATATCCTCGTGGGCTATAGTAAATTTTATTCATTATTAATTAATATTGATGTTTCGTTTAATACAACTAATGACTATCGTTGAATCGCATAGTCATTTACACATAAAAAATTCCCCCTGTAGTAGCAGTATAGGTATATAAATCCTGCTCCAGTGGAAGTGAGCCAGAACCCCCATTACCTATAAAAATTTATATCATAGACTCCAGGTGGTGGTCAATTTAGTTTAATCTCATGACTATCGTTGAATCGCATAGTCATTTTGGCATAAAAAATTCCTCCTGTAGTGGTGGTATAAGTATATGAATCCCGCTCCAGTGGAAGTGAGCCAGAACCATCATTACCTATACTACTAGAGTATGTTAAACTTCACATGGGTACAATGAGTGTAGCCCATTTCGGGTGACGCCGTTATATTGCTGGAATATTGCTAAAGGCGGCATAAAGTCATACTCACTCACATTCTATTAACTTGTTCGTGTTTGTTGTACTTCATATGCCGTTATACGTGGCGTGAAACGTTCTGTTCTGTTCTGTTGAAATCGACATGCACATTGCAATGACGACATAAAATAGCCAGCCATACAGTTGAATCTAACAAAACCGGACTGTGACTATTCCGGATTTCTGTCAATGCGACATTAACGATCCCGAGTTAACTATGATAACTAATATTATTTCTGTCAGGCTTTTCTATTTCATTCTAATTTTCTATTTCATTCTCTCTCACCAATCCGGACCTCTGTCTAAACTTTCCATCACACAGAAGTCCGTTTGGAAAGATTCCACTGTAGTTTCATTTCAGCTGTTTCAATTATCAGAAGCAGTGTGGTTTACAAACGTTAGTGGAACTTTCTTTTTCACGATCAATACCTCTACTGTTGGGGGCATACTTTGTTTTTTTGTTTTTTTTGTTGAACGCCGCACTCAGCAATATTCCAGCTATATGACGGCGGTCTGTAAAAAATCGAGTCTGGACCAGACAATCCAGTAATTGACATCGTAATTTTTGAGTGAGTGAGTTAAAACTTAACGTCGCATCGGCATTATTTCAGCAACGAGACCAAGTTTAATATATTTACAATTGAGTCATTTATGTAAAGTTATATTTAAAACAAAACTTTGAACATATTTGAGCATGTTATATTTTAAAACAATTTATGAAACATATTCGAGCATAACAATATCATGTATGCAGTTTTAAAACACGGGCTATAGGCCACCAGTAACCAAAGCTAGGCCACCTCGCAGCGTATCATGGGGACTTACAGTACCTCTGCTTTCTGCATGATACACAGGCAACTGTGCTTGTCGTAAAAGGCGACTAACGGGATCGGGTGGTCAGGCTCGCTGACTTGGTTGATGCATGCCATCGATCCAAATTGCATGGATCGATGCTCATGATACCAATCACTGGATTGTCTGGTCCAGACTCGATTATTTACAGACGACCGTCATATAGCTGGAATATTGCAGCTACAACAAACAAAAGAAACAAATCTAGTCCCAATATAGCTGACCCTCTGATGTCTGCTACAAAGAAATCAACTTGTTTGCTGACAGTCTTGACCTGAGTCGTCATCCTGGTACTGCCATACAACTTGACACTACTTCCAATTTGCATGCTTCACTTCATCATAATTAGGTAAAGAACTGTCTGAAACGCTAGAAAACTGTTTTTTGCCTGTTGAAAAAGGATAGAATTTTTCACAGACTGTTGTTATTGAAGTATCGAGTTACTACCGATCGACCCACCTGTGGTTTGAAGTATTTCAGTCACAAGGAATCCTATCGACATGTTTACAGGAGACAAATTCGAACGAAAACAGGAATGATGGCAGTCTGAAACGTATGCGCGCGTGACTCCGTTACAATGATAATAATTTAGTCTTCAAAACACATCTAATCACACACATCTAACGTTGCTCCATACAAGATATGGAGTCTCTATTGGGAAATGTATATAAGTTCTTTAAACTTTAGAGAGTTAGAGGGAAACCATTTGATGAGGGGATGTGTTCGTAGACTGGTTGGAACTTCAGCTATTGCCCATTTTAAACAACGTCTGTGTCATTGTCATGGATAACGCCAGATAATATAACGTCCGGGAATCAGATACTGTCGCCCAAACCACGAGTAGTCTGAAGGCGACTATACAGGAATATATGACATTGTCTTCTTCAGACAATATGAAACGAAAGTTCAAATCATGGAGAAAATTCGGATGAATAAGAACCCTGTAAAGTACAGGACATGTGTGCTGGCGGCACAACACGGTCACGTTGTCTTACGTACGCCAGTCAGACATTTTGAGCTTAACCCTGTTGTGCCCAACTTGACTAAGTATAAAGGGTTCATGGCATGACAAAACACAACATTCAATAGTACAGATTCATATACGTCATCAGCGGAGATAAATGCTACCTCAAGACATCATCTGTAGAACAACAAATACGTTTTGGATTCCAACACCGCAACCTTCCAATACTCATCCCGTTTCATAGCTCTTAACTATTCCATCATGTTTCCTAGCTAATAACAAGCAGTACATATCCGTAATTGCTACCCGATCAACGGACAAATTACAATAACAGCAATATTTTGAGACCACCTCGAACTCGGTGACATTTGCACCTGTGAAAATGCGCGGGACGGTGTGAGGTCATCAGCTCGGGACAGGTGTTAGGCAATTACCTCAGGTTATAGGCTATATCATACATGCATGACAAAACACGAATATTTTCTCAGTTGATCATCATTTTACCTGTAAAAGTACATTTTAAGGGAAATCACAGTGTCAGTCAGGAGAGCCCAGATTAAGGCAATTTCGTTATTTTGATATATGCTCTTTTAATAGTCCTATGACTCGTATGTATTAAATGAAGCCAGAAAAGCAGCTTTCTAGCATTTCCGACGGTACTTTATTTAATAACTCGGGACATATCTGACCCTCTCTAAATGTAAGATACTGTTCTTGAGACATCACATTCTCTTTGGAACCAATGTCCAACAACAGTTTGACAGATCTCTATACAATATTTACAACTATATACAAACCATTCTCCGACTTCTTGAGAAGAATTATCTCTTCTTTGTCAGCCGAACTGGGTGGATTTGAAATGACTGCGTTTTAAGCGATCTTTACAATCTTGGGTCGCACCAGGATATGCAAGATTAGCTACGCGGCGTATGGCTTGCCCAAGATCCTGTATCAACTTGCCTTCTTTCTGCTGTCGGTTCCGTATTTCAATCATGTACAGTCATGTACACCTTTACTTTGTCATTTCCGCCAAGGTGACGTCCCAGCAATCTTAAAATTTCTGGGTATTTAACAGTATTCCAGTTATATCACGGCGTGTCACCTTAATTTTGGAGAAAAGCCCCAAGTGATGCAGTTTTCAGACGTTTATCACTTCGGTGAAACCCACGAGCACGGGTAGGGTGCTGACAAACCTAGAAACATAATCGGGGCTAAACGGGATTCGAACCCACAATCAATGGTTTCTGGCCTGCTCAAAGGACGCAACTCTGCATAGGGAATCGCGGCGCCTTAGACGACTGGGCCAAGACTCGTCATTCTGTTACCAAAGTTTATTTCAAATAACTACACGAGACTATTGTTGACAAATAAACAATGTTGAAAAGTTTGCAGTTGCTCCCACTGACAAGGCCTGAGATAACATAACCATTATATGTACGCATTGTATTAATCATAACATTAAAATTTTTTATCAAAGAACTGGATATAAGTGGCATAACAAACAGTGGCGAGTGTGTAATTTGAGGAAAAACTCCGTCCGCATCATTATTATCATGTTTTGGTTCCAAAGTCATGGCCATTCGTCCTTTGTACTGGAAAGTACAATGATAAATACAATGCAGAGTCAAGCAAATGTTTCACCAAATCCCTGTCTCAAAGATCATCCTTACTTCTCAATACAACCATGTTAACACTTTGCCCTTTAAATATCAGTCTTATTTCCTGTTTTCAGATCATGAGCCGTTCAATGGAAACACTGAATATGTTATCATGATTGTGTGTCAATGGACAATGTTACAATGACTTTGCTAAATGTAACATCTTAACGTAAATTACGCTATTGCAGTTGTGACAACTCACACAATTCTCATGTCAGTTCTTGATCAACAATTAATGTAATGATGCGTACATATAATGGTTATGTTATCTAAGGCCTTGTCGGTGAGAACAACAACAAATATTTCACGTAGAGCAGCCAGGCTTTGGATGACAGCTTTGTTGATTTGTCAACGATAGTCCCCTGTGATTATATGACACAAACGTTGGTAACAGTATGATGCGTCTTGGCCATTTCCAACCCATCGTCATATATGGAATATATGGAGTGCTCAACATGTCTTAGGGTGCCAGCTCTTTGGGGTGTATACACTGGACGAAATAGCTTTTACAAACGTTCATCTCTTTCAAACAACGTTATTGCAAACGGTGTTCAAGCACGATACTCTTGGCAGTGCTATCTGTTGCACACACGTCACTTTCTTCAATCATCGTATATATATATATATATATACGTATGAAGTGCGTGTGAGTGTGTGAGTGATAAAAGCTGTCAGTCACGATACGATGAGGACATTTTATGTTCACGTGTTGGTTATAATCGGTTTGCTCATGAAGATAAAGCCTTATTGCAGTGTGCTGAATCCACAGTCATGAGTATTGTACGAGCGTTTCATATGATCGCTACAGGATTACTTCCCCTTGTTCAGGGGGACCCTGTGTTTCATGTGTGATAAGAAGCAGACATCAAAGCCAAGACGGTTCACTGTTAATCAGTTTCGTGGCTGCATGGGCATTGCAATTGCCAGGGACTCTTATTATGAAGCAGAACTCGGAATGATTTTTTCCTTTTTTCCTGTATCACTTTGAAGGGAATCAATACAATTCCTCTCACACTCAATTGTTGTGGTTTGTTGTTGTACGCCACACTCAGCAATATTCCAGCTATTATATGACAGCATAAATAATCTGGTATGGATTAGAAAAACCAGTGATTGATGTTGTAGGCAACATCCGTCGCATGTGATGACACATAATCTTCTAAATCCTCAAGGCTGACCGATCGATCCATTTGGTCGCCAGTTTTAAAAGACACAGATTGCAATCCCAAAACGTGATCATATATAAAAATGAGTAACTATCATCAACCAATGAGCAGTTCTTAATAGTAGTTAGTTCTGTCCACAACCATCAGTAGCTAAAACATGACGTAAATCCTACTGGGGTGTGCAGGAAGCTGAGGTACGGCAGGATAGCCTAGCTTATGTTGCTGGTGGCGTATGGCCCGCATTTTAAGCTGTTAAAAGTGTTGTTGCTTTTCTAAATATATTTACAAATTGTTTTTAATTATAGGTGATGTGAGATGAAATGGGGTTTAAAGGAGATGTACAGTAAACAATCAATGTGGAATTAAAAGTTATAAAGCATACTAAAACAAGCATCTTGAAAGAACAAATTCTAAAAGGCAATATTGGTGATAAAATCGTGAAAAACCTACTCGCATTCCGGAAACTACGGAGAGTTAACGAGCAGAGTTGTCGTCACGTCACCTGACGTTATAGCGGAGAGTTGATTTGGTAGATTTCTACTCGCTATTATCACCAGATAATGCCATCGAAGAAAACGTTGAGTTTTCGCTCAGTGATCTTACAGAGTTTGGTTAATATCAATTTGAGCCAGAGTTAAGTCAAAGTAGTATTGACAGCAGCGAGGAAAGCGAGGCAGATCTGCCGAGTGAAGACGATCAATCTGATGTGAACAGAGAAAGACTAGGGAACACAATCCTGTTTTAAACGCTATCCTGACATGTCTAGATAAAATGGATCTTGATCAATTAAAAACAAGCGAAACAGTTATTTTTGTGTAAAATGTACCAGGTGTAGTTTGACATTTACCATTTCCAAAACAGTGTTAACCGTGTTGTCATTTTGCCAAACAATTAGCCTAGGGCTGAAGCTAAATTTGTCTTCTGTACAAAGGAATGTTATGTGTTCACACTTATCTTACCTAAAACAGTTTTTTGTCATACAAAAACTAATCCTAGACACAGAAAATGACTGAAATAATTATCGGTGGTGTATCCAGAGGCGGGATTCGGTGGACCCCATCCCTTTTGAAATCCACAATCACTAAAAACTACCTTCTCCTCACCGAGGATAAAAACAGCTCATTTCCAAAAACCTGGATCAGTCTCTGTTTATTTATGGTCGACAATAAACATATACCCAATTCAACTGACATACAAATAACACACAAATACCTTTTCACATTGACATTTATCGTAAAATCATTCACGAGCCAAATACATATACATGTCTTTGCTATTTATTTTTCTTTTTTTCTTGACTAAGACATCTTTATCTATATCATCCATTCTGCTGGGGAAAAAAGGTGTAAATAATGTACGTGAGTATTAACCTGTTTTATATTGATATTTTATTAAAGGACGACTCAATTAATATCAGGGGTTGCAGGTGTTGTGCATACAGAAGATTGAAAGCCTCAAATCTACTAAAGACGTCCACAAAATGTGGAAAACTTCATCCTGCATGTTTTGTGAATAAAATAAGCGAGGATTTCCCTGCATAATCAGACACATACGATGAGTTCAAATACGCAAGACTATAAACTGAATGTGTACATTTATGTACAACAAAACTGTGCCAAATATATTCCATTAGCATGTTACCTGATCAATTTGAACGGGCCTTTGTAATTGTACGATCGAATTCAGTCATGAATTGTATTTAACAATAATTCTCAGTGTATTTTCGCAAACAAGTTCTTTTAGTTTGCGTGGGTCTCCCTCATGTCCAGATGGTTTCAATTCTCCTCCTCGGTGATTAGTGAGTGAATATGGTTTTACGCCGCTTTTAGTAATATTCCAGCAATATCACGGCGGCCTCGCTGATTACGTTGTATCCAAACTTTCCTCCTCCCTAGGAAATTGCAAGAATGACACTTGGTACTTTTGTTTGATGTACCAGTTCATCCAACACAACACAATGCCCTATTCGCGTCTTCAATACGACGAAAATAACGCAGAATCACTTTAATGACCGGTTGATTAATGCACAGTATACAAAAGAAAATGTCCATGACGTCACAGCTACAGCTCGTCCCCTGGCTTGGATTTCAATATTCACACGCGCTGGTTGAGGGAATCAGGGCAGTTGTTTTTTCAGGTAACAATGAAATCACATATGACTTGTTTTGGGTGTAAATGCGTATTTTGTATATCTATTTAATATATTTACAAAGTTGTTTTTCAATAGATCTCCTTAACTTCGCGTTCTAATTATCGCACGTATACAGAGACGAGCGTGTCCGTGTGTGTATGGCTACGTGTACTAGGTGAGGTGAAGCGGGGTTTAATGTAGCGTCCAAGATTATTGCACTTATATAGCGACGTGCATGTACGTGTGTGTGTTTTTGCGGCTGCTTGTACTAGTCCGGACTGATGCCGATTTATAGTGCTAGCTCACTGAGATACCATGCCACAGTTTAACATGAATACCCCACCCAAACACAGTATACTGACTCCGAGCCGACCAGTCCTTGTTTTAGCCCCTTAATGCCGAGCGCCAGACAGGGTAACAACAAGTACCATCTTTTAACGTCTTTTGGTATGACGCGGTCGGGGATCGAACCCCGGACCTTCCGCTTTTTGGGCGGACGCTCTACCTCTAGACATCGGTTACGTGTACTAGTTTGGACAAATGCCGATGTGAAAGTGCTGGCACCCTGAGATACCATGCCAGGTTTTAATAGAATACCCAACTCAGACACAGTATACTTAATATCGACCGCCAGGCAGGGTAACAAGTGGTACCGTTTTGTAAAATTTCTAGGTATGACGCGGCCGGGGATCGAACACACGACATTCTGCGGTACCTCTGCCGTAAAGAGGTACCAGTTTGTAACATCTTTAGGTATGATGCGGCCGGTGATCGAACCCACGACATTCTGCGGTCCTGGCAGACGCTTTTCAAATAGACAACGGAGGCGGTTCTTTAATTACAGCGTTGATGTTTTGATCACATGTCCTTGTCACACTGTGGCTGAAGTAACGCCGATGCATTTTTTGAATAAAGCCATCACGTTGTCGGTACCTTCTGGCACAAATTTCCCCATTTTGTGAAACTATCCATCAAGTCAACACGATTACACGTGAAATAGCATATTATAAATAATAAAATGTCCTTTGGGTAACAATCGTTCACTGCCACTGTAGATAAGAAGTAGATAACATTTACTGGCGGTGGTCATTGGGGAAGACAGTTCCACGTCATCAGTAACATGTCATCAACGGCCTAAAAGTAACCACGGGCGGATTTTGTCTTCTTAGCTACAGTGAGGTAATTACATTGTCGTGAAACAGACGAAAATAAGAATCACTGAAATGCAAGCCCGAATAACATACAATGAAGTGTTCCTCTTCAGGAATTGTGCTGGGATATCTTTTTGTTCAAATATGGGCGTATTTGTTCCACTATTCACACTGATAAAATTTCTAATCAGAATGGAACATCTCATACATCTCACCAGCATAACGACCGTCTATTGTTCAAAATATTGGATCATGTTACTTTGACTAAAGTTAGTGTCTCGTAAACACAATAAATCAATCACAACATTAAACGCAATGTAGTCTCCACTTCTATGAAGTCTTGTAGAAAAATAAAACACATCTACTACACTCTATTAGTCGTGTCCTGGTCTGGTTGTATTCAGTTCAGGCACAACTTTGCGAGGACAGCAACAACTGTGAGCAGCAGGAGGTGCGCCGATATCGCTGCAGCACCGGAGTCTGAAATACAGGACATTAATGGCAGTGTTATGCCTATTTCATTAATAATATGTCAATGACACGGGGCCACAATAATTGAAAACGATGAAATGATCATAACCTTTTTCTGATATGATTTATATTTGTTTGTTGTTGTTGCATAACGCCGGACAAAGCAATATTTTGCAGCACATTGACATGAAGTGGGAGTAATTTGTCAATATAACTTCTTCCTAAGGTATTTCGAATAGGATAGGATTAATGCACTTAACTGAATGTCAAATACTAGCATTATCTAAATGGGTGTGTTTAGTCTGTCTGGCTACAAATCCTTCAAATTCTAATCTGAGGCACCAGTGGGAGTTGTATACATCATCTAAGAATAGGAAGCCAAACAACGTGTAACAGCAAATTATTCAACATAGCTTATGACCACTGCAATTTTGAGATCGATTTGTTTGCAGCATATAGTTACATTCGCATTCCACTCCGTCCCCAACATGACTATCCTTGCATTTACAGGTGAAGGAGCCATCCGTGTCTGTGCAGTCGGCGTTTTCATGGCAGTTATCTGTACCATCAGTGCATTCATCGATATCTACCAGAGTGAAAACAAGTGTACGTGTGTTGGATGTTTGTAGTGGAAATATAGAATACTAAACGAGCTCCCGTGTAAATTGGTTTTACTCTGGAGCGAGTTTAGTATTTTATTTATTACTTGCCATTTATAACGTTTTTAGAATTATACTAGCTGTTGAGTATGAATAGGCTAACACATACACGATCCACAGCATAGTCCAATTGAGTTTAAGAAAAAAATACTTCAAACACGTCAAACGTTGAAACGTATGAATTTAATACCATACACGGTCCACCTTTAGAATTCACAAAATTATCGTAGGGCTAAGACTATCACAACTCACATACTTTAACTCAGACCTAACGATTGTCGTTGCGCTACAATACGATCGCCTTGTGGAACGGGCCTTGCACCTTAAAGTTTACAATAACGTCGCAATACCCGATGACGTAATTTGTGGAATTTTGTTGCAAGATCCATCGACGAAACAATGCCATGTGACGTCAGCCTAGCAACAAGGTTGCTGGGGTCATCGAGTGTGCATAAGCTCCTCTCAGTGATCTATCAACTCCACACGCAATGTCGTTGAATAAGCCAAGGGATGTTGAGAGCTTTCAATATTTGTTCGTGAAACGTGTTCCGAGAGTACATAAGCACGCGTGTTTGTATTACACAATGTGTAATACAGCTGTATGTTTATTAAACGGGTGATCTTTTCACAGGCAAGTAATAAATGAGATATATGCTATGAAACATATGCTACATATATGCCCGATTCCAAGAACAATAACTATACATAGTGCTGTACTAGATGAACTTTATCAAGCTTAGCACTCGCAACTTCACTGTTTTTGCAATATTAACTGACGGCTGAAAAAAACTTTACCATAGTTGTACTTCACTTTAGTTAATTCACTCAAAAGATAGATGCATGTAGTAAAATGCATTAAAAAGATCAAAATCTTAATGAAATCAATATATAAACTACAACATCAACCGATAATGGCATGACATTTGTCCGAATTAACGTTGGACAGAAAAAAACAAGCTTTCAACGTAGTGGACAAAGGACACACAAATCTAAAATCGCTCAAGTTCAATGACACATTAATAGTGTGTATGCCCACCCCCTGCTACAAAACACGCAAAAACTCTCCGGCGCACAGAAAGAGGTGAGTCATCTGATAACGTCACGTGGGATATGTCGCCATTCTTCTTGGATTGACTGTATCAGCTCTCGTCGGTTGGCTGGTGGACGTGGTTGTTGTCAAATACGACGATCCATGACATCCAGGAGATGTTGTATGGGGAGGCCACGGCAACACGTTCACGTTGTTGTGCTGCAAGACATTTCTCTACGATTCTGACTGAATGGGGTCTGGCGTCGTCATGCTGATAAAGGACACCACAAGCGTGCTGTTGAACAAATGGTAGAACAATCTGAAGAAGAATGTCATCCATGTAACACTGAGCTTTCACATTTCCGTTAACGATAACTTTGTGGTGTTTTCTGAGAGGGAAACATTTTGTGTCGCATATGCCTGAATGCTGTTATCGTCAGTCGAACACGATTGAGAGACGCCTTGGAGAACTGTCCATCATGTTAATTCTAAGAAAGGACATTAAGTGTGAAATTTCATGTATTATTATCGTTTTATCATGTTTAACATTGTTGCTAATTTGTTATCTAAATATAAGTATAAATATATTCACAGTCGTGAATGCTTCAAAGACGCCATGTAAAACTGTCCAGTGTGTTAAAACTAAGAAAAGCAAAAATGTGTGACCCAATGTTGTTATCACGTCAGGTAGCATATCGGAAATTATTTTCACACAAATAAATAAGCTGCTATGTCATCATCAATCCCTCTTAAATAACACCAAACACAATCCCTCGGCCACTGTTTGGTGATCGAAAACTGAACTCGCGACGTTGCCGACAACAGTGAAAGACACCGAACATCGATTTAGGAATTATAACTACCGCTGGAAGTTATGGTTAAAACGTAGTGTACGTATTGGATTAGATAGGGTACGCAATGGTCATGAAATCATGTCCGATTGTAAATAATTTATTTCAATAAATATTTACAGAGCTGTTTCAACTTCGTCTGGTATTCTCAATATATTGCATTTTGTTAATTTTCACAACGTTACTATCTTTTTAAATGTTAGAACATATATACATATCCATGCATATTGATATGGAAAATACTAATGCTAGTATTTTTATAAAAATAATAATCACAATTTTAATTAGAATAAATACCCCAAAGTTTTGACACTTCTATTGGGAGGTCAATTCATAATTCATATTCAACATTCGTGCTTCCATATTTTATTTGGCAATATATTTTTCATTTATTTATATATTTTTTACATCAGGTTTTAAAATCTAAGCCAACATACTCACTTGAATCACTAGGTTGTGAGATACAGCAGAAAGGCAATTTTTTCTGCTTTTGAACAATTACAGTTGATTTCATCTCAACACTTTTATACTAATAGGAGAGGTTCAGTGCAAAGTGTGATTTCGATAAGTGGATCTTTGTTTCAAACTTAGAAATGTTATGGAGTCGAGGTTGGTGTCAAATTATTATTTGGGGGAAGGCAACAATTTATTTGTTATGTCAACAAAGTATAACATTCTTAAATAAATAAAAAATACATTTCTTCATTTGAGGACTGAAAGGACTCCTCAGCCACTCAGCCCAGGTTCTGACTTGTCCTTTAACAAATAAATAAAGGTCACCTCAACCAGAATTCTATTGTCATTTTATTGTTGTCATCATATGTTTTAATGGATCATAACAAGGTAGACACAATTTTATGGATAACAACGTCTTTAAAATAGATCCTTATACCATTGTCAAGCAAGGATATGAAATGGATCATATGACAACAGATGCATAGACTATTCTGCTGGTCTCAGTGTGGCATTCAATGCTGGATGTATGGGGTAAGGTTAAGAAAAAACAAATGTTTCAATTTGTGCAGGGCTTATTGTCTGATAGATTTTACTTTGCAAATTCGTGGGAAAATCAAATATCGTTTAATTGAGTTGAAACAGTTTTGAAGAATTTAACAACGTTTAACTACGTAAAAATATAGACGTTGTGACAACGTCTTTATTTGGTTATATTTTGGGTTACGAACAACGTTGTAGCAACCAAAAACCGCTGTAGCAACCAATCTACAGACTTATGTTGTGACAGCGTCGCATCACAGCGTTGTAGCAACGACAAATCAACGTTGTCACAACGTAGAATTGTTTGCTGGGTATCTTGTTTGGTTTAAATAAAGTGTGTGTAAATGTGTCTCGCTTTCACGAGATTACTTCAGTTCTGCCTTGTAGTTTTAAAGGTATTTGACGGCTCGTGTGTTTTTTTATGAACGAAAAAAGTAGTACCGGTGTGACAGAGGTCACATTTATCCAATCAAAACTAATAAAACGAGCTCAACCTTGTACGACACACGTCTGACGTACGGATTTAGTATCTTACCAACTGTATCTTCACCATGTCGGTAATAATGATGTGATATGCAATATTTCGAAATACTGCAAAGGTCCCACTCTTCGAATAAATCATAACTTATCACCAGATATTAACAACTTCTTTCTTTGGTGACAGGGGGCACGGATGTCCCAGTCGTCTAAGGCGCCGCGATTCGCTTTGCAGAGTTGCGTCCCTTGGGCACGCCAGAAACCTATGATTGAGGGTTCGAATCCCGGTTCGCCCCGATTATGTTTCTAGGTTTGTCAGCACCATACTCGTGCTCGTGGGTTTCACCGAAGTGATAAACGTCTGAGACCTGCATAACTTCGGGCTTTCCTCCCACATTAAGCTGACACGCCGCGATATAACTGTAATAATGTTAAAAGCGGCGTTAAACCAAACTCACTCACTCACTCACTCACTCTTTGGTGACACATGATGACATGGAATATGACAGTAAAATGCAAGTTGTCATGGTGTGCTGGCATCATCAACACAAGTAATTAAAATATCACTTCCCAAGGGTGTTCATATTCGCTTGGCAAGGAAAAAATAATAAATTAAGAAAGGAATAAAATTATCTCTCACTAATGATGAGTGAGTTTAAGTTATAATTCCGCTACAATTTATGAACAAATAAGTCAACGCCATAGTCTACGTTGGATTTGGGTCACGAGGACTACTGGAGTCATGAATAGCAGCGATATAGTTGACAAATGTGATGATTACATAAAAATGATGTACAACACATTTCTCAGTACTCCCATGATATCAGTTGCGATATCAATGTTCGTCTTTCTGCCCTGATGCAACGTTATTGCAGTATTACATACTATCTGTTAAATTTTCGACAAAAAAAATATTTGCTTCAGTGAGATTTGTGATACTTTTATAGTTTTTCATTTTCTTTTATGAAAACAAGATTCTGTTGTTTCATTATGAGTCTGGTTTCCAAAACAAAACGATAACGCTATTCTCTGATTATTTGTGGTAATTCACAAACACATGCTTATGAAAAAGCCAGAATCGTACACTGGACCAACCTTTGCTGATGGATGTGTCAAGATACTTCCTGAAAACGTTTGGCCAAACTAGAAACAGACTCCATTGAATTAAACAAAGACCATGCGTTCCCGAATTTGAAATTTCCAAACAAGGGAATCGATGCCTTAACTTTAAGTAACATTTCCAGACATAGACAGAAATATTAGTTTCCCAAAATATCGCAAAAAGTTTCAGGAACCAGCAACAGTTTCATTTTCCTACACGAACACCACTCCATCCTCGTTGTTTAATTACACAAATGTGTTGCACAATGTGGACTTGGTAGCTCATGATTCCACTATTTGTGTCTGCTACAACTTATCCTACTGTCACCAACCTGCAGGTGGCTTACTTTTTGTTGACAAAAAAATCTTTGTCCGTTTTGTGAACATGGACCAAAATATCGTCAGCAGCCTCCAACCAGATCTGCCAAAAGATCTTTTGTACTGGATTCCAAGGCTCAATAAAACTCCGTACAAAGATAGATGTATTAGATGGTCCAGCAAACGTACTTATGGGAGACCAAGGTGATGCATACACATGCTTAGGATATAGTCAAAATCGTGCAATAGACTTTTAGCAGAGATGTCTGGTGCCGGGAGGATCGTTTCAGAGGTTAATCTAGACTGGCTATTCTCTTGCATTGACAATTTATAGATATTATGATTATTGAAATGGTTTTTCTCGCTTTTATTTATATATATCTTCATTGGGCTATATGATATTTTCGAGGTGTTCAATGCCAACTGAACAGGGCATTTGTTACTCATACATGTAGGTCACCAATTTTCGTTGGGTAATCACTTGTCTTGAACCAGCTTTCAACAAATCACCTAAGGACTACATACAAAGTAAAATAATATAAGCGAAAGGCATGTTATAGTTTCTTAGTATTATCTATTAAATTCTATCAAATTCCACTGATCGATAGTAAGGGCAACGTCAAACAGTGTCGGTGCACGATGACTCATTAGTGGAGAAGATAACAGGTATAAAAGTGTTCAAATGGTGACAAAAGCACAGTTACGTGCATGGCCAGTTGCCTTGGAGTAGCCAAGAAGAATACAACGACACCGAAACTGCAACGCTGGCGCCAATGTTCTTTTCAAAAGTCCATATTTTTAAGTCCTTAATAGTTATTCACACTTTGAGCGTTTTTGGTGTGGCTATGTATGTTTGCAATTATGATGCGTCTAGTTCTACTCTTTATTTTGGCAACTTTAAAACAGCTGCTGCAATACTTTCGTATAAATATAAAAAAGCCACACTATTTCCATAAGATGCATACATGTACCCGTAAATATATCGTGGGTGATCTGGACACTATTCATTGTTAATATATTCACACAATTCCTCTGTTAACTTGCAATGCAAGTAAATTCCAAGTAAAAGGGATAACACACGAGCTTAAATTGCCATGTTAAGAGCATATCACTAGTATAGTCTATGTTAACTGATGCTTAGTTGTGAGGGAGTCAGTGAGTGAGCTTTGTGTAATGAGAGATGGAATCTACTACTTTGATGACATACATGTAGAGGACAAAAATACTGACAAATCAAGGATACGAACCAGCAGGTAATCATAGGTAATCATGTGATAATAATCAATTTTGTATATAATCCCACATTGTTTGCCATACATTAATTCTTAAGTAAATAAGAGCAACAAATGTGTGCTGTCATGAAGTTAAAAAAAGTTACCTGTTGTTTGGTCATTTTACATTTGAAACAAAGGTTGTTTTTTTTTGTAAGAATAAAACTTGTGGAAGGTAAAGTGACAGTTAGAGATACACCTTCTAGTCTGTGTAAGACAGGGTGGACTCTTTTAAAAGGGTAGACATACATTTACAAGTTGCAAACTGTTTTTTTAGAGGGAAGAACATGAATTTTGAGATGACTTTCACAAAATCGAAAACAATGTTGAATAGGTGGATGTTTGATCATCATAACTATTTCCCTTACACAATATATAATTATGTCTAGACTGGTACAACTATGTAGCCAGCAACTGTTTACCGATTTGTGAAAGCCATCACGATTATATTTGCCTCTTCACAATTGTGGCAACTGACCCCCAAGTAAGATGTATCTTAGGACTGAACAACCTGTCCTCTGCAGGAGTTACCCATTCCCAGGATGTACTTATCAGTATAACCTGTTGCATATATTGCACTGCTTGGACACAACTAAGCATTTTCTTAGAAATCCACATGACAGCTTTCATTGTGGGGTGATAGGTTACAGACATAATGACAACAAACGAGTAACTAATATATTTTTCAACACATCGTATTAAATAAGAGTATTGTACTTATGTACAAGGAGGTTTGAAATAACTCCCACGTGACAGTAAAACGTATTCCAAATGACTTCAATTACTCGTCACTGCCTAATGGCTGCCAAAATACCTTTTCACAGTGACAGCACCAATGACAAATTGTATGAACCCAGATGACAACCCTGATATGTAAGTATGTTGACAATTCACCTGATGATTTACTCCTTGCCATTTGAACCACCATGATGTGTGGTTGAAAGCCAACATTTTAAAGCTGAAGATCAGTCCACATTGTACGACATGAGACTGGTCATTTTTGTGATACAATGGTTCCTGTATGTATTAAAAGAGAAGAAGAACTTGTCTTCAGGGTTGGTTTAGTCAGTGCGTGATGCTTACATTGACAGAATTCACAAAATGAAAAAGAAGAAACAGAATTGGCAAAAAAACAATCTGTCCCAGCCAGCTGTCATCCAAAGTCGGAAGAAATCAACCCAAACCCATGAGTACAATCTCCTTTTGTTTCTTTACTGAAACCTACTCATCTGTTGTAATGGATTCCCAAACTCCATTCAAATCAGAACAAAGAGTGATACATTGCTGGGTCTGAAAGATTAACCATAATCCTTAAAACAATCAAGGAAAAGCTTCATTTGTATTTGCAACAACGTGTTTGAGACAAGTGGAATGAATATCATGTGGATTCTGAAAAACGCGAAGAATTTGAATATTTTGCAACCAGGAAAACTTCATTCCTTCGTCCATGAAGCATTTGTAACTCAATGTGGTGACCTCAGATATAGTTTCATATCTAACTTCAATTTTTTTTAAATGAAAGCAAATGCCACCTAAGGTTTACTGCAAAAACAAAATGTGAAATGTTAGACTTCTTCATTGATAACATCTATGGAAATATTGGGGTTAGACATCCATAGGCATCCCCACTGGCAATCTCATTGGTCTCTTGTTAGAGTCCCTTGAAGATCCGGGCAAGAATTTGTTTTCAGCAAATCATGCTTGTCAAACATATGACAAACAAGACCGGGTGGTCAAGATATGTAACTTGGTTGATGCATGTCATCGTAACCCAAGGTAGTGTAGATCGATGCACATGGGGTCAATCATAGGAATGTCAGGTCTAGACTCGATCATTACAGGCCGCCGTCATGTAGCTGGAATATTGCTGAGAGCACTCGTTAAACAACAAACAACAAGCAGGATACTCTAACCTTTTCACGATTTGATAGTGATTCATAAGCACATGCCTTTGACAGAATCGACTCTGCTTCTTGCAGATATTTCTTACGAATGAGGACAGGGTTTTGTCGATTTGATTTTATAGCATCAGCATATAATACATGCCGTTCCACCGCCCGAGCTATGTTTACTCGATGTTCATCATTATGAATCAGTAGAATGTGGAGAGGGTTTTGTCGCATTTATTTGAATATGCGTCATGGCAAGCTGTTGTGACCAAGTGCCTTTTCAGTGTATCATTGAGTAACAAAAACATCTGATATTGCTCTGATTTCGATGTATTCATTTCTAAAAAATTCCATATTCATCAAGATGTAGTTATTCAGAAAACCGATGTCTTCACAAACAAGTGTTCCTAGCCATAACTTGAAAACCATTCAATCTATGTCATCTAAACTTGGCATATGTATTGCTCACCAGCTTAACTTGCAATTTTTGCTATTTTAAAGCTTTTCTTAAAAGTATTGTGATACCTTTCCTTGGGAACAATTTGCACAATCTCAAATAAATCTAAGCTTCGTTTCCGAGAATTATACATATGCAATGACCACATGCTCAAATATTGTCTGATCTTATTTTCCAAAATAAATAATGTCTTGTGTTTACATGGAAAGTTTGAAATCCTTGAGAGTAGTTCTGTAATTAATTGTTCGTTCTGGGTGAGGTCGCTTGCACAATACAAATTGTCATCCAATCTGCTGGTACGAGTTCAATAGTCTTATCTGCCATATAGAGTCAACGTGGCATCAACCGTTATGCTGCTTCATTACTGCATTGATCAGAATCTGTACTGGTTTATTTTGCTGTTATTGTTTTTCGGATTAACAAACACAATGATAGCAACAACTTGAACTCGTGTATGAAAAGTGGAGGGAGGGGGAATCTGTGTTTAGGAGTAACAACACATTCTGGTTGCGGAATCCGCCACACGTTGTGCAGTGTTGCCTCCCTTAGCAGCCATGATGTGCTGATGTTTGGTTTGATGGGTGATGCAACACAATTATAGTCTTTGATCTGTCAGCAAAACCCAAGTGTTAATGGGTTGAACACAAGTATGAAATGTCTTAGACTTCAAACAATTTAATGCTGCCTCAAACATGTAGCTGACACGTTGTGGTACTCATGTCAGTGAAATGCTGTACAAGACATTATATCGTTATTGTCACCAATTAAGGATTTCAGGGATCATGTGGTAAGTAGATCAAAGACGATCATTAATGCAACATTTGGACTGCAGGTCAAAAACTGTATTGTTTCAGATTACCTACATTGAGATAACTAAGTTTATTCAGTAATGTCCGTAATGCAACTCCTGGTCAAGTTCACACGTACATAATATAACACATTGTTGCAAGTTGTTGTTTTTTCAATCGAGATCATAAGACAGGATGTTTGAAATAAGAAATCTTTATACAAATATTAACATTTCACGTGGTATTCAAAAACTTAGCCATCAAAATCTATCACAAAATTATCGAACGTTATTTTAATAAGTGCATACTTTAAGCCACAAGTACAAAGTCTAGCCTATATGAAATCCATCATTTATCCTAGCAACTCTTGAGGAGCTGATCTTTATATAATCTGTTCACGGTTAACCCCAAGGCTGAGTGGCCAACAATGCACTGGTTTTAGGATTTATAGGGTTAGAACAAAGAGAGTTGTCCTCTGTTGAGATTCAAATTCCTACATGTAATCAAATAGACAAGTATAATCTCCAGATTTGCTGCAGGGTTTGGTGATAGCTATAGTACTGATTGTGTACCGATAGTCTTTTGATTTGCCCAACAGAAAACTATCACTGTGAATGTGGCTAAACTATTAATATTTCTTTAATTAGGTACGATTGTAGTCAAACTAACAACTGGACTAGTTAAAATACTTGGGATGCACTGAAATATATCTATAAGACCACACTACAAATTATCGATTTATAACATGAATAATTATGTCCCTATAGATATTCAATAGTCTGTATGGAAAGCTCAATGACATTTCCTAAGGTATGTAATACTGACATCTCTATTATTTAATCTAAATGCCTAAAGGAAAAAAGAATGGGTTTAGTGTGCACTGTATTGCTCAGGATGCAAATGTTAGCAACTGCGCCAAATTAACACTTAAACCATTTACTGTGTTAACGGTTTCACATATATATGAAATTAGTAGTATTTACCTTTATAAAAAAATCTTAAACCACACATGAAGATAACGTTTGTCTATGTGAACATCAAACTTTATGTTGGTTTGCTGTTTTGTTCCTAATTTCAATAAACGGGTTCGCGTTTACCCATTCCCCACAACCTCTAACGTGCAAGGACATTCCATTGATGAGATAATGCAATACTATGACTGAGTGCAATGCAGTGACGTGATAAATTCGACACTAATCGCATTCCGTATAAACAAAGGTCGATTCACGACAATTCACAAAGTGGGAGTAATCATCCTGGCAAGAACTGAATACTTAGTATTAATACTTAATACTTAATCCATATCCCAATATGAAATGTTATAGATCTATCAGTGATAAATTTTAACTCTAAAAAGGTAGTTCTGTTATCCTAGACAAGTGTATACACTAATGTAGTGAACTAAAAGAATAGTCGAACTAATAGCACATATTACTTACAGTCAGGGTTACATCTCCTTCAACAACTCCGGGTATCACACAACCATGTACAGACATGTCTTGCTCAAAGGCTCGCTACATGCATGTCGCTTTTCTGTCAAGAGTTTTACACATATTGTTTGTCCACCTTGCACAGACCCATGATCAATTTAAACACCTTCACCGTATCTTAGAAGAATAGGGTCACGCCGTATCTTTACCCTGGTGTTTGTCTGGCGGTGCGTCACAACTGTTGAGATGTGTCAACAGCGATAGATTGCCCTACACTAACACAACGTTTGTTTGCCCTGTTTACAGTTTGCACTGCTCACAAGTGTACAGATACGATGCAGTAAATTCGGAACTCAACCACCCAAGCTGAAATAATCACACCGAGGGGAAAACGACACGAATGGATTACACAACACTTCATTGTTGTTGGGGGGTGCCACCAGGAACGTTTGGGGTCCTTCATGCTGTCTAAGCAACACACGTACTTACGTAAAGGTGAATCTGTAATTTGACGTCTCACTTTGGGTGAGCGTTGAAGTCAAAGTTTTAGAATGTTAAGAGATAATTTGAAGATTGAGTACCAAAAAAATACACAATAGTCCTTAGCTAAGCCTAATACGAATATGAAGTATGTTCTGGGATGAAACATCACATTGTACCATAATTCTTATCACGTTTTAGTTATTAAATACAAATACAAAAGGTTAAAGTTGATGGAATAAAAATGTTTTCTTCTTGATTGTGGATGGGGCCCATCTGTTAATATTCTCCTCCAAAATGATCTAACATTTAAGTATTTAGTTGTTTTCCTACAAAAGTAAACATTTCATTTCTAGAAAGATCACAATGGCCGCCAATGCAGCTCATTTCAAGAAGTGCAACACATTGCCTTTATTTCCCAGATACTAATTACATCATCAATGCCCAACTATCTCTCCTAATGTAACGTTCTCACAAGATAGTACACTATTTGTTCAGTATTCGTCCAAAATAAACTGTTCCTATAACGTTTGTGATACAGTATAATTACCTAGATAAGAAACTAGATTAATTTGATTGGTTGTGGGTCACGTTTCCAAAACAAAATGATAATACTATTGCATATGTCATTGTATCATGACTATGTCATAGTGATTCATAATCAAGTGCCTATTAAAAATCCGGAATGCTACACTGGGCTCTTATCGAACGACTTTTGCAAACAGATGGTTCTAGAAACAGCAAGAGCCTGCAGCATTGATAGGTCAGCATAGCTCTTGATATTGCTTTGAAATGATTGGCCGAACCAGAAACAGATTTCACTAAAGTTGACAAGGGAATTGATGCCTCAAATAAAAGCAAATTTTCAGATAAGGATCATTTTCCCGACCTGTCTAACAATATCTTAACTTCGAGGAACACCACCACAATTTTCCCAAGCGAACAACATTTCATCACAGTTGTTCAAGAAAAGGAACGTCGACTAGGCTCTCATGATTCCACTACTTGTGTCTACCAAGACTCATGATACTGCTACCAACCTGTCAGTGATTGAGTGTGGTTTAATGACACCGCACGCTGCAATATTCTAACGGTAGCACGGGCGCCTGTTGTCAGTGATTGAGTGTGGTTTCATGACGCCGCAGACAGCAATATTATAACTGCAGCACGGTCGCCTGTTGTCTGTGATTGAGTGTGGTTTCAGGACGCTGCACGCAGCAATATCATAACTGTAGCACGGTCGCCTGATGATAGTGATTGAGTGTGGTTTCATGCCGCAGGCGACAGCAATATTCTAACTGCAGCATGGTCGCCTGTTGTCTGTGATTGAGTGTGGTTTCAGGACGCCTCCGACAGCATTTTCTAACTGCAGCACGGTCGCCTGTTGTCATTGATTGAGTGTTGTTTCATGACGCCCCAGACAGCCTATTCTAACTGTAGCACGGTCGCCTGTTGTCAGTGATTGAGTGTGGTTTCATGACGCCGCAGACGGCATATTCTAACCGTAGCACGGTCGCCTGTTGTCAGTGATTGAGTGTTGTTTCATGACGCCCCAGACAGCCTATCCTTACTGCAGCACGGTCGCCTGTTGTCATTGATTGAGTGTGGTTTCCTGATGCTGCACACAGCAATATTCTAACTGTAGCACGGTCGCATCTTGTCAGTGATTGAGTGTGGTTTTATGACGCCGCAGACAGCAATATTCTAACTGTAGCACGGTCGCCTGTTGTCAGTGATTGAGTGTTGTTTCATGACGCCCCAGACAGCCTATTCTAACTGCAGCACGGTCGCCTGATGATAGTGATTGAGTGTGGTTTCATGCCGCAGGCGACAGCAATATTCTAACTGCAGCATGGTCGCCTGTTGTCTGTGATTGAGTGTGGTTTCAGGACGCCTCCGACAGCATTTTCTAACTGCAGCACGGTCGCCTGTTGTCATTGATTGAGTGTGGTTTCCTGATGCTGCACGCAGCAATATTCTAACTGTAGCACGGTCGCATCTTGTCAGTAATTGAGTGTGGTTTTATGACGCCGCAGACAGCAATATTCTAACTGTAGCACGGTCGCCTGTTGTCAGTGATTGAGTGTGGTTTCATTACGCCCATGAGAGCATATTCTAACCGTAGCACGGTCGCCTGTTGTCATTGATTGAGTGTTGTTTCATGACGCCGCACACAGCAATATTCTAACTGTAGCACGGTCGCCTGTTGACAGTAGTTGAGTATAGTTTTTTGACACAATATCTATTCAGTATCGTGGAGGGGGTCTCCAGTAATTGGCACCTCACATGATACCCTTGACGGGAATCGAACCCGGGAGATTAGCTCCATCATCGAACGCAGTAATACTTGAATGACACATAATGTGTCTAACCATCCAGTCCTCACGAGAAGTCGGCAGTTACGTCAAGCACGCACGTACACAAGTACATGCATGTGGTTGTGTCTTGTATAATGAGTGTTATAATTACCATCTGTCAAACTAAACCAACGCTTCCTTCTCTTAAAGTTCGCTATGCGTTGTGAAACAATACTCACAAGAACATGCTTGTAGGAACTATACTTAGGTTTCCTTCGCAGCTGCTCATACATCTGTCTGTGGCTGTCAGATAAATACATTGAAGAAGAAAACACATAAACCGCTTATGCTTCTGCATCCTATTGTGAGTGAAGACCTCTCTCCTCGGGAGTTATGTATTGGCTAGTTTGCTGAAGGAAAAACTGTCATTCTGAACATTTTAATCTTTCAGTTAAGCTTCCAGGTAGTGACTCCTGAGCCAGGTATGACCGAGGCTTTGAAGTTACTTTTCAACACAAGACTTCTCGTTTATCCTTTGTGACAATACATCAGTGAAGATCAGGGTTAGAATTGGTCTTCAGCAACCACATGGCCACCATTTGCGCCACAGGTCAAATCCCGACACGTCTTATTCTTGTTAAACTACGGCAGGGTATTTCAGTGGACTAGCACTATAAAGTCGGCATTAGTCTGGACTAGTATAAGCAGCCACACCCACACACACGTTGCTAAATAAGTGCAACGATCTTGGACGCGACGTTAAACCCTATTTCACCTCACCTATTGTGACACTGTAACATCGCACTCAGCAATATTCCAGCAATACGAAGGCAGTCTGTAAATAATCAAATCTAGAACAGACAGTCTAGTGCTTGATTTTATGCGTAACGAATCTTGACGTCAGGATTCGACAACACGATATCAAACACATCACCCAGCCTGACCTCACGATCCACTAACTCGCCTGGTACAACAAGCAGCACAGAATTGTCAAGCCCACTGCAATAATGTTCTTTCCATTTCTCATGTAGAAGAATTAGTTTCATTGCTATCGACATACATTTCGATGTGTCCAACTTCACCAGAAAACGCCATAATTCCATGAGCGAGAGAACATATATTGTTTAACGGCGCACCAAGCTGATTCAGCTACATCACAACAGGCTGTTAATGCTCATTGAATTCTGATATAGATTCTCAACAACCGATTCTTGTTGTAAAAGGCAATCAAATTGGATCGGATAGTCAGGCATGGAACATGTGTTTCATCGTAGCCTGAAGGCGTGGGACGTTATTCATTGTATCACACAATGGTTGAAAAGGCCACGGTTATAGCTGAAGTATTGCTCACTGCGGTAAAACACCAAACAAAAACACCAGACAAAACAATGACTGAAAGCTTGCGGAACGCCCCATGTTGTACCCTACGCATTCAGCGAAGTCAGGAGGCGCGTGTGGCCCATTACTTGTATTATCTGCATTAGCTGCATTAGCTGTATTACCTGTATTACCTGTATTATTTGTATTACCCGTATTACTGTATTACCTGCCTTACCTGTATTACTTGAATTATCTTTATTACTTGTATTACGTGCACTACCAATATTACTTGTATTACTTGTATTACCTGCACTACCAATATTACTTGTATTACTTGTATTGCCTGTATTACCTGCATTACCTGTATTGCCTTTACTACCTTATTCCATGATTACTTGCATTACTTGTATCACCTGTATTACTTGTATTACTTGTACTACCTGTATTACTTGTATTATCTGCATCACCTTATTACTTGTATTATCTGTATTACCTGCATTACTTGTATTACTTGTATTACCTTTATTACTTGTACTACCTATATAACTTGTATTCTGTTTGTTTGTTTGTTTAACGCCGCACTCAGCAATATTCCAGTTATATGACGGCGGTCTGTAAATAACCGAGTCTGGACCAGACAATCCAGTGATTGATAAAACGAGCATCGATCCACGCAATTGGGATCGATGGCATGCATCGGCGAGTCTGATCACTCGATCCCGTTAGTCGCCTCTTACGACCAGCATAGTCGCCTTTTACAGCAAGCATGGGTTGCTGATCTTCACGGGTCGCATTACTTGTATTACCTGGGTTACCCGCATTACTTGTATTACCTGCATTACCTTATTACTTGTATTTCTTGTATTACCCATGTTACCTGTATTACTTGAATCACCTGTATTACCTCACTATCTCGATCTTGGTAAATAAGATAGCATATTCGCATTCCGTATACACTATGTCAAAAACGTAGGGGATAGTGGGAATTATCAAGACACATCTTCTGATCTATATGGTATTGGTAAATGGAAATGACATGATCATATCTGCTGGGGAGAAGGCAATCGGATCTAATGAGTTCTAATCGTTGGCGTGATGCGATGGTGCCGCACTAGGTCGTAAATGAGGTCGGGGGTCAAATTTGAAGAAAATAAATTGCATGCTGCAGCCAACGTCACTAATACGATACAAGCACCTCAAATGGCCCAAAATACGCGAATTCTTTGAGGCAGGCTTATGATAAGTCGACCAATGTGGGCTTGACTCATGTAGTTAAGCTCACCACTGACAGTGAGTGAGTGAGTGAGTATGGTTTTACGCCGCTTTTAACAATATTCCAGCAATATCACGGCGGGGGACACCAGAAATGGGCTTCACACATTGTACCCATGTCGGGAATAGGACCCGGGTCTTCGGCATGACGAGCGAACGCTTTAACCATGGCCACTAGGCTACCCGACCGCCCCATATCAGTGAGAGCAGCATTGAGATTAGTGGGTGTATTTTGACGTTGACGTACACTTCTGCCAATGCTGCCCCAGGCGTGTTCAATGGGGGAAAGGTCAGGACTGAGAGCTGGCCATGGCTTGACATGGTTGTTTTCTGTTGGAGGAATTGGGTCACTATCCTGGCACTATAAGCACGTGCATTATCCTCTTGAAAGATGAAACGAGACACCACGTGAAACAACGAGTGGTACAATGTTGCTGTCTCGATAGCATTGACCTGTGACGTGAAAAAATGGAGCGCAGTTTTTCCCGTCATTGTGATACTAACCCATGATATGGACATACCCTAAAACGATCTTGCTGTAAGACGTTAACATCCACAAAACGCTCATTAGATTGTTTCCAAACTCGATTCCTTCGATCATGGAAGTCGAGAGTGAACCTCGATTTGTAAGAAAACATGACATTAGCCCAACGTCAATTATCCCAGTGCTGACGTTTCCTACACCACTGATGTCTCTGATTCTTATGACGTGTAGTAAGTTGTGGAATGAGAAGAGAACGACAGTTTCCTGCCACAACTGGTCCCTTATTTAAGTGGCAGTTTGCAACCGATTCCTCGATGCCATCGTGCTGAATAATCTGTCCGAGGCCGGAGTTGTTGCCTTTGGGCGTCCAGGGCGGCGTCGATCATCGTCTTTGTTAGTATCGGACCCACAATCTGCTGATGACAGACCCACAATCATAGGTTTCGGGCGTGCCCAGCGAACCCTGCACAGCGAATTGCGGCGCCTCAGACGTTCCACTCGTTCCCCCTGGCCAGACTTGAACACAGGAAACATCGACGAGTGAAGCTTTCCAGAATGATTTTGTTCAAGAACAAGAGTTATCTGCCTTTATTGTGTTGATTAACAGGGCGAGCGTCATCGTTCTGGAAGTTTCTAGATGGGACAGTTTCCAAACGGCTGGCTCTGCCAATGTAAGAACGACAAGGGGGAGATTCGATTTCGTTGGTATCGGACCCACAATCTGCTGATGACAGATTGAGAAACATGCAGCGTTTGCGCAACACTATTCTGACGTGTGCACACCTGCAACATGGCACGTAAACGTTCAGCACGTTGCGAACGTTTCATGATCAATGGTGTTGCTTCTTTAATGATTAAATATGTTTTATTAGTGCCTTTGAGCGATTGGTTCCAAGAAAACAATCTGCTCATAACCGAGTCTGAGAGACAATGGTAAATGTGGCATACCACCCCTCTCACATGCTGTCCGAGGTCACATGCTTCATGGCCGTCACAGTGTTGTGTTTCTTCACACATGTTCCTGCCACATAAATCACTTTACTGCCAGACATTGGCGTATTTTCCTGTAGTTCCACATCAAAGCAAAATATATTGACAAAATTAATGAGGACAAGATCAAATCTCTGAAACCATGTGTTTAAGTATTCAAGTACTGCTGAAATGGTAAGCTTTGTAATATGGTTATCCAAACTCGCGAATGGTCGGTTAATGATAACAATTGAATGACGTCAGTGCTCACTATGCTCCATGCAGTTTGTACTCCACTTACTCCAGCCTATCTGTGAACGAGGTAATATCCAGAAAGAAGGTATGTACAGGCCTCCTTGCTGAAGATTATACTTTCAAAACGTCCGAAACCCTCAAATTTAATACCGTTCGATCCCACAATACAAAATGTAAATATAAAACTACGTCATAGTGTATATTGATTATGTAGATTACCTCAGGGCGGCCTCCTTTAATTTCAGAACAACCGCGTTTGTTTACAAACAAGAGAAAAGTCCTGTTTGCGATATGCAAAATAGATCGTGGCCGTGTGTAATGTCACCACGCCAGATTGTGGTACAATTGTCATGCTGTCAATTACTAGGCTGCCTAACCAATGTAGATGATTTAAAGATCGCCCTGATATATTGGGAATATTGCTGATTGTGGCGCAGAGAAAAAGCATGCAATCACTCGTGAAGACACCAGTTGTGAGTGAGTTTGGTTTTATTGTATTCCAGGATATCAGCGGCGTGTCAGCTTCATGCGTGCGCTAGTTATTTGGGCGGCAAGAGGGGCGGTGTGGTAGTCTTGTGGTTACAGCGTTCGCTCGTCACGCCGAGGGCCCGGGTTTGATTCCCCACATGGGTACAATGTGTGAAGCCCATTTCTGGTGTTCCCCGCCGTGATATAGGTGGAACATTTCTATAATCGGCGTAAAACATAACTCTCTTAAATGTGGTTTGTGATAAATGTTATTTATAATATACGAAAGGACAAATTGTAAAGATATAACAGGAATACGTCTTGAAGAGTGATCAATATTTTACAGCACTCCTTAATATCGTTTGTAATAAAAATTATTTAGGATATACAATATGAGAAATACACACCACATATAATTATATAGTCACATACACACTGCACACTTGCCACACGTGCATGCACGTCGCTACGTACCTGCATATAACTTAAACGATGCTAACTTCACCTCACCTCGGACTGCCTCCCTGGTTTAGTGGTAGAGCATCCGCCCGAAGAGCGGAAGGTCCGGGGTTCGATCCCCGGCCGCGTCATACCAAAAGACGTTAAAAGATGGTACGTGTTGTTACCTTGTCTGGCGCTCGGCATTAAGGGGCTAAAACAAGGACTGGTCGGCTCGGAGTCAGTATACTGTGTATGAGTGGGGTATTCATGTTAAAACTGCGACATGGTATCTCAGTAGGCTAGCATTATAAATCGGCATCAGTCCGGACTAGTACAAGCAGCCACACACACACACACACACACACACACACACACACACATGCATGCACGTCGCTATATAAGTGCAATAATCTTGGACGCGACGTTAAACGTAATTACACCTCACCTCACCTCACCTCGTCTCGTGTGGCGTACATCTGATGCGCACATAAAGTCTCTATATTCATGCCACGGACGGGCATGTTTTAATTTGTCGGCGCAGCAGCTCTTTATCAATAGCAGATAACATGCAATAGGGGATAACATACAGCCCGTTTGAAGCAAAATGGCACTGCTGAATCCTGATCCGAGTTAGACTACTGAATAGCGACCTTGTTCTTCTGACCACGTTATGCTGCAGGGATCATGTCAGGTGTCACCAGGTGTCGCTGTTCTCTCAGTTGCTGTCTCCGTGTATAGAGATGCTTGAGACAAATGTTGATATAATATTTTCTTTATCTACTCTCTGTGGAAATGTATCATTTATTGGTGAAACTCACATGGGCAGACTAGACCTAAACAGATGAAAATAATGTTTTTTCCGTGTTCTGGAATTATGAGGGTGTCATCGTTGTAAGATGAAATTAAGACTACGAGACGAAACTGGGAAAAGGTGTGATCTTCCTGCAGGGCAATGCGCCAGTGCACAAATCAGTCGTTGCAATCCGCTTTGAACCCCTTCAACTGCGAACTTATTCTCCTGTTCCGGTTCCGTCAGACCACCATAGGTTCCAGCTCTGGACGAAACCAGACATGAATAGCAGCTGTGGAACTCTTTTTGGATAGCCAGCCAGCCAGCCAGTGACAAAATCCCTCCAAAAGTGTTGGCAAAAGCCATTATTTTGATTGTTGTTTGGGAGTTGGGAACCCATGTTTCATACAGAGTCACATATCGTTGCAAGAAGCTTTCTGAATCAGTTTCAAACAGAGTTAGATTATCACAAGTCATGTTGTGCCTGGTGCCATTATTATCAGACATCAGAAGTTTGGGAACCCAACGAGCTGTGATAAGTTTCTGTAAGAGTTGAATGTCGTCTCACCTGGGAAATGCCTACTAATCTCGTACTATGACGCTCAGCCATTCGCCGCTCGGTCATGTCCGTCTCGTTCTGTTGTTGCTAATGCCACAGCCCTCCCAGGACGCCTTCCAGGACGCGGGTCGTATTCAAGGTATCCCAAGACACCTTAAAAACTGCTATCCACCTCCTTAATGTGGCATAGCAAGGGGAATCTTTCCTTGATGTTGCAGTCATATCATCATGGATGGCATTTGGTATTTGTTCTTCAAGTACCTCATCGCTGCACGTTCCTCAAGCTAGTCCACATTGCAAAGTTCACATTTATCTCTAAATACCTACCGACAGTGAGTGGTAGTTATCAGCTTCTGTGGTGATGCGGTCGTAAAATCGGATAAATTGGGTAACTAGGGCAGCTATCTTACAACAACCCGTAAATGGTTACATAAGTGAAAAATGAAATACATGTTACTCAAGTTCAAGGGAGAAATAATTAAATATAAGATTGTTCGGTTGAAAATAATAGTAACAAAATACATAGTGTCCTCAAAAAGAGGTGATGAAGTAGTTCTCCATAGATGTATACTCACCAACAAAAGAAATGGGAATGCCAAACATGTTGACTGATATATAAAGAATAATTTAAATCCAACAGATAATAGATTGGTTCGAAACACAAACGAACATACTGTTATGTTGTGCAAACCGACGCGTTTGTAGGCATCACATGTGACGTCTTAGATCAATGACTCGAGATGCATTATTTGTCTCATGCAGGATTAACATGTAAAGTTTGGAAATCACGTGCAGTATATCGTGATAAGAATAAGGGAACTGTCGTCACACTTGACTGATTGTTGTTTCCAATGTGTACCACTTAATGCCAAACATGTCTTCTTAAAGAACATACTTCTCTATATGTTTCTATGGTTTGCGTTTTGTTTGACGGTGAGTGTATATATAATATATAATTTCACCTCCCTTTGACGCGTATACTACACTGCTTGAACTCAGTTAGTCAGTTAGTTGGAAATCAGCATGGTATATGCCACTGTACGAATGTCGGATTGTAGAAATGCTGACAAAGATTTGCTGAACTAATATATTTCTCAACAAACTTAAATAAATAACATTATTCTAGTTATTTTGAAGTTATGTGCAGAGTCAGGCTATAAATATTTACTTTTTTATGCAAATTGTGTGAATTGTGTACTAACAATAGGGCAGGACACAGGGTGTCATCACTGCTGTCAGTGATGCATTTATATTATTTTCCGAGCTATTTGGTCCTTTACGTCATACGAAATCTTTTCCGGAGGATAATCAAGACTGGTTATTCTCTTGCATAAGAGAGTTGAAAGGCAGCCGCCATTCACACATTTTGCATAATCAATCCTTCCATGCAACGGCGGCCTGTAAACAAACCAGACAATCAAGTGATCGATGAATCAGAAAATCCAGAGACACGATAGTGCATTTTGATTTTGTTGAAACTAATCAAAAGATATTTAAACAGTCTTTATTACATGTCAATAGTAGGCAGAGAACATGAAAAGGAAGGTGCATGTGATGTTTCTTAAATTGTATAGGTCTTCAGCAACCCATACTTGCAGTAAAAGGCGAATATGCTTGTCGTATAAGGCGACTAACGGGATAGGGTGGTCAGGCTCGCTGACTTGGTTGATACATGTCATCGATCCCAATTGCCTGGATCGATGCTCATGATATCAATCACTGGATTGTGTGGTCCAGACTCGATTATTGACACATACCGCCGTCATATAGCTGGAATATTGCTGAGTGCGGCGTTAAACAACAAACAAACAAACACAAATTGTACATGGTCGGAGTGGTATAAACGAGTATATATTGGAGTCAGAATTGTAATGATATTTTATGAGTGCTTCGACCAGTGGTATCTTTCTTTTAGTTCTTCAAACGAAAGAAAACAATTGTTATGACATATATCACTTATAAATTGAACTCCTTGATGAAACCAAGCTTTAATTAAGAATGACTTTTCATATTGATGATTCAATCATAATGGCTCTACCATCATTTGTTCTATAAGTACAATGTCCCCAAGATTATGTTTCTTAAAGTATTTTCCCCATATGTTAATTTTGAATTGTGTCTGCTGTGTAGAAGAGCAGAGGTTCTGCTGTTTATGAATAAAGAAAAACGTTTCAGAAATATATTCATGTTGCTACACAGCAGGAGGCAGCTTTAATGTCTCGGACCAAGCATATATTTTGTGGTTGACCCAGTATAGTTGATAGCTGTTACTGAGCTTATGATGAAACCCAGTCCATCAGCAGAAATATCGACCCACTTCCTATAAATACAAACGCCGAACCCAGAAAATAACCAGTCTCGACCATCCGCCGAAACAAACGTATGTTTTTGTGATAAATCAGAAGGAACCATCACCAAGCTATTGGTGGAGAGGAGAAGGGATATAAATGGTCGTATTTATTTCTTGATATTTTACGTATCGTTTCCACATGATGTTTCACTTTGTTTTGTTGATTTGATTTTTAAGGTAAAGAAAGGTATCAACATTGTTCTTTCAAGCTTCCTCTAAGACCGTTACGTTGCAAACTACATTGAGCAGCTTTGGTTTACGAACATTAACGACATAACTAATTATCATGCATTTTTGTAAACCAATAGTTCATTAGAAGGTGTTATCAACAATAGACATGAACACGAAAAATATTGCAAGATTGCTTTAATATTGAACAACTAATAAATCATAGTGCGTACATTGGTTTATAAAGATAACAATTCAAGTTGGAAAAAAGATACGCGCACTCTGTACAACACACAGTGGACATTGAAATATACTGTTTTTGTAGTTTAACTGGGTATATAATCACATTGATGTAAAATATGCTACTGTGAAGTAGTTAAAAGTGTGTGGGAACATCCTCGATCTACTTTAGATGCCAACCACAACAGGTGTAGGGATGCAAGTAAACACCTTCAGCTGAAACAGAATGAAACAATGAATGAAAAACATCGTAATTAAATTTCGAAATAAGTTCATTTTTCGTAGATCATGTGTTCCTTGAGGGTTACATGATACAACTGCGCGGCGTGTTAGCCTAGTGGTTAAAGTGTTTGCTCGTCACGCCGACGACCCTGGTTCGATTTCCCGCTTGGGAACAATGTGTGCAGCCCCGGCTGCTGCAATGTTGCTAGGCAGTGAGTGAATTTAACGCCGCTTTTAACAGTATTTCAGTTATATCAAGGCGTGTCAGCGAAATGTGGGAGGAAAGCCCCAAGTGATGCAGGTCTCAGATGTTTACCACTTAGGTGAAACCTACGAACATGGGTATGGTGCTGACAAACCTAGAAACATAATCGGTGCGAACCGGGATTCGAACCCACAATCATAGCTTTTTGCGTACCAAGGGACGCCACTCTGCACAACGACTCGTGGCGTCTTAGACGACTGGGCCAACCGTGCCCCTGCAATGTTGCTTTAAACTATTCTCACTCACTCACCTACATGGTACTATTATGCACGTATATTGAAACCATCTATTTTTGTAACAGTTCAGGTCGAATTGTTCATGAAAAGTTAAGCATCTGCATGTTGTGTGCCAATTCCATAAAGTATGAATGAGCATTACATAAACATGTCTCTTAATCCACCTCTGTTGATCAAACCGGGCCTGCTCCCATTGAAATGTCCCCGATTAAACACATTTCCAGATGAACGAATAATGGATGCGAAGAATGCCTTTTTCTAATAGATAGACGTTCAGACAGTAGTCAACTGGAAGGTATAGCCGGCGGACTAGCGGTTCCGGTTTAACGGGGTTTCTCTCTAAACAAGATGGTCGATGTGAACACAAGTCAATTATGCGTGTGTTAACGTTAAATGTTCCAAGGGGCAATTGTAGAAAATGGCTGAACTTTTCACTGTATTTTCAAGGAAATTCTTTTTTAATTTTTAGTTTCTAATCCCAGCACTATTAGTCTGTTGTGATGTATTTAACCCTTTATCCAGTCCAAACAAACAAATTCTTAAATATTTTGGCGTTTTGCAAATTGCCGTCGTGAAATTTCAGTCATCTTACACATAGACTGAAACATATATAACACTGTGGTTAACTTACTTCATCAAGACGACCACGGAAGAAGTCATAACCATTCCCGTGACCCACTTGGATCGCACACTGGCTCCGTCTGATGTTGCCTGGAGATACAGAAAAGGTCCGTCGTTACACAAAAGGTCCGTCGTTACACAATACAATGTGTCATGCGAATATCAACATTATGGTTGGTAACAGCTATTTAAACAACCATTATAATATTTAAACCCGGACATATTGACATTCAAAACGACAACACCACAGAACAATGTGTCCCGATTCTCTAGTCTCAACGTTATATTGCACTGGATATGATTCAGTTTGATTCCTTTGAATACTATGGTTAAGACGTTAAGACGATTTCAGGTTAGCATACCGGGGGTACTGTAGATATTAAGTTAAATCTGCTCGAGATTACAAATTACCCTCTGGAAACAACAATATGGCGGAAAAGTAGGTTTCTAGAAGGGTATCAGATTGAAACAATATTTATAATCTTAAAATCTTAAACATAAAACGACATCGCGAGGGAATAAACACATTCTATTGGGCGTCAAAGGCAAAATAGCAGTCATAAGTATATGTATGGATCACTGAAAATCTGTTATGACACCAGCGACTATGCCTGTCGTAAGAGGCGACTAACGGGATCGGGTGCTCAGGCTCGCTGACTTGGTTGATGCATGTCATCGTATCCCAAATTGCGTGGATCGATGCTCATGATATCCATCACTGGACTATTTGGCCCGGACTCGATTATTTACAGACCGAATATGTCTCTGAATATCTATCATAAACGTCCTGGAATGATATCATCGCTACACAATACAATGTATCACATTAACATCAGGCTTATGGTACGAACAGTCATGCTTGCCTATGGAAGCAACAAACTCAGGAATCACTATAAAAAATAGAGCAATCATACCAATGTTGGCAAAACCATGAATATGTCCTGACCCAGTGGTACCGCCATGGACCAAGGATAATGGTACATTTCGCTCATTGCATATTCAACATGTCAATATATCTAAGAATCCCCGGGAAATAACATAAATCAGTAATATTAGAATATCCTGCGTGTTTTACCAGAGAATGTTCTTTGGTCGGACGCACTGTTAACTTCAGCTTTCATGAAGTTATTGTTAACCGTCAACTTGACACTTTTCATGGCGGCGGTGTTCTGCAATAGATAAGAAACTATTAATTACGGACTCACTAAAATTTGCGACATAAATAACCCGAACACAGTACATCCATTAATAGCTATGCAATGCACTCATCATTAATACCTGAATCAAATGCAACAGTGACAGATACATTTCTATGTGATTGAGTGAGTACGGTTTTACGCCGTTTTTAGCAATATTCCAGCAATATCAAGGCGGGGGACACCAAAAATGGGCTTCACACATTGTACCCATGTCGGGAATCGAACCCAGGTCTTCGGCGTGACGAGCGAACGCTTTAACCACTAGGCTACCCGACCGCCCCTCTCATTTCTATGTAACAAAGGTCCCTCCCTATACTGGGCAAGAGACGGCGGTTGGTTTTGTACATGATGAGTAGCAATAGCAGCATAGGTATATCACTTGTTTGCAAGAACAGCAGTGTTGGGTTGTCGGAATGTTGATACAATACACGAATCAAGTCTACTGTTGGCTTTCCTAGTTTCCACCTTTATCTTATTACATTTGTTGTTTTTACGTGTACATATATATATGTGATACAACAGATATAATGTCCATAGAGCCTTAAACCCATTTCACGTGTTCAGCAGCGCACGGTTCATCTCTTTATGAGGACTGTATGAAAAATGCTGATGTCTGACCCCCATCAATCAGTTAGTTACTTTTTAACTCTGCATGGATGACATAACCAATGTGTATGATACAGATAACGTTCTTGTTGAAGGCTCTGCATTACGCTTTGTTCACTTACTGAGTAAGACACGGACAATTCATGTCTGACGCCACCATCGTTGATGACACGGAAGGAGACTGTTGACGTGTTGGTGGTGATGTAGATGCTGCCGGCCTCCTCGCAGTCGGCGTTGGTGACGATAGCCTGAGCGTTGCTCGTGGCCTGAGTTTGTCGGAACAAGAAAGAGATGACCAGAACGTTGCCGAAATGCATGTTGGAGAAACGCAGGATGCGGAGTTGGATGTTGTTGTTGAAGATGCCATAGCCGGAGAAAGCAGTAACACCAACGTTCTGAACCGCGACGTTGTAGCCGGAATAGTCCTGGACGGTGCCGTTGAACGGGAGGTACAATTCAGCCTTGCAACCTGAAATAAAGAAAGATTCCAAATTGAGATTATTATAAGAGCATGTGTGTCAAGCTGATTTTACGAAACAAATGTCAGGATTCTTGTATTTCCCGAGCTAGAGCGAGGATCATACACAATTTCTCTCACGAGTTTAATTTTCCTTGTGGTCCATTATTTCGCAATCCGTTTGAACTCCTCTTTAGAAATATGCACTGATCACGGCCGCTAACTTTTACAAAATTCAACAATCTTAAGCTTTAACGCCGTTTCAAGTGTGACGTCATTCCGTCCTTGCGTCACAATAACATTCGAATGACATCAACAATGCCGTCCGGATGAGGGAAACAATACACTGGTGCGTGTGATGTGATATTTGTACAAGTGCACAACGATTTTTATTAACTCGGTTATTTATAACCTTGAGGGTAACACATAATTGAAATAATCCAGTAGGGAGTTTTGTTTGTTGTTTAACGCCGCACTCAGCAATATTCTGGCTATATCATGAGCATCGATTAACGCAATTGGGATACGATGACACGCATCAACCAAGTAAGCGAGCCTAATCACCCGAACCCGCTAGTCGCCTCTTACGACAAGCATAGTCGCCTTTTACGACAAGCATGGGTTGCTGAAGATCTATTTTACCCCGCATCTTCACGGGCCCATACGGAGTTTTAACTTGTATAGAAGTGCTCGGACGTACCTGCTGCCAATACCGACCCGCCACTCACGCAGGTGCAGGTGGTGCTCGAGTATGTAGTTCCTGGAGCACAGGGCATTTCAGTCCAAATACCATGGTTAAGTATTTCATACTTCGCCTGATCCCCAGACGAACCCCTGATTGATCCATCGCAGGCTGAAGGTACGTTAATTTGCACTGTGGAGGTTGTGGTAGCTGCACATAATAAACAAGCAATAAAAACACCTGACAAAATCATTTTCACAAAATGACAAAATTTTACAAAATGCAAAGTTCATTGTTCGTTTTAAATATAAAAAAGTCAACGCCATAAAATAACCAGTCTCGAAACAGTTATAATCAATAACTGCAAAATAGCTGTGAATATAAAATGAACGGACCACTGAAAATCAGTGATAACATCGGGTGTTCGTGTAGAGGGTAAGCATTCCTGCTTTTCCAGTAGCACCCGCCATTCACACAATTTGCATGAAAAGGTAAGTGTTTGTTTGTTGCCTAACGCCGGACAGCAGTACTCCTGCAATTACATTAATATAAAGTATTGAGTTTCATGTTCTGTAACCTGATATTAGACCTGGAACATTTCCATGGATTCTTGTTTTCAACCTGCTTTGGTTTCTGTTCGCATATAAATATTTTGGAGATACTTCTTCTGTTTTACGGAATAGACACTTCGTAAATGTAGGTAGATGCCAGCAATACTTACGGGAAGGCAACACTCAACACAGCAGTTTGCTAAATAATTGAGGATAAAATTTAACTACGCACCTACACTTCCTGCGGTACATTGGACGTTAGCCGGCCAATCACAAACCAAGACTCCTTGGTTCCAGTAAAGACCAGGGGGGCAGGTCTTGTGGTAGGATGAAACGGTTGTCCCAGGTCGCACGCACTGGTAAAAACGGGCACAGTCCGTCTCGTCAGGCATGTATCCCACACCATTGTCATACCGACACCCATCGCATGGATCACCAACTGGAAAATATAGAAAATACAACATATAGAACGTTTATATTTTTGAATGAAATCAGATACTGATCTGATTCAAGGTGTCTGTTTCTGGTCATGTGGAGACTTCTCGGATCTTTAGAAAGAGGGGTTGAAATCGAAGTAAGAAAATTGTTTTTCAAAAAACGATTTAGTAATGTATAACAAAACAAATACCCAATCTGATACTTTTTCAATAACTCAACTTCTTTGACAGACACACATGCATGCGTATTTCTATTTTCAATTCTGATATTTGTATCCATCTAAGATGTAAAGTGAACTTAAACGTATACACATCTAAATGAGTGATTTGTATATTTATTGGTTCACACCTGGACATACAGTGTTACAAGTCTCTGTATCATCTTCTCTGTCTGATCCCACACAGTCCGCTCCGCCGTTGCTGGGAGCAGGGTTGGTGCAGGTCCTGGTCCTGGAGATGGTTCTAGATCCTCCTCCACATGACGCTGAACAATCTCCGGTTGTAACCGTCCACTCAGTCCAGTTTCCGTCAACTGTAGCCAACAATAGAATAGACTTTCACTTTCTATATAGGAGTTTTTTTACCTTCGTAGAATGAGAGCCAAATTTATGAACTTGGGACATGATATTTGTTTCTGCTCTCCCGTAGGATGTGTAAAAAAATCGAATGGTATCTGTGGCCTCGTGGGCACATTGGGATCCATATATTGGTAAAATGATAAAATAGCCTCCACTAATGTACTTTATTGTACACAGTGGTTATGCCATAATCACATGAGCAATGTACACGTCGCTTTGTTAGGAAGAATTACTGCAGTAAGTCGTTGACTGTGTCTATAACAGAATATCAACATAGCCGACACGATCACCGAGAGAGATTTCAAAATGTCGCTGACCGTGATACATTGTTAAATCCCTCGATCAAGTGATTATAAAAATAGGCTGAATAGACGCGGAAGTAATTCAAAAATCAGCATTAACGCTGTCAATCTACAAACAGAGTGTATCATGCTTAGCGTAGTCGTTCGTTTTATACCCTCAGGAGTTAATCCGCCAACGTTGAAGTTGTCCTTCAGTGTTTGTGATCTCACATTAAAGATATGATACCTCTTTTACCTAATTTAGATATAAACGTCTGATGCAACTATATTGTTATATAGCTTTACATTTACGTAAATGGCATGTTAGTGTATAGCGTGACAAAAAGACACAATGTCAGATACAGTAACGTCTTACAATGCATTTCCAGGAGCATAAAATCGTCTTCTAAATTCTGCAGAGCGTGACGTAATATCAGGCTTTTCTACATAACATATTTATTCTGTTCAAGAATCAGTGTAAGCTTTGTGCCCAAAGTGTCAATAATATGAACTATTATTAAAATATTCATTCATTTTTTACATACTGCCTTCTAGACAACATTCAATAAATAAAAGCAACAAAACCCTTTCGATATGCATATGAAATATCTGCCAGATTCGACTGTACAATCCCGACTATGTCATGAGCATGTGTTTATGAATCGCTATCTAATAGTGATGATACCAGGTGTTCGCGAAAAGGTGAGGGTATCCTGCCGCACCGGCGGCACCCGTCACAAACACATGCAAAGGCAAGTGAAATAGCCACGCGCGAAAAACGAGTGAACACAGGGTACAAAGGGACTCAAGATAGGGAATTGCATCAGACATCATGTTTGTCACTCATGCGTCAAATTTGGAAATGTCCAAGACAAAAAGGGAAAGTTGACGATTGGAAAGTTGTTGTCACTCTGAATCTTTATGTATGGATCTAAATATGAAACAGATGCATTTCTTGTTCAGATTGGTAAATCAGTTGAAAGGAATTGGCTATTTGATGGTTATTGAACGATATCAGATCAACAATATACCTGAAGCTTTAGCCAAATTATCTTGTATTGATTTTGCCAATTCGAGCAGAAATTTTGATTCACATGCATAAAAAAACAGTTCAACAAGAAGAGGAGCGCAATTAGTGCCCATGGGGAAAGAACATCTCATCCATCCACAAGGTTGTTTCTGAAACAAACATACGAATGGCTTTTACAGTCTGCATGATAATATCACTGCATTCTAACCATTATATAGGCACTGCTTTAATAAATCATTGTCTATGCTACAGTGGACTCACCTTCGCAAACTAACTTCACCAAATCCAGAACGCTTGCGCTTACTTCATTGAAATCGGAAATGCTCTTGACTTGGTCATCAGATGAGGCAATATTTTTTAATTCCGACATGTCAATAACAGTACCGACTCCAATAGCAAGCATCTCGATACCGTTGGCTCTGGCTTTAGCAGCTTCTACAATTGTCGCTGAAGGGTCTTTGGACCTTCCGTCAGTGATGACGATGCCAACTTTGGGAACACCATTCCGACCATTATTCTGCATCATTCGTGTCATTTCAGCGATTCCAAGGTGTGTGTTTGTTCCGTCCTGTGGAAGGACAAATGCCCTTATCTGACTTTGCAATAGTGCACTGTCCGTACTGAGGGGAGCTGTAGCAGTGACGGTAGAGCTATATATAACGACGCCGAACATCGGTCCTGCAGTCCCAATATCAAGCCAGTTTGTCAGATTGACAAGCGCGTTTTTCAGAGTGTCGAACTCATTCACCTGGATGCTGTCAGAACCATCTACAACGGCGATCACATCCAGCAGGCGTGCGCAGTCTGAAAAAAACGATTATGATCAATAAAAAGTTAAAACGTTTATTTCATCAAATAGAAATATATGTGTTTGTTTTTAAGCCACTGTGAACATTATTTCAAATATATCATGGCGTGTAAGTCATGAGAGGAAATCTATAACGTCCACACCAGAGACTAACAAGTCTCGATTATCTGCCGAAACAAATTCCATTGTTAGTAAACCGCTAAATGGTGGTGAAAGGTATTTGAATGGGTTGCTGAAAAGCAGTTATTCAAAGTGTTGGCGAAAAGGGTAAACCCAGAGTGTTCAAATCTTAGACATTTACCACTTTGAGGAACAAGGTGATGACAAAACATTATCAGGTCGAATCTCTTCATCTCATTAGAATCATGTGTCACATGAAGTACGGATGGAAGGATGAATGGATGGAGAAGGATAGGCAGATGACATACTAATTATGGACAGATAACTTAGTAACTGTTAATACTTACTAGGAGTTGTTTGGCCATTAGTCATGGTTACACCGACCACAAAGGCAAACAGAGCGAACAAGTTCATTCTCCTTGGCCCCTTGATGAAATACTAAACGAAAAGACATTTTCATCTTTATCTGTCTCTTAACTTAAGTTGATTTGAATCAATTAACATTACAAATTTTCGTGTCTAATGATGAATATTGAATATATATAATACTAATATATACTATTTCAATAACGTTGAGGGTCATCCCATTCTTTCATACTACTCTAGTTTGTCTGTGACGGATACACTACAGTAATAGAACATAAACGCATGATCTTGACCTTTACATTAGTATATCAGAATTCACCATAAAACCTATGTCAAAGCAAATTGACGAAACACTTGGCTGTGAATCCAGAACGAGTATGAATATGAATTGTTACAATTTAAGTGCTCTTCGTGTAAATTATAAACCAATTACTTTACAGATTATGTAATCTTTCAAATTTATGATAGATATAGGTGTATTTGTTAAATAATCTTACCCTATGAAAATAGTCTTTCCAGGCAGGTTCTGCAGTCACGGTCTCTCTGGTCACAGGCCCTGTGAAGTAAAATGACAGTGACACCCTTATATACACCGCTGCTCGTCACAAATAGGATCTAATGCTGGAAAACCCGAATGAGATCATTCCATTCATGCGTTTACAAAGAAGTAACCCCGTTTGACTTCTGCTTTGTGAGAAATACACGAGTGGAATAATATGTACGCCATGAAGACTGAATTCGTGGTAACGTCATTGTTCTCATTGTTCTGCTCGGAATACATTGTAACTTTGCATCCTGTTCGGGCTTGTGAAATGGTTGCTAGAAAGTGTAAAAGCGTTGAAATCTCAAACGTCTGACAATTTATGAGCACTAACCGTTCTACGCCCCCTAGTTGTATTTCCGATAAAAACAAATTACTACAGGAGGGTACGGGATTCACAACAGCTAGTCTATCACATAAAATGCAATACAAGTTCACAAAAGGCTTGTATCTGTTTCTAAATTATCTTCACACACAAATTAGCGCATTCCTACTTACCTCCTGCACCCTAACGCGTAAGACACACGGCCTTGTATGTCAACATGCCTAATAACACGTAATATTCAAGACGACACACGGACGTGTACATGTCTACATGCCTACTTAGGCGTAACTTTCAAGAAGACACAATGACATGTACAGGTCCACATGCCTATTTAGGCGTAACGTTCAAGAAGGCACACGGACGTGTACAGGTCTACATGCCTACTAAGACGTAACATTCAAGAAGACACACGGACGTGTACAGGTCCACATGCCTATCTAGGCGTAACGTTCAAGAAGGCACAATGACATGTACAGGTCTACATGCCTACTTAGACGTAACTTTCAAGAACACACATTCACATGTACAAGTATACTTGCCTACTTAGACGTAACTTTCAAGAAGACACACGGACGTATACAGGTCTACATGCCTACTTAGACGTTACATTCAAGAAGACACACGGACGTGTACAGGTCTACATGCCTACTTCGACGTAACATTCAAGACGACACACGGACATGTACAGGTCTACATGCCTACTAAGACGTAACATTCAAGAAGACATACGGGCGTGTACAGGTCTACATGCCTAATTAGACGTAACATTCAAGAATACAAACGGACGTATACATGTCTACGTGCCCACTTTGGCGTAACTTTCAAGAAGACACAATGACATGTACAGGTCCACATGCCTATTTAGGCGTAACGTTCAAGAAGGCACAAAGACATGTACAGGTCTACATGCCTACTTAGACGTAACTTTCAAGAAGACACATTGACATGTACAAGTATACTTGTCTACTAAGACGTAACTTTCAAAAAGACACGGACGTGTACAGATCTACATGCCTACTTAGACATAACAATCAAGAAGACACACGGACGTGTACAGGTCTACATGCCTACTTAGAGGTAACTTTCAAGAAGACACAGGGACATGTACAGGTCTACATGACTACTTAGAGGTAACTTTCAAGAAGACACCTTGACGTGTACAGGTCTACATGCTTAATTAGACGTAACATTCAAGAAGACACAATGACATGTACAGGTCTACACGCCTACTTAGACGTAACATTCAAGAGGACACACAGGCGGGTACAGGTCTACATGCTTAATTAGACGTAACATTCAAGAAGACACACGGACGTATACAGGTCCACATGCCTATTTAGACGTAACATTCAAGAAGACACACGGACTTGTACAGGTCTACATGCCTACTTAGACGTAACATTCAAGAAGACACACGGACGTGTACAGGTCTACATGACTTCTTAGACGTAACATTCAAGAAGACATATTGACGTGTACAGGTCTACACACCTACTTAGACGTAACATTCAAGAAGACATACGGGCGTTTACAGGTCTACCTGCCACTTAGACGTAACATTCAAGAAGACACACGGACGTGTCCAAGTCCACATGCCTATTTAGGCGTAACGTTCAAGAAGGCACAATGACATGTACAGGTCTACATGCCTACTTAGACGTAACATTCAAGAAGACACACGGACGTGTACAGGTCCACATGCCCACTTTGGCGTAACGTTCAAGAAGGCACAATGACATGTACAGGTCTACATGCCTATTTAGGCGTAACTTTCAAGAAGACACCTTGACATGTACAGGTCCACATGCCTATCTAGGCGTAACGTTCAAGAAGGCACAATGACATGTACAGGTCTACATGCCTACTTAGACGTCATTTTCAAGAAGACACATTGACATGTACAAGTATTCTTGTCTCCTTAGACGTAACTTTCAAGAAGACACACGGACGTGTACAGGTCTACATGCCTACTTAGACGTAACATTCAAGAAGACACACGGACATATACAGGTCCACATGCCTACTTAGACGTAACATTCAAGAAGACACCTTGACGTGTACAGGTCTACACGCCTACTTAGACTTAACATTCAAGAGGACACACAGGCGGGTACAGGTCTACATGCCTGATTAGACGTAACATTCAAGAAGACACACGGACATATACAGGTCCACATGCCTACTTAGACGTAACATTCAAGAAGACACACGGACTTGTACAGGTCTACATGCCTACTTAGACGTAACATTCAAGAAGACACATTGACGTGTACAGGTCTATACGCCTACTTAGACGTAACATTCAATAAGACACACGGGCGTGTACAGGTCTACATGCCTAATTAGACGTAACATTCAAGAATACACACGGACGTATACATGTCTACCTGCCCACTTTGGCGTAACTTTCGAGAAGACACAATGACATGTACAGGTCCACATGCCTATTTAGGCGTAACATTCAAGAAGACACAGGGACGTGTACAGGTCTACATGACTACTTAGACGTAACTTTCAGGAAGACACACGGACGCGTACAGGTCCACATGCCTATCTAGGCGTAACGTTCAAGAAGGCACAAAGACATGTACAGGTCTACATGCTCACTTAGACGTAACTTTCAAGAAGACGCATTGACATGTACAAGTATACTTGTCTACTAAGACATAACTTTCAAGAAGACACACGGACATGTACAGCTCCACATGCCCACGAAGAGGTAACTTTCAAGAAAACACACGGACGTGTATAGGTCTACATGCCTACTTAGAGGTAACTTTCAAGAAGACACACGGACGTGTACAGGTCTACATGCCTACTTAGAGGTAACTTTCAAGAAGACACACGGACGTGTACAGGTCTACATGCCTACTTAGAGGTAACTTTCAAGAAGACACACGGACGTGTACAGGTCTACATGCTTAATTAGACATAACATTCAAAAAAGACACACGGACATGTACAGGTCTACACGCCTACTGAGACTTAACATTCAAGAGGACAGACAGGCGGGTACAGGTCTACATGCGTAATTAGACGTACCATTCAAGAAGACACACGGACGTATACAGGTCTACATGGTTACTTAGACGTCGAATGCAAGAAGACACACGGATATGTACATGTCCCCCTGCCTACTTAGACGTAACATTCAAGAAGACACACGGACGTGTACAGGTCTACATGCTAATTAGACGTAACATTCAAGAAGACACACGGACGTGTACAGGTCCCTATTCCTACTTAGACATAACATTCAAGAAGACACACGGACGTGTACAGGTCTACATGCTTACTTAGACGTAACATTCAAGAAGACACATTGACGTGTACAGGTCTATACGCCTACTTAGACGTAACATTTAATAAGACACACGGGCGTGTACAGGTCTACATGCCTACTTAGACGTAACATTCAAGAAGACACACGGACGTGTCCAAGTCCACATGCCTATTTAGGCGTAACGTTCAAGAAGGCACAATGACATGTACACGTCTACATGACTACTTAGGCGTAACTTTCAAGAAGACACCTTGACGTGTACAGGTCTACATGCCTATCTAGGCGTAACGTTCAAGAAGGCACAATGACATGTACAGGTCTACACGCCTACTTAGACTTAACATTCAAGAGGACACACAGGCGGGTACAGGTCTACATGCCTAATTAGACGTAACATTCAAGAAGACACACGGACGTGTCCAAGTCCACATGCCTACATAGACGTAACATTCAAGAAGGCACACGGACATGTACAGGTTTACACGCCTACTTAGACGTAACATTCAAGAAAACATACGAGCGTGTACAGGTCTACATGCCTAATTAGACGTAACATTCAAGAATACACACGGACGTATACATGTCTACCTGCCCACTTTGGCGTAACTTTCGAGAAGACACAATGACATGTACAGGTCCACATGCCTATTTAGGCGTAACTTTCAAGAAGACACAGGGAAGTGTACAGGTCTACATGACTACTTAGACGTAACTTTCAAGAAGACACACGGACGTGTACAGGTCCACATGCCTATCTAGGCGTAACGTTCAAGAAGGCAAAAAGACATGTACAGGTCTACATGCCTACTTAGACGTAACTTTCAAGAAGACGCATTGACATGTACAAGTATACGTATCTACTAAGACATAACTTTCAAGAAGACACACGGATATGTACAGGTCTACATGCCTACTTAGACGTAACATTCAAGAAGACACACGGACGTGTACAGGTCTACATGCCTACTTAGAGGTAACTTTCAAGAAGACACACGGACGTGTACAGGTCTACATGACTACTTAGACGTAACTTTCAAGAAGACACACGGACGTGTACAGGTCTACATGCCTACTTAGAGGTAACATTCAAGAAGACACACGGACGTGTACAGGTCTACATGCTTAATTAGACAAAACATTCAAGAAGACACACGGACATGTACAGGTTTACACGCCTACTTAGACTTAACATTCACGAGGACACACAGGCGGGTACAGGTCTACATGCCTAATTAGATGTAACATTCAAGAAGACACACGGACGTGTCCAAGTCCACATGCCTATTTAGGCGTAACGTTCAAGAAGGCACAATGACATGTACACGTCTACATGACTACTTAGGCGTAACTTTCAAGAAGACACCTTGACGTGTACAGGTCTACATGCCTATCTAGGCGTAACGTTCAAGAAGGCACAATGACATGTACAGGTCTACACGCCTACTTAGACTTAACATTCAAGAGGACACACAGGCGGGTACAGGTCTACATGCCTAATTAGACGTAACATTCAAGAAGACACACGGATGTATACAGGTCCACATGGTTACTTAGACGTCGAGTGCAAGAAGACACACGAATATGTACATGTCCACCTGCCTACTTAGACGTAACATTCAAGAAGACACACGGACGTGTACAGGTCTACATGCCTACTTAGACGTAACATTCAAGAGGACACATTGACGTGTACATGTCTACATGCCTACTTAGACGTAACATTCAATAAGACACACGGGCGTGTACAGGTCTACATGCCTACCTAGACGTAACATTCAAGAAGACACACGGACGTGTCCAAGTGCACATGCCTATTTAGGCGTAACGTTCAAGAAGGCACAAGGACATGTACAGGTCTACATGCCTACTTAGACGTAACATTCAAGAAGACACACGGACGTGTACAGGTCCACATGCCTATCTAGGCGTAACATTCAAGAAGGCAAAAAGACGTGTACAGGTCTACATGCCTACTTAGAGGTAACATTCAAGAAGACACACGGACGTGTACAGGTCTACATGCTTAATTAGACAAAACATTCAAGAAGACACACGGACATGTACAGGTTTACACGCCTACTTAGACTTAACATTCACGAGGACACACAGGCGGGTACAGGTCTACATGCCTACTTAGACGTAACATTCAAGAAGACACACGGACGTGTCCAAGTCCACATGCCTATTTAGGCGTAACGTTCAAGAAGGCACAATGACATGTACACGTCTACATGACTACTTAGGCGTAACTTTCAAGAAGACACCTTGACGTGTACAGGTCTACATGCCTATCTAGGCGTAACGTTCAAGAAGGCACAATGACATGTACAGGTCTACACGCCTACTTAGACTTAACATTCAAGAGGACACACAGGCGGGTACAGGTCTACATGCCTAATTAGACGTAACATTCAAGAAGACACACGGACGTGTCCAAGTCCACATGCCTACATAGACGTAACATTCAAGAAGGCACACGGACATGTACAGGTTTACACGCCTACTTAGACGTAACATTCAAGAAAACATACGAGCGTGTACAGGTCTACATGCCTAATTAGACGTAACATTCAAGAATACACACGGACGTATACATGTCTACCTGCCCACTTTGGCGTAACTTTCGAGAAGACACAATGACATGTACAGGTCCACATGCCTATTTAGGCGTAACTTTCAAGAAGACACAGGGAAGTGTACAGGTCTACATGACTACTTAGACGTAACTTTCAAGAAGACACACGGACGTGTACAGGTCCACATGCCTATCTAGGCGTAACGTTCAAGAAGGCAAAAAGACATGTACAGGTCTACATGCCTACTTAGACGTAACTTTCAAGAAGACGCATTGACATGTACAAGTATACGTATCTACTAAGACATAACTTTCAAGAAGACACACGGATATGTACAGGTCTACATGCCTACTTAGACGTAACATTCAAGAAGACACACGGACGTGTACAGGTCTACATGCCTACTTAGAGGTAACTTTCAAGAAGACACACGGACGTGTACAGGTCTACATGACTACTTAGACGTAACTTTCAAGAAGACACACGGACGTGTACAGGTCTACATGCCTACTTAGAGGTAACATTCAAGAAGACACACGGACGTGTACAGGTCTACATGCTTAATTAGACAAAACATTCAAGAAGACACACGGACATGTACAGGTTTACACGCCTACTTAGACTTAACATTCACGAGGACACACAGGCGGGTACAGGTCTACATGCCTAATTAGATGTAACATTCAAGAAGACACACGGACGTGTCCAAGTCCACATGCCTATTTAGGCGTAACGTTCAAGAAGGCACAATGACATGTACACGTCTACATGACTACTTAGGCGTAACTTTCAAGAAGACACCTTGACGTGTACAGGTCTACATGCCTATCTAGGCGTAACGTTCAAGAAGGCACAATGACATGTACAGGTCTACACGCCTACTTAGACTTAACATTCAAGAGGACACACAGGCGGGTACAGGTCTACATGCCTAATTAGACGTAACATTCAAGAAGACACACGGATGTATACAGGTCCACATGGTTACTTAGACGTCGAGTGCAAGAAGACACACGAATATGTACATGTCCACCTGCCTACTTAGACGTAACATTCAAGAAGACACACGGACGTGTACAGGTCTACATGCCTACTTAGACGTAACATTCAAGAGGACACATTGACGTGTACATGTCTACATGCCTACTTAGACGTAACATTCAATAAGACACACGGGCGTGTACAGGTCTACATGCCTACCTAGACGTAACATTCAAGAAGACACACGGACGTGTCCAAGTGCACATGCCTATTTAGGCGTAACGTTCAAGAAGGCACAAGGACATGTACAGGTCTACATGCCTACTTAGACGTAACATTCAAGAAGACACACGGACGTGTACAGGTCCACATGCCTATCTAGGCGTAACATTCAAGAAGGCAAAAAGACGTGTACAGGTCTACATGCTTAATTAGACGTAACATTCAAGAAGACACACGGACTTGTACAGGTCTACACGCCTACTTAGACTTAACATTCAAGAGGACACACAGGCGGGTACAGGTCTACATGCCTACTTAGACGTAACTTTTAAGAAGACACCTTGACATGTACAAGTATACTTGCCTACTAAGACGTAACTTTCAAGAAGACACACAGACGTGTACAGGTCTACATGCTTACTTAGACGTCGAGTGCAAGAAGACACACGAACATGTAGATGTCCACCTGCCTACTTAGGCGTAATATTCAAGAAGACACACGGACGTGTACAGGTCTACATGCGTGATTAGACGTAACATTCAAGAAGACACACGGACATGTACAGGTCTACATGCCTACTTAGACGTAACATTCAAGAAGACACACGGACGTGTACAGGGGGCCGTTTTCGCGGGCTTGACTAGAAAAATGGTCATGACCAGAAACGTGGTTCAGCGTTTTGGCGTTGCGGTCTTGTGACCGCCCGTTCGTTCGGTCATGAACACACACAACCGCGGTCACGACCCGGTTGTCAGCCCAAACAATATGGCGTCGACGACGTTTCATCTTGTGCCGCTAGCACTTTCCGAAGAAGAATCTGTCATCAAATACAAGTTATTGGTACCTCCTGATGTTGTACAGAGGCGCAGACAAGGTGAGTGTAGCAGAGTGGTAACTTTATCAAGAATTAGGAAGGTGGACAAGTTGAAATGCATCGTATTTGTTGTCGTCTGGGGGCGGGGCTGGGGGCGGGACAGTCGTCTGCCATTTGTAGGCCCTCTATTTATATCTCGCACCCATGAGTGTGTGAATTAAATGGGTTAATTCATTTAAGAAAACAAAGTGAGGTTACATATAGACACTTTGTATGTAGATCTATGTATAAATCATGAGGTAGGTGTCCACAAACGGCACGATGAATGCTGTCACTAATGGCAGTACGGACAGCTCGCAAAAACAGTAAATGGAAATAGTCGGGCTCGCACAGGCTGAATATCATTATCATTACGCCTAAATTTAATCTTATTAATTCACTAGATCTACTTGTTACATGAGGTTCTCCACACACAAAGCAAATGTTGGATGTATTCTTTGTAAACAAAGCGAGAGACACGTCCTGTCGATCTATAATTAGAAAATGGAATCTAATATATAAAATGTGAAACAATATAGATCTAAAATGACAATGGCATTTTTTACCAGAGCAACACTGCACACGTGAAAACTATAGAAAAACACAAATGTGAAATATCTGCCTTGAATGTAACTGTTTGCAAACATGTCAATTTAGCCTATGATTGATGTACTGATGCTCCAGGTACTCCAAAATATAAAATTATCCACACACACCCCCCCCCCCCACCCCCCCCCCCACCCCCAAATCAAACTGAAAAATAAAACATAAAAAGGTAAAATTGTCATAATTGTTACAATACCTTGAATCTTCTTTTCCAGATGCAGTTCTTTCATCCTTTATTTTGGAGAGAGTGAAGAGCAGTCTTGCGACAAGTTCAACAGGAGAAAGAATCTTAAGTATATTTTAATTTTTGAATCTGTATTGTTTACAATATCATCAAATCAGTACATTTTGGAAGTACGTTTATTACTTACATATAGATTCTTTTGGAAGATAGCCAAGAATCTATCATAATATGATAAGAGGAGAACACTTCCAAAATAACATTTTAGTTAGTTAGTCCACTCTCTCCAACCTACACAATAGATTAAATAAACAAAACCAACATCTTTCAGCTTACAGCTTTCATCACCCACAAACCTTACCTTACACCCAAAAATAATTGACCTTAAAGCTAATATGGTCCAACTGGAGGAATATCTACAAAAACACATTCACAAATGTCAAATTATACTGCATCCATAAAAAAATAAAAAACAAACATTTCTCTAATTTGTAACATCTACAAATTCTGCAAAACTTCTCATCTAGACAGCCATTCGGGGGAAATAAATTCAAACTAATCACACTTTTCATCATCAATTATGACCTGTATACAGAACAAACTGCACAATTAATAAAAAGGAAAGCCTCATGAACAGACAGAACCAATGGCATCATCAGTATTTGCATGTCATTAATGTAACTCAGACATTTTCTTGGGTGTTTAGAAACAATAATGTTAAAAAATGAAACATATTTAAAACCAAATCATAATGATAAGGAAAATTATCAGTACTTTGACTCTGAAAATATATCTGAAACATCATAAGGTTAAACAAATTAATAGTCTTGGTTCTCGTGCAACAAACGCATCATCATAAAGTCTGCAGCATGTTTTGTTTTTATTTCCATATTAAATTCTTTTATAAAAATCCTAATACTTAAACACAGTGCACAACAAAAATTGAAAATGGAAACAAAGACTAAACATGATGCAATGAACTTTATGATGATGTGGGCAGTGCCTGAGAAGCAAGACTTATTTTGTTTCGCCTAACAAATAATATTCAAAATGTGAAATATATAATAATTCATTCTTTGACTCTTTTGTCTGATTACAGATGTGACAGAATCTCTGCAACTCATGACTGACATGAATATGATCTCAGTATTTTGTGACCTGGCAAGAAATCAAGGCGTTGCACTCGGTCCAAGGGCAGAATTTGATTCTGTGTCACAGAGTGCGTACAGCAGATATATTCATGATGCCGATCTAACTTCCCTCGCTTCTGCTGCCCCAAAATATCTGTGTACCCAAGAAAAGGTTCGGTTCATGGAGCTCGCAGTGGCCTCACTACCTACACAGTGTATGTATTAAAAAACCTGTTGGTATTGTATTCTTTTAAAATTAGAATCCTGAGAAATTTACTTTCCATGCTTCATCAATTCTGCTGTAAAATAAATTGAATATTTTCACTATTTGATACCTTTTACGGTTAGGGGTTTCAAGGTCAGAATATGTCTCCAGTAGCTCATATTTGTCATGAGAACTGACTACAGTTGAGATCTGACTCACTGACTTGTCAGAGTGTGTGTCATTGTGGTCTAACAACAGGCACACACTCACACTCTCATGTTTGCAGTTTTCACTCATCAACATTTGCAATGCCTGGTGTCTTTTCATACTCACACACTTGTATATGCCATGTGATGTATTTTGCTTTAATATATAATGTTTAATAATAATTTCATTAAAAAAAATTCAGTTTGTGCTAAATTGGGTTCGATTATTCCAGCTCGGACACAAAGCAACTTTGATGCTGTCAACAAACAGACAACCCCAACAGGTGAAATGAGCAAATACCTGTACATTATAAAATTGAGATTCCGGGGCAGGTTCATGAAAAAATGACATTGAAACAGGGGAGATTGCTGGAATTTATCACAACAATGAGGGAGTGGGGGCATAAGAAAATGATAGTTCTATTTTTTGAAATTTTAAATTTCTACAATATTTAGGGGCTGCTCATTTATTAGGGGTAAAATATGATAGTCCTGAGACCAATTTGAACGGTCCCACTTCCCCTTTAATAAACCATCAAATTTCAGTTATCAGTATCATTTATCGTAGCTTTGGCCTGGAAGATCTATTGCGTTATCTTATACAGGCCTACTTAGACGTCGAGTGCAAGAAGACACACGGACGTGTCCAAGTCTACATGCCTACTAAGGCCTAACATTCAAGATGACACATGGTCGTGTACAGGTCTACAAGCCTATTGAAGCGTAACGACTGTACAGACTTATAGACGACAGACATCGGTATCATTCAGTCAGATACCAGCGACAAAATCCTTTCCATTATCATAAGAAATCTCCACTAAAGCAGAATCCATTGCACAATTTCGACTTTTTCATGAGCACACATTTATGATTCATATACAGTCATGTCAAGGCAAGTCAATAATGTCCCTGAAAAAGACTAGCCATTCTTGATACACCTGCGTACGTGGGAAGACAACCTAAAGTGACTCAGGACAACATAAAGCTCAACATACTCTTCACCTTTTTTTCAAATGAATCAATTGTGTTTAATCATACCTGACGTAAATTATTTCGAGGAATATTTTTCTCCAAATTATGCTCAAGCATAACAGGATGTTATTAAACCTGCTGGATTCATGTGAATATGATGATACAAGCAAAGCGACAACACCTTTTCCATATCCTATAGAAATCTCTGCATAAATCAGTTTTCAAACATTCATTTGCATAAAGTTTCCTACGACAAAACGACGATGTAAATGTAAGAGTTTCAATTTCAAATATTTACAAAAAATTGTGTTTAGTGCAGTATGAATTTAAAATACCACGCCATGGTGGGAAAGTTGGTATGATTGCATGTGTATTATTATAACAAGAATCATCACGCATAATATGAAATCTTAAAATCGGACGAAACTTTCTTTTTATAGCTGCTACGTTAAGTTTATGGCCACGCCACTATCGACGTATTCGCTCATAAAACATGAACAGATAAAGGATTTATTCATAGGTGAGTAATTCAGAGTATGGGTTTAACCCCACCTCGAAAGTAGGAGGGAAGTTAAGAAAGGACGCGCACGAAGTGACCCTCACGTTTACGTAACGTAGGCGTAGTTAATGTCTCCTTTAAAAAACATGTATCTTTTGAAGACTATTGAAAGATCCCTTTTATCAGACCAACTTTGTGAAGTGTAGTTGCGTTATTCGTCGAATGCATCCAACGAACTAATGGTAATACAAAAGATTTCTGTAGAGGAGCTTGCGCCATGATGTTCCTCGTCTCTGCCGTGGTATTGCTGTTTGTAAATGTGTACCGAAACTGAACGGGTTTTAATTTATTTAAACGTTTAGTTCAACTGATGAATGTTGTTTCTATCAGTAAGTAAATTAGTCCCATTCCGTTATTTTGTCTTCAAAGATACTCATCGAGTGACACTACAAGACCAGATGACCTAATGTAAAACATATTATAAATACATTGTAGGCCACGGTGAAATTATTACGTTATCAGTGCAGTATATTTATTGAAGTTATATCGCAAAGCAAATGTTAATACGACAAAATATCGTCCATTGGTACCCTTTTCGCTGGGTGTCAGAATTGATTTTAAGTGATTCATTCATATAATTTCCCCTTGCTATTTTGCATTTTACAAGCAATGGGATCTGTTTCGTCGGATAATCGGGACGCTGACATATTATATTCATTAAAAAAACTGAATGTAAAATATGATAATGGAATCTGTTTCGGCCGATTATCGAGACTTATTATTGTCTGGTGTCGACGTATTATACTTAAATATATTCGAGACATAAGTTTCCATCAACGCCGTTCGTGAAATCAGCATTCGATGGGTACACTTTCTGAACGATGAATGCTGTATCGTTCACTTGCAATCTGTAAACTGAACCTGGAGGGGAATGTGTCAGGGTGCCTCTATAGAAAATGATAAAACGGTGTCACTGACTCAAACATGTTATCCTCTCATCGTTGTCATGGAAACATTTCTCCCTTCTGAATTAAAAATTCAGAAATATCTTTTATTATTAATGTGCACAAGGGTACATTGTACATCTAATGACAGTTGAAAGACACTTGGTGGTGTCTTTTGTCGTGTAAATTATAAAAACTTAATACTGCCAGTAGAGTTACATGCATGATTGTTTGTTTGTTTGTTTGTTTGTTTTACGCCGCACTCACCACTATTCCAAATATATGACGGCGGTTTCTAAATAATCGAGTCCGGATCAGACAATCCAGTGATTGACATCATGGGCATCAATCCACGCAATTGGCATACAATGACATGGATAAACCAAGTCAGGAGCCTGACAAACCGATCCCGTTAGTCGCCTCTTACGGCAAGCATAGTCGCCTTTGAATCACGAAAGGTGTGATGCAGACATACATCTAAGATTCCATCTCAATTGGACCCAGACTACAGCTAAGATAGGTCTGATGGGTTTTTTCGATTTCCGTTTGTTTGTTTCACGCCGCACTCAGCAATATTACAGCGATATGACGACGGTCTGTAAATAATCGAGTCTGGACCAGACAATCCAGTGATTGACATCATGAGCATTGCTCCACGCGATTGAGATACGATGACATGCATCAACCAAGTCAGCGAGTCTGACCACCCGATCTCATTAGTCGACTCTTACGACAAGCATATTCGCCTTTTGCGGCAATCATGGGTTGCTGAAAACCTATTCTACCCAGGATCTTCACGGTTTTTTTTATTTCCGTATAGTCTGATATCAGCGTCGTTCGAGGCGACGGAATAAAACGGGTGGCAAGACTCTGTGACATTGCTGCTGTGACGTTATGCAATCGTTAGTCGACAGCAGCGTGGTCAACTATTGATCGGCCGCCGCCATTTAGATAGACCAATGCGGCGTTTAACAACAGTAAAACTATATCACTATTCATCACGATGTCATTATAACCCATACCATTATGGTGACCTATTTATTTGTCCATATCCTCTTACAAAACGATTTTGGTAATAAAATCCTATATTAGAAATCCATTGAAAATGAAACACCATGTTTTCAATGTGTCCCATTGTGAGCAGGCAGGACATCCGTTTGAGTACAATATGTCTAGACGTATTTAGCTGTCCAAAACATGTTTTCATGTTTGAATGTATTTTAGAGAGGGTTAAGTCAGTGCGTGATGTTGTCATTGGTAGAATGCACAAACTTACAAAGAGGAAACTGAATTGAAATAAAACCATTCTGTTTCAGCCAGCTGTCATCCAAAGATTGTAGTTGTTGCTACTGACAAGGCCTCAAATAACATTATTACAGCACAGTTCTAATATCTTGTCTGTGACAGCTCCATTGATGTACGCCATTGATGTTACGAACACATGCAAAGGCAAGTCAATTGTTCACCTTAAAAAACACAGGAACATTTTTGTCATTGATGCGTTAAATTTGGAAATGTCCTCCACTTGTCTACCATGACACATTTTGAAAGCTTTACTGGGGCCTTGAATGTTCTGACGAAAAGTCTTGGTGGAAAGAGCATGCTCGTTTGTATCTCAAACGTTGTGAAATGTAAACACCAAAGGCTGGAGCGGCTGGAATACAGTCAGTCTTGTGGAGAGTGTTTTGTCACTCTGAATCGTTATGCATAGGTCGAAATATGAAACAGATGAGGCGGTCCCACTTGTCTCCTTTATTTCTAGTTCATGGGGGTAAATCAGTGGAAGGGAATGGACTGTTTGGTGGTTATTGAACGATATCAGATCATCAATATACCTGAAGCCTAAGTTAAACTTCTTGGCTAAATGACCTTGTTTTGACTTTGCATGTCCGAGCAGAAATTCCGATTCATAAGCATAACGAAACAGATCCACAAGAAGGTGAGCACAGTTGTTGCCCATGGGGATGTCTACTTCTTGCCGTAATGTCTTACCCCAAAAGTTGGGCACACTTGTCGAGTTGTCCATGTATCTGAACAAAGTTTGGCCTCCAATACCTCAGGGAGTCCATGGGCAGTAGGGTAGCCTAGTGGTTAAAGCGCTCGCTTGTCACGCCGACGACCTGGGTTCGATTTTCCACATGGATACAATGAATGAATGAATGAATGAATTTCTTTATTTCCTCCAGAGTTGAATCCGAAGATTTTACATGGGCAAATACATTATTTACAGAACATCAATGAAATTACTTGACTATATACAAAGAAATCATGTTATACACTGCTATGAATAAATAATTTACGATGTACATTTTAAGAGCAGTAAAGTGTTTAGTAGATATACATAAGGTGTTTCTTTAAATTCCATATGAAGTGGCAGAAAGTCATTATTATGCTTTGCCAAGTATCGTAATCAAGTTCGTTTGTCAAGTCATGGACATCTGCACCGAGAAAGAATGAAAGTATATCATCATCGTCAAGCATATCTATTTTCACGTATACATCTACATCAAGTTTATCAATCAGGCATGATAAGAAATTATTTAAATGTTGCAAATAATACAGGCTCAAGTGATTGTAACTCCAATACTTTAACATATACTTAAGACAGTCGTGGCGCAAAGTTGACTGTAACTTGCATACTTTAACATAGACTTACGACTGTTGTAGCGCTAAGGTGACTGTAACTCGCATATTTTAACATAGACTTACGACTGTTGTTGCGCTGAGGGGACTGTAACTCGCATACTTTAACATAGGCTTATGACTCTTGTAGCGCTAAGTCGTCTGTAACTCGCTTACTTTAAAATAGACTTACGACTATTGTAGCGCAAAGTTGACAGTAAGTCCCATACTTTAACATAGACTTACGACAGTTGTAGTGCTAAGGTAACTGGAACTCGCATACTTTAAAATAGACTTACGGCAGATGTGGCTAAAGGTGACTGTTACTCGCATACTTTAAGATGGACTTACGACTGTTGTAGGGCTAAGGTGACTGTAACTGGCATACTTTAATATAGACTTACAACTATTGTAGCGCTAAGGTGACTATAACTCACATACTTTAAAATAGACTTACGACAGTTGTGGCAAAAAGGTGACTGTAACTCCCATACTTTAACATGGACTTACGACTGTTGTAGCGCTAAGGGGACAGTAAATCCCATACTTTAACACAGACTTACAAGTGTTGTAGCGCTTAGGTGACTGTAACTCGCATACTTTAACACAGACTTACAACTGTTGTAGCCCTAAGGTAATTGGAACTCGCATACTTTAACACAGACTTACGACTGTTGTAGCGCTAAGTTGACAGTAACTCGCATACTCTAACATAGACTTACGACTGTTGTAGCGCAAAATTCACAATAAGTCCCATACTTTAAAATAGACTTACGACTGTTGTAGCGCTAAGGTGACTGTAACACGCATACTTTAAATAGACTTACGACAGTTGTAGCGCTAAGGTGACTGTAACTCACATACTTTGAAATAGACTTCCGACTGTTGTAGCCCTGAGGGGACTGTAAGTCCCATACTTTAACATAGACTTACGACTGTTGTAGCGCTAAGAGGACAGTAAGTCCCATACTTTAACATAGACTTACGACTGTTGTAGCGCTAAGGTGACTGTAACTCGCATACTTTAAACTAGACTTACGACTGTTGTAGCGCTAAGGTGACTGTAAGTCACATACTTTAACATAGACTTCCGACTGTTGTAGCCCTAAGAGGACAGTAAGTCCCATACTTTAACATAGACTTACGACTGTTGTAGCGCTAAGGGGACATTAAGTCCCATACTTTTTACATAGACTTACGACTGTTGTAGCGCTAAGGTGACTGTAACTTGCATACTTTAAAATAGACTTACGACTGTTGTAACGCAAAGTTCACAGTAAGTCCCATACTTTAACATAGACTTACAACTGTTGTAGCGCTAAGGTGACTGCAACTCGCATACTTTAAACTAGACTTACGACTGTTGTAGCCCTGAGGAGACAGTAAGTCCCATACTTTAACATAGACTTACGACTATTGTAGGGCTAAGGGGACTGTAAGTCCCATACTTTAAACTAGACTTACGACTGTTGTAGCGCTAAGGTGACTGTAAGTCACATACTTTAACATAGACTTCCGACTGTTGTAGCCCTAAGGGGACAGTAAGTCCCATACTTTAACATAGACTTACGACTGTTGTAGCGCTAAGGTGACTGTAACTCGCATACTTTAAAATAGACTTACGACTGTTGTAACGCAAAGTTCACAGTAAGTCCCATACTTTAACATAGACTTACAACTGTTGTAGCGCTAAGGTGACTGCAACTCGCATACTTTAAACTAGACTTACGACTGCTGTAGCCCTGAGGGAACAGTAAGTCCCATACTTTAACATAGACTTACGACTATTGTAGCGCAAAGTTGACAGTAAGTCCCATACTTTAACACAGACTTACCACTATTGTAGGGCTAAGGGGACAGTAAGTCCCATACTTTAACATAGACTTACGACTGTTGTAGCGCTAAGGTGACTGTAACTCGCATACTTTAAAATAGACTTCCGACTGTTGTAGCCCTGAGGGGACAGTAAGTCCCATACTTTAACATAGACTTACGACTGTTGTAGCGCTAAGAGGACAGTAAGTCCCATACTTTAACATAGACTTACGACTGTTGTAGCGCTAAGGTGACTGTAACTCGCATACTTTAAACTAGACTTACGACTGTTGTAGCGCTAAGGTGACTGTAAGTCACATACTTTAACATAGACTTACGACTGTTGTAGCCCTAAGGGGACAGTAAGTCCCATACTTTAACATAGACTTACGACTGTTGTAGCGCTAAGGGGACAGTAAGTCCCATACTTTAACATAGACTTACGACTGTTGTAGCGCTAAGGGGACAGTAAATCCCATACTTTAACATAGACTTACGACTGTTGTAGCGCTAAGGTGACTGTAACTTGCATACTTTAACATAGACTTGCGACTGTTGTAGCGCTAAGGTGACTGTAACTCACATACTTTAAAATAGAGTTATGACTGTTGTAGCGCTAAGGGGACACTAAGTCCCATACTTTAAAACAGATTTACGACTGTTGTAGCGCTAAGGTGACTGTGTCTTTATTTGACAGCCCCATAGATTTATGAACACCTTAGATTCAGTGAACCTATGCACCAGCTGTTGGTACAACAGCGGTTTGGGGGACATTTCGTAGCCTCATAGAAAATCGTTCAGAATCAAAACCTTTCTCATTTGTTACCCGTGTCAATGATATCATGTTAATTCGCCATGATGTGATTGGACAAAACACCAAGTGGCGTTTAGATCACGACGCAATTCAAAAATAATTTCCTGCTTCAACGCGCAATTGTCCAGTGTTCACTGATCGTCGTATGACTTTCTGTGGCTTCATTGTTACCCATTTGAATGTGGCGTTCCAGGTAGACGTGGTCATGTGCACGCAGACCCTAAACTGGTTATAACAACGATAAGGAAGCACAATTACGCATGCCGACCGATATGCACTGATGGCCACCAAATGTTGAGCTGTCATTACCAACTTGAAGATGTCTTCTCTTTCTTATCTTATAATACTATTCATGTACACTTCTCTTTCTGTATCTGAATACTATTTGGATTTAATAGAATTAATTGCTCGATGTGTTGGTTTCTTAACTGCCCCCTTAGCCTAGTGGATAGAGTGCTTCCTCAGAGAGCGATAGGTCGGTAGTTCGATCCCCGGCCACGTCATACCGACAGACGTAAACAGATTATACTTCTTGTTGTTACCCTTTCAGGAACTCGGCATTAAATGGCTAAGACAAGGACTGGTCGGCTCGGATTCAGTATGTTGTGTCTGAGTGGGTATTCATGTCAAAACTGTGGCATGGAATCTCAGTGGGCTAGCACAGCCGATCCCGTTTGTCGCCTTTTACGCCAAGCATGGGTTGCTGAAGACCTATTCTATTCCGGATATTCAAGGGTCTAAAGGTTCTCTCATTAATTAATTGTCAAGTGGGGTTAGAATATGTTTTCTGAAACCCATTATTGTCCTATGAGGTGACTAACGGGATCTAGTGGTCGGGCACTAGACAATCCAATGATTAACACCACGGGCATCGATCCAGGCAATAGGTCGCCTCTTACGACAAACACAGTCCCCTTTTACGGCAAGCATGGGTTGCTGAAGAGCTATTCTTTCCCGGATCTTCACTGGCCAGCATCATATAACAAACTAAGGAAATGTTTGCATTGACACAATATTGATATTGTTATATTTTATGATGAACTTATCGGTAAACAAAGGAACTGGTATAGAGAGTGTCCGTTGTACAGACCAATTCGTTTCAAGAATCATGTGTCTCACCAGGGCATGGTTCACGACACCAAGCCTCGGTGCGCTGTTTAGCTTCAAGGCCTGGAAAGATGCTCCGTCATGACTCGGGGATAGGTTGGTGCAGTTCCTTGTCTCGATGTACACCTGTGACCCCCCTCCACACGAGGCCGTACAGTCAGTCACCCTCACCTCTCAGTCAGACCACCCAACGTCAACTGTGGGTTGGGGAGACTCTTGTCAATGTATACTCATCTGCCTACTATGAACTCATCAAGCAATAATCACTTTTACTGTTTAATTGGCTTCATGTCCCTATTGGCTTCCACCTATGTGTTCTCTGTCAATCGTGTCGTGACAGTATTATCCTTCTGTTGTCAACACTTACTCATGTTATCCCACTCATGTATGCAACTGTTGTTAGTGTTCATCCCACCCATGTATGCTATTGTTCTTACTGTTAATCATCTACTGTTAATCCTCCACCTACAATATATATTCTGTTCAATGTCCCTCATTCAGTCTTGCTTGACAAAGGTATAAGGATCTATACCGAAACGTCGCTTTTTACAGTATTAAAGAAGTTGTTATCCATAAATTGTGTCTAACTTAATAACTAGCATGGCGGATTCGTGAAGGTGAATGGTGACTCTTTTCACAGATTATGCATATCTCGACGGCCATTAAATGATTTGGTCGTACAAAATCCTCTGGGTTTGCAAACAGTTGAAGTTTGATCATGAATTACTTGAATATATATATTAAGCTGGGACTGCTATAGGTGGGATAAAAAGGAATATAAAAATTGATAAAAAAATGATTGAACATAGTATCTATGAACAAAGCATTCTGTGTCACAAGCAGAAACGACGCGATGTTGTGTACATGTCAATTATTTAAAACTGTTCACTTAATGTAGTATTAGCATGGTTTATTGCTTCCATCAATACAACAAAACAACTTCAATAAAACAAAATAAAGTCATAAACATGAGGGTACACAATTATTTGTTTTCGACCTACCAAAGATAGGTAGTTCTGTGGAAAGCTCTAGGCCTTTACGATAAAATGGAAACAGTGAGGCCCGAATACTCGGCTGAGACGCCACCGACTGCCCCGACTCCGGGTGTCTGTACTCACAAAGACCCTATTATGTCACTCTGTTACACGCTCGTCAATGTGCTACACACGGTCGAGATCTCCCAAACCCTCCATCTCCGTAACGCAATCAGATGAACTTCTTTGTACTTGACTTTTGACATGCAGGCAACCCTGCAATCATATTCAACGAGTCTATTTTCTCCACAATGTCAAAGCGCTGATCGACTTGAAAGAAACGCCTCGACTCATTATTGGATTAGCATTGACCAATCGAATCAACACCTTCTGGGTAAGGTGGATGAATTTAATGACAACGTACTTGTTGCAACTAGCCCTATTGAGATCAGGTACTCCGACATCCGGTGACATCCGAAACCGAGGTTTAAACTCGAACCATTGCCGCGACACCAATCCACTGGGAGCGACGTCACAACTGGTGGGTTACTGAGACACAATCTTCGTGTATTTCTTCTCTTGGCCCGGGCACGGGTGGCACGATTCGCTGCGTCCTGTTGCGTTCTTTGTCGTTTCATGATCACTTGATCGTATTTCGAATCCGAAATTAATTCTGATTATTATTTTTGTTTTAACACCATCAGTCAAAACCTTGGTTCAAATGACTCTTGAGTGAATATTTAAGGGACTTATTTGAGCCTGCGAAACAGACAATAAATAGCTGAACGGCTCTAATGTGTGTGTGTGTGAGTGAGAGAGAGAGAGAGAGAGAGAGAGAGAGACCGAGAGAGAGAGAGAGAGAGAGAGAGAGAGAGAGAGTGTTAAACGTCACATGGGTACAATAAGTGAAGTCAATTTCTGGTGACCACACCGTTATATTGCTGGAATATTGCTAAAGGCGGCATAAAACCATACTTACTCACGTTCTATGAACTTGTTCAAGTTTGTTGTACTTCATATGCCGTTATACGCGGCGTGAAACGTTCTGTTCTGTACTGTTGACAATCGACATGCACATTGCATTGACGATATAAAATAGCCAGCCATACAGTGGAATCTAACAAAACCGGACTGTGACTATTCCGGATCGTTGTCAATGCGACATTAACGATCCCGAGTTAACTAATATTATTTCTTTAGCCTTTTCTAACTATGATAACTAATATTATTTCTTTAGCCTTTTCTAACTATGATAACTAATATTATTTCTGTCAGCCTTTTCTATTGCATTCTAATTTTCTATTTCATTCTCTCTCACCAATTCAGACCTCTGTCTAAACTTTCGATCACACAGAAGTCCGTTTGGAAAGATTCCACTGTAGTTTCATTTCAACCGTTTCAATTATCAGAAGTAGTGTGGTTTACAAACGTTAGTGGGACTTTCTTTTTCACGATCAATACCTCTACTGTTGGGGGCATACTTTGTTTTTGCTTTTTGTTGTTTAACGCCGCACTCAGCAATATTCCAGCTATATGACGGCGGTCTGTAAAAAATCGAGTCTGGACCAGACAATCCAGTAATTGACATCGTAATTTTTGAGCGAGTGAGTTAAAATTTAACGTCGCATCGGCATTATTTCGGCCATATAGCGACGAAACCAAGTTTAATATGTTTGAAATTGAGTCATTTATGTAAAGTTATATTGAAAACAATTCATTGAACATATTTGAGCATATTATATTTAAAAACAATTTATGAAACATATTTGAGCATAACAATATCATGTATACGAGCTATAGGCCACCAGTAACCAAAGCTAGGGTACCTCGCAGGGGATCATGGGGACTTACAGTACCTCTGCTTTCTGCATGATACCCAGGCGACTGTACTTGGTTGATGCATGCCATCGATCCAAATTGCATTGATCGATGCTCATGATACCAATCACTGGATTGTCTGGTCCAGACTCGATTATTTACAGACGACCGTCATATAGCTGGAATATTGCTGCTACAACAAACGAAAGAAACAAATCTAGTCCCAATATAGCTGACCCTCTGATGTCTGCTACAAAGAAATCAACTTGTTTGCTGACAGTCTTGATCTGAATCGTCATCCTGGTCCTGCCATACAACTTGAGACTACTTCCATTTGCATGCTTCACTTCGTCATAATTAGGTACAGAACTGTCTGAAACGCTAGAAAACTGCTCTTTGCCTGTTGAAAAAGGATAGAATTTTTCACAGACTGTTGTTATTGAAGTATCGAGTTACTACCGATCGACCCACCTGTGGTTTGAAGTATTTCAGTCACAAGGAATCCTATCGACCGAACGAAAACAGGAATGATGGCAGTCTGAAACGTATGCGCGCGTGACTCCGTTACAATGATAATAATGTAGTCTTCAAAACACATCTAATCACACACATCTAACATTGCTCCCATACAAGATATGGAGTCTCTATTGGGAAATGTTTATAAGTTCTTTACACTTTAGAGAGTTAGAGGGAAATGTGGTGATGTGTTCATAGACTGGTTGGAACTTCAGCTATTGCCCATTTTAAACAACGTCTGTGTCATTGTCATGGATAACGCCAGATAATATAACGTCCGGGAATCAGATACTGTCGCCCAAACCACGAGTAGTCTGAAGGCGACTATACAGGAATATATGACATTGTCTTCTTCAGACCATATGAAACGAAAGTTCAAATCATGGAGAAAATTCGGATGAATAAGAACCCTGTAAAATACAGGACATGTGTGCTGGCGGCACAACACGGTCACGTTGTCTTACGTACGCTATTCAGACATTTTGAGCTTAACCCTGTTGTGCCCATCTTGACTAAGTATAAAGGGTTCATGGCATGACAAAACACAACATTCAATAGTACAGATTCATATACGTCATCAGCGGAGATAAATGCTACCTCAAGACATCATCTGTAGAACAACAAATACTTCTGGATTCCAAAACCGCAGCCTTCCAATATTCAACCCGTTTCATAGCTCTTAACTATTCCATCATGTTTCCAAGCTAATAAAAAGCAGTACATATCCGTAATTGCTACCCGATCAACGCACAAAGTACAATAACAGCAATATTTTGAGACCACCTCAAACTCGGTGACATATGCACCTGTGAGAATGCGCGGGACGGTGTGAGGTCATCAGCTCGGGACAGGTGTTAGGCAATTACCTCAGGTTATAGGCTATATCATACATGCATGACAAAACACGAATATTTTCTCGGTTGATCATCATTTTACCTGTAAAAGTACATTTTAAGGGTAATCACAGTGTCAGTTAGGACAGGCTAGATTAAGGCAATTTCGTTATTTTGATATATGCTCTTTTAATAGTCCTATGACTCGTATGTATTAAATGAAGCCAGAAAAGCAGTTTTCTAGCATTTCCGACGGTACTTTATTTAATAACTCGGGACATATCTGACCCTCTGTAAATGTAAGATACTGTTCTTGAGCCATCACATTCTCTTTGGAACCAATGTCCAACAACAGTTTGACAGATCTCCATACAATATTTACAACTATATACAAACCATTCTCCGACTTCTTGAGAAGAATTATCTCTTCTTTGTCAGCCGAACTGGGTGGATTTGAAATGACTGCGTTTCAAGCGATCTTTACAATCTTGGGTCGCACCAGGATATGCAAGATTAGCTACGCGGCGTATGGCTTCTCCAAGATCCTGTATCGACTTGCCTTCTTTCTGTTGTCGGTTCCGTATTTCAATCATGTACAATCATGTACAGCTCGACTTTGTCATTTCCGCCAAGGTGACGTCCCAGCAATCTTAAAATTTCTGGGTATTTAACAGTATTCCAGTTATATCACGGCGTATCACCTTAATTTTGGAGAAAAGCCCCAAGTGATGCAGTTTTCAGACGTTTACCACTTCGGTGAAACCCACGAGCACGGGTAGGGTGCTGACAAACTTAGAAACATAATCGGGGTTAAACGGGATTCGAATCCACAGTCAATGGTTTCTGGCCTGCTCAAGGGACGCAACTCTGCATAGCGAATCGCGGCGCCTTAGACGACTGGGCCAAGACTCGTCATACTGTTACCAAAGTTTATTTCAAATAACTACACGAGACTATTGTTGACAAATAAACAAAGCTGAAACGTTTGCAGTTGCTCTCACTGACAAGGCCTGAGATAACATAACCATTATATGTACGCTGTGTATGTATCATTACATTTAAAAAAATTATCAAGTGGCATAACAAACAGTGGCGAGTGTGTAATTTGAGGAAAAACTCCGTCCAAACCGTGTATCAGTATTATCATGTTTTTGTTCCAAAGTCATGTCCACTCGTCCTTTGTACTGGAAAGTACAATGATAGATACAATGCAGAGTCAAGCTAATGTATCACCAAATCCCTGTCTCAAAGATCATCCTTGCTTCTCAATACAACCATGTTAACACTTTGCCCTTTAAATATCAGTCTTATTTCCTGTTTTCAGATCATGCGCTGTTCAATGGAAACACTGAATATGTTATCATGATTGTGTGTCAATGGACAATGTTACAATGACTTTGCTTATTGTAACATCTTAACGTAAATGACGCTATTGCAGTTGTGACAACTCATACAATTCTCATGTCAGTTCTTTCATCAACAATTAATGTAATGATGCGTACATATAATGGCTATGTTATCTGAAGCCTTGTCAGTGAGAACAACAAACTTTTCATGTAGAGCAGCCAGACTTTGGATGACAGCTTTGTTGTTTTGTCATCAATAGTCCCCTGTGATTATATGACACAAACGTTGGTAACAGTATGATGCACCTTGGCTACTTCCAACCCATCGTTATATATGAAATATATGGAGTGTTGAACATGTCTTAGGGTGCCAGCTCTTTGGGGTGTATACACTGGACGAAATAGCTTTTACAAACGTTCATCTCTTTCAAACAACGTTTTTGCAAACGGTGTTCAAGCACGACACTCTTGGCAGTGCTATCTGTTGCACACACGTCACTTTCTTCAATCATCGTATATATATATATATATATATATATATATATATATATATATATATATATATACGTATGAAGAGCGTGTGAGTGTGTGAGTGATAAAAGTTGTCAGTCACGATACGATGAGGACATTTTATGTCCACGTGTTGGTCATAATCGGTTTGCTCATGAAGATATAGCCTTGATGCATAGTGCTGAATCCACAGTCATAAGTATTGTACGAGCGTGTCATTTGATCGCTACAGGATTACTTCCCCTTGTTCAGGGGGACCCTGTGTTTCATGTGTGATAAGAAGCAGACATCAAATGCAAGATTGTTCACTGTAAATCAGTTTCGTGGCTGTATGGCATTGCAATTGCCAGGGACTCTTATTATGAAGCAGAACTCGGAATGATTTTTTTCCTGTATCACTTTGATTGAAATCAATACAATTCCTATCACACTCAATGGTTGTGGTTTGTTGTTGTAATCCACATTCAGCAATATTCTAGCTTTTATATGACAGCATAAATAATCTGGTCTGGATTAGAGAAACCAGTGATTGATGTTGTAGGCAACATCCGTCGCATATGATAACACATAATCTTCAAAATCATCGAGGCTGAGCAATCGATCCATTTGGTCGCCTGTTTTAAAAGACACAGATTGCAATCCCAAAACGTGATCATATAATAATGAGTGTAACTATCATCAACCAATGAGCAGTTCTTTATAGTAGTTAGTTCTGTCCACAACCACCGGTAGCTAAAACATGACGTAAATCCTACTGGGGTGTGCAGGAAGCTGAGGTACGGCAGGATAGCCTAGCTTATGTTGCTGGTGGCGTATGGCCCGCATTTTAAGCAGTTAAAATTGTTGTTGCTTTGCTGAATATATTTACAAATTGTTTTTAATTATAGGTGATGTGAGATGAAATGGGGTTTAAAGGAGATGTACAGTAAACAATCAATGTGGAATTAAAAGTTATAAAGCATACTAAAACAAGCATCTTGAAAGAACAAATTCTAAAAGGCAATATTGGTGATAAAATCGTGAAAAACCTACTCGCATTCCGGAAACTACGGAGAGTTAATGGGCAGAGTTGTCGTCACGTCACCTGACGTTATAGCGGAGAGTTGATTTGCTAGATTTCTTCTCGCTATTATCACCAGATAATGCCATCGAAGAAAACGTTGAGTTTTCGCTCATTGATCTTACACAATTTGGTTAATATCAATATAAGCCAGAGTTAAGTCAAAATAGTAATGACAGCAGCGAGGAAAGCGGGGAAGATCTGCCGAGTGAAGACCTTCAATCTGATGTGAACAGAGAAAGACTAGGGAACACAATCCTGTTTTAAACGCTATCCTGACATGTCTAGATAAAATGGATATTTATCAATAAAAAACACGCGAGACAGTTATTTTGGTGTAAAATGTACCAGGTGTAGATTGACATTTACCATTGCCAAAACAATGTTAACCGTGTTGTCATTTTGCCAAACAATTAGCATAGGGCTGAAGCTAAATTTGTTTTCTGTACAAGTGAATGTCATGTGTTATTTGTATTGTCTAGTGATGATTGGTTCAGTTAATACTTCCTTTTAAACAGTTGGAATACTATTTACTTCATTGATCAATAGAGGGATATTAGTGTCTTTCATTAAGCTTACTAGACTCTGCACAGTGACCCTACACTTCTCTCCAAATACATCCATCATTAAAACATGGATCATCATATATCAAAGAGAGAGAGAGAGAGAGAGAGAGAGAGAGAGAAACACAAACAAAATATGAAATAAAAACAATTTATTTAACAACAAATAAAAGAACTAAAACTGACAATATCACACTATAAATACCTGTCCGTCAATAATTTATCTACAAATGTTCACCACATTCACACTTATCCTACCTAAAACAGTTTTTTGTCATACACAAACTAATCCTAGACACAGCAAATGACTGAAATAATCATCGGTGGTGGATGCAGAGGCGGTATTCGGTGGGCCCCATACCTTTTGAAATCCAAAGTCAGTAAAAACTACCTTCTCTTCACCAAGGATAAAAAGAGCTCATTTCCAAAAACCTGGATCAGTCTCTGTTTATTTATGGTCGATAATAAACATATACCCAATACAACTGACATACAAATAACACACAAATACCTTTTCACATTGACATTTATCGTAAAATCATTCACGAGCCTATACATGTCCTTGCTATTTATTTTTCTTTTTTTCTTGACTAAGACATCTTTATCTATATCATCCATTCTGCTGGAAAAAAAGGTGTAAATAATGTACTTGAGTATTAACCTTTTTTATATTGATATTTTTTTAAAGGACGACTCAATTTATATCAGTGGTTGCAGGTATTGTGCATATAGAAGATTCACAGCCTCTAATCTACTAAAGACGTCCACAAAATTTGGAAAACTTCATCCTGCATGTTTTGTGAACAAAATAAACCAGGATTTCCCTGCTTAAGCAGACACATACAATGAGTTCAAATATGCATATATGCAATTTTTTATATAAAGCCATCGCGTTGTCGTTACCTTCTGGCACAAATTTCCCCATTTTGTGAAACTATCTATCAAGTCAACACGATTACACGTGAAATAGCATGCATGTATTTTATTGTATAACATATTATAGATAATAAAATGTCCTTTGGGTAACAATCGTTCACTGTCACTGTAGATAAGAAGTAGATAACATTTACTGGCGGTGGTCATTGGGGAGACAGTTCCACGTCATCAGTAACATGTCATCAACGGCCTAAAAGTAACCACGGGCAAATTTTGTCTTCTTAGCTACAGTCAGTTGATGACATTGTCGTGAAACAGACGAAAATAAGAATAACTGAATTCAGGCCCGAAAAACATGCAATGAAGTGTTCCTCTTCAGGATTTGTGCTGGGGTTTATGTTTGTTCAAATATGGGCGTATTTGTTCCACATTCACACTGATAAATTTCTAATCAGAATGGAACATCTCACACATCTCACCAGTAAAACGACCGTCTATTGTTCAAAATATTGGATCATGTTACTTTAACCAAATTTAGTGTCTCGTAAACACAATTAATCAATCACAACATTAAACGCAATGTAGTATCCACTTCAATGAAGTCTTGTAGAAAAATAAAACACATCTACTACACTCTATTAGTCGTGTCCTGGTCTGGTTGTATTCAATTGAGGCACAACTTTGCGAGGACAACCACAACTGTGAGCAACAGGAGGTGCGCCGATATCGCCGCAGCACCAGAGGCTGAAGTACATGACATTTATGTCTGTGTTATGCCTATTTCATTAATAATATGGCAATGACACAGGGCCACAACAATTGAAACGATGAAATGATCATAACTTTTTATTGATATGATTTATCTTTGTTTGTTGTTGTTGCGTAACGCCGGACAAAGCAATATTTTGCAGCACATTGACATGACGTGGGAGTAATTTGTCAATATAACTTCTTCCTAAGGCACCAGTGGGAGTTGTATACGTCATCTAAGAATAGGAAGCCAAACAACAGGTTACAGCAAATTATTCAACATAGCTTATGACCACTGCAATTTTGAGATCGATTTGTTTGCAGCATATAGTTACATTCGCATTCCACTCCGTCCCAAACATGACTTCCTTGCATTTACAGGTGAAGGAGCCGTCCGTGTTTGTGCAGTCGGCGTTAGCATGGCAGTTATCTGTACCATCAGTGCATTTATCGATATCTACCAGAGTGAAAACAATTGTACGTGTATTGGATGTTTGAAGTGGAAATGAGATATATCGTATGAAACATATGCTACATATATGCCCGATTCCAAGAACAATAACTATACATAGTGCTGTACTTAATCAACTTTATCAAACTAAGCACTCGCAACTTTACTGTTTTTGCAATATTAACTGACGGCCGTAAGAAACTTTACCATAGTTGTACTTCACTCTAATTAATTCACTCAAAAGATGCATTTAGTAAAATGTATTAAAAAGATCAAAATCTCAACAAAATCAGTATATATAAACTAACAGTCATACACCATCCGATATTTGCATGACAGTTGTCCGAATTGACGTTGTATAGTAAAAACAAGCTTTCAACGTAATGGAGAAAGGACACACAAATCTAGAATGGCTCAAGTTCAATGACACATTAATAGTGCGTATGCCCAACCCTGCTACAAAACACGCAAAAACTCTCCGGCGCACAGAAAGAGGTGAGTCATCTGATAACGTCAGGTGGGATATGGCGCCATTCTTCTTGGATTGGCTGGATCAGCTCTCGTCGGTTGGCTGGTGGATGTGGTTGTCGTCGAATACGACGATCCATGGCATCCAGGAGGTGTTGTATGGGGAGGCCACGACAACACGTTGACGTTGTTGTGCTGCAAGAAAGTTCTCTACGATTCTGACTGAATGGGGTCTGGCGTCGTCATGCTGATAAAGAACACCACAAGCTAGCTGTTGAACAAATGGTACAACAATCTGAAGAAGAATGTCATCCATGTGACGCTGAGATTTCACATTTCCGTTAACGATAACCGATAACGAAAACCGGTGGTGTTTTCTCCTTGTGATGCATACACAACCTTAGGATATAGTCAAAATCGTATTATAGACTTTTAGCAGAGATGTCTGGTGTCGGAAGGTTCGTTTCGGAGGTTAATCTCGACTGGCTATTTTCTTGCATTGACAATTTATAGATATTATGATTATTGAAATGTTTTTCTCCCTTTTATTGATATATATCTTCATTGAGCTATATGATATTACCGAGATGTTAAATGTCAACTGAACAGGGCATTTGTTTCTCATAGGACACATTTTTTCGGATAATCACTTGTCTTGAACCAGCTTTCAGCAAATCACCTAAGCACTTCATACAAAGTAAAATAATATAAGCAAAAGGCATATTATAGTTTCTTAGTATTATCTATTAAATTCTATTAGATTTAACTGAACGATAGTATGGGCAACGTCACACACTGTCGGTGCACGATGACCCTTACCATGTTCAGCCTCAAGCTGAACCTATCACTAGTGTACTCTATGTTACTCCTGAAGTGTTTTCTTAAATACGGTTGACATGATTAACTGATGCTTAGTTGTGAGGGAGTCAGTGAGTGAGCTTGTGTTGAGAAATGAAATATACCTCTTTGATGACATACACGAAGAGGACAAAAATATTGACAAATTCAGGATACTGACCAGCAGCTAATCATAGGTAATCATATGATAATAATCGATTTTGTATAAAATCCCATATTGTTTGCCATACATTAATTCTTACGTAAACAACAACAAGAACAACTGCGTGCTGTCTTGAAGAGTTACCTGTTGTTTGGTTTTCTTACACAATATATAACTAGGTCCAGACTGGTACACCTATGTAGCCAGCGACTGTTTACTGATTTGTGAAATCCATCAGGATTATATTTGGCTCTTCACAATTGTGGCAACTGACCCCCAAGTAAGATGTATCTGAACAACCTGTTCTCTGCAGGAGGTACTCATTCCCAGGATGTACTTATTCACAATTGTGGCAACCTGTTGCATACATTGCACTGCTTGGACACAACTAAACATTTTCACCATGACTGCTTTCATTGTAGGGTATAGGACACAGAAATAATGACAACAAACGAGTAACTAATATACTTTTCAACACGTATTGTACTTATGTACAAGGTGGTTTGAAATAACTCCCAAGTGACAGTAATACGTATTCCGAGTGACTATCTTCCTTCAATTACTCGCCACTGCCCAATGGCTGCCAAAATACTTTTTTCACAGTGACAGCACCAATGACAAATTGTATGAACCCAGATGACAACCCTGATCTGTAAGTATGTTCAAAATTCACCTGATGATTTACTCCATGCCATTTGAACCACCATGATGTGTGGTTCAAAACTGACATTTTAAAGCTGAAGATGAGTTCGCATTGTATGACATGAGACTGGTCATTTTTGTGATACAATGGTTCCTGTATGTATTAAAATAGAAGAAGAACCTGTCTTCTGGGTTGGTTAAGTCAGTGTGTGATGCTTTCATTGACAGAATTCACAAAATTGAAAAGAAGAAACAGAATTGAAAAAAAGAAATCTGTCCAAGCCAGCTGTCATCCAATGTCTACTCAGGAAGAAATCAACCTGAGTACAATCTACTTTTGTTTTTTTACTGAAACCTATTCGTCTGTTGTACTTGATTCCCAAACTCCATTAAAATCAGAACAAAGATACATTGCTGGGTCTGAAAGAATAACCATAATGCTTAACACAATCAAGGAATAGCTTCATTTGTATTTGCAACAACGTGTTTGAGACAAGTAGAATGTGGATTCTGAAAAAAACTCCAATGATTTGACTGAATATTTTGCAACAAGAAAAACTTCATTCCTTCGTCCATGAAGTATTTGTAACTCAATGTGGTGACCTCAGATATAGTTTCATATCTAACTTCAATTTGTCAAAAATGCCACCTAAGTGTTACTGCGAAAAAAAAGAGTGAAATATTGAACTTCCTCATTGATAACATCTATGGAAATATTGGGGTGAGACATCAATAGGCATCCCCACGGGCACCAAGTGTGCTCCACCTTCGTGTTGATCTGTTTCTTTATTCATATGTCTCAACATTTCTTCATCCACATGAGATTCCGCTCGGATTGGCAAAGTCAAATCATGGTAATTTGGCCAAGAAGATTAACTTTAGCTTCAGGCATATCGATGATCTGATATCGTTCAGTAACCATCATAGCAAATGCCCTTCCATTGATGTACCTACCTACCGCCTCGTCTGTTTCATATTTGAGAAGGACGATGTAATGTCATTGGTCTCTTTTGAGAGTCCCTTGAAGATCTGGGCAAGAAATGGTTTTCAGCAAATCATGCTTGTCAAACATATGACAAACGAGACCGGGTGGTCACGATCGGTAACTTGGTTGATGCATGTCATCGTAACCCAATTGTGTAGATCGATGCACATGGTGTCAATCATGGGAATGTCTGATCCAGACTCGATCATTACAGGCCGCCCTCATGTAGCTGGAATATTGCTGAGAGCGTCGTTAACCAACAAACAACAAGCAGGATACGCTCACCTTTTCACGATTTGATAGTGATTCATATGCACATGCCTTTGATAGAATCGACTCTGCTTCTCGCAGATATTTCTTATGAATGAGGACAGGGTTTTGTCGGTTTTATTTTATAGCATCAGCATATAATATATGCCGTTCCACCGCCCGAGCTATGTTTACTCAGTGTTCATCATTATGAATCGGTAGAATGTGGAGAGGGTTTAGTCGCATTTATTTGAATGCATCATGGCAAACTGTTGTGACCAAGTGCTTTTTCAGTGTATCAGTGAGTAACAAAAACATCTGATATTGCTCCGATTTCGATGTATTGATTTCTAGTTTCCATATCCATCAACATGTAGTGATTCAGAAAATCGATGTATTCACAAAAAAGTGTTTGTGCTAAAACACTTGTTGATATAGAGGTATCTAAAATAATAAGACACCTGATCTTAATCTTATTTTTTCCAATCATAATCATTCATTCTTCAGTGTCATTATGTCTCCCCTCAAAGGGTGGGGGGATATATTGTTTTTTGCTCGATACCCTTTGTCGTTGGCGTTCCCATCCTATTCCTAGACATAACTTGAAATCCATTCAATCTTTGTCATCTAAACTTGGCATATGCATTGCCCACCAGCTTAACTTGCAACTTTTGCTATTTTGAAGCTTTTCTTTAAAAAGTATTGTTATATGTTTCCTTGGAAACAATTTGCACAGTCTAAAAAAATTCTAAGCTTCGTTTCCGAGACACAAATACTAATGCATCTTATGCATGACATCATACATGTGCAATTACCACATGCCCAACTATTGTCTAATCATATTTTCCAAAATAAATAAAGTCTTGTGTTTACATGGAAAATTTGAAATTCTTGAGAGTATTTCTGTGATTAATGCTACTGATTGTTCGTTCTAGGTGCGGTCACTTGCACAATACAATTTGTCATCCAATCTGCTGGTACAAGTTCAATAGTCTTATCTGCCATATAGAGTCAACGTGGCATCAACTGTAATGCTGCTTCATTAATGCATTGGTCAGAATCTGTACTGGTATTTTTAGCTGTTATTCGGTTTTACAAACACATTTATAGTAACAACTTGAACTTGTGTATTAAAAGTGTTTATGAGTAAAAACAGATTCTAGTTGCGGAATCTGCCACACGCTGCAGTGTTACATCCCTTAGCAGCCAGGATGTGCTGATGTTGGGTTTGATGGGTGATGTAACACAATTACAGTCTTTGATCTGTCAGCAAAACCCAAGTGTTCATGAGTTGAAAACAAGTTTGAAATGTTTTAGACCTCAAACGCTTTAATACTGCCTCAAACATTTTGCTGACACGTTGTGGTACCCATGTCAGTGAAATGCTGTTCAAGACATTATGTCGTTATTGTCACCAATTAAGGATTTCAGGGATCATGTGGTAAGTAGATAAAAAAATGCAATATTTGGACTGCAGGTCAAAAACTGTAATGTTTGAGATTACCTATATCGAGATAACTAAGTTTATTCAGTGATTTCCGGAACGCAACTCCTGGCCAAGTTCACAGGAACATAACATAACATATGGTTGCAAGTTGGGTTTTTCAATCGAGATCATAAGACAGGATGTTTGAAATAATGAAATCTTCATCCAAATATTAACATTTCACATGGTATTCAAAAACCTAGCCGTCAAAATCTATCTCAAAATCATCAAACTTTATTTTAATAAGTGCATACTTTAAGCCACAAGTACAAAGTCTAGCTTATATGAAATCCAACATTTATCCTAGGAACTCTTGAGGAGCTGACCTTTATATAATCTGTTCACGGTTAACCCCAAGGCTGAGTGGCCAACAATGCACTGGTTTTAGGATTTATAGGGTTAGAACAAAGAGAGTTGTCCTCCATCCTCCTTCCTATATGTAACCAAAAAGAATCAACACTCGTCAAAAAGACAAGTATCATTTTCAGATTTGCTGCAGGGTTTGGTGATAGTTACAGTACTGATTGTGTACCCATAGTCTTTTGATTTGCCCAACAGAAAACTATCACTGTGAATTTCGCTAAACAGTCATTAATATTTCTTTAATTAAGGTTGGATTGTAGTCAAACTAACAACTGAACTAGATAAAATACTTGCGATGCACTGAAATATATCTATATGACCACACTACAAATTATTGATTTATAACATGAATAATTATGTCCCTATAGATATCCAATAGTCTGTATGGAAAAATCTATGGCATTTCCTAAGATATGTAATACTGACATCTCTATCATTTAATCTAAATGCCTAAATGAAAAAGGAAGTGGTTTAGTGTGCACTGTATCGCTCAAGATGCAAATGTTAGCAACTGTGCCAAATTAACACTTAAACCATTTACTGTGTTGACGGTTTCACATAAATATGAAATTAGTAGTATTTACCTTGATAGAAAAATCTTAAACCACACATGAAGATAACGTTTGTCTATGTGAACATCAAACTTTATGTTGGTGTGCTGTTTTATTCCTAATTTCGATAAACAGGTTCGCGTTTACCCATTTCCCACAACCCCTCACGTGCAAGGACATTCCATTGATGAGATAATGCAATACTATGACTGAGTGCATGAAGTGACGTGATAAATTCGACACTAATCACATTCCGCGTAAACAATATATATGCCACATGTCGTAAATTGGAAATGAATTGTGTTTTTGTTTAAAATATACTGCTACATCTTTGACTATTTAACGTTAACGGATAGTCTATAATTCTTGGTTGCATGGCTTTGTGCTGGTCCATATACATATTTAGTGTAGGACGATTCACAACAGTTTGAGACAGTCTTTGTAAAGTTGTCAAAGTAAGTGTGTGATAATCTTATATGGGGTGTACTACTGGACTAATATAAAAAAATAAATTGTCAATGCAAGACAATAACTAGTGTAGATTATCCGGCGAAACAGATTTTAAACAGTTGATTGGCCATAGATAGATATTGATAAATATTACCTATTTGTTATAGTACATGAATATGAATTAGCTATAGTACAGCGTAAATAAATATTGCAAATAATTTAACAATGTTAATCACAACTTGACATAGGCATTTAACTTGATTAACTTAAATTGATAAGTTTGTGAAAGTTGTGCACATTAATGATAGAGAATTTGTAAACACTTTCTAATACAATCCACAAAGTGTGAGTAATCATCCTGGCAAGAACTGAATACTTAGTATTGATACTTAATACTCAATCCAGGTCCCAATATGAAATGCTATGGATCTATCAGTGAATATATTTTAACTCTAAAACGTGTATACACTAATAGAGTGAACTAAAAGCATAGTCGAACTAATAGCATATATTACTTACAGTCTGGGTTACATCTCATTCAACAAGTCCGGGTATCACATAACCATGTATAGACATGTTTTGCTCAAAGGCTCGATACATGCATGTCGCTTTTCTGTCAAGAGTTTTACACATTTTGTTTGTCCACCTTGCACAGACCCATCATAAATTTAAACACCTTCACCGTATCTAAGAAGAATAGGGTCAACCAGTATCTTTATCCTGGTGTCTTGACTGGCGGTGCGTCACAACTGTTGAGATGTGGCACACAGCGGTAGATTGTCTTTCACTAACAGGACGTTTGTTTGCACTGCTCACAAGTGTACAAATACGATGCAGTAAATTCTGAACTCAACCACCCAAACTGAAGTAATCACACTGAGGTGAAAACGACACGAATGGATTACACAACGAAACAACACTTTATTATTGTTAGGGGTGTCACCCGAAACGATTGGGGTCCTTCATGCTGTCCAAGCAACACACTTACTTCGGTAAAGGTGAATCTGTAATTTGACATCGCACTTTGGGTGAACGTTGAAGTCAACGTTTTAGAAAGTAAAGAGATAATTTGAAGATCGAGTAAAAAAATATACAAATAGTCCTTAGCTAAGCCTAATACCAATATGAAGTATGTTCAGGGATGAAACATTACATTGTACTATCATTCTTATCAAGTTTTAGGTATTAAATACAAATACAAAAGGTTAGAGTTAATGGAATAAAAATGTTTTCTTCTTGATTGTGGATGGGGCCCATTAGTAAATAATCTCCTCCAAAATTATTAAACATTTTAGTATTTAGTTGTTTTCCTACAAAAGTAAACCTTTAATTTCTAGAAAGATCACAATGGCCACCAATGCAGCTCATGTCAAGAAGTGCAACACATTGCCCTTATTTCCCAGATACTAATTACATCATCAATGCCCAACTATCTCTCCTAATGTAACGTTTTTGCAAGATAATATGCTATTTTTTCAGTATTCGTCCAGCATTTTCTGTTTCTATAAGATTTGTGATACGGTTTAATTAACTAGATAAGAAACTATAATACTATTGCATATGCCATTGTATCATGACTATGTCATAGTGATTCATAAGCAAGTGCTTATTAAAAATCCGGAATGCTACACTGGGCTATTATCAAACGACCTTTGCAAACAGATGGGTCTAGAAACAGCAAGAGCCTGCAGCATTGACTGGTCAGAAAAGCTCTTGATATTGCTTTGAAACGATTGGCCGAACCAGAAACAGATTTCACTAAAGTTGACAAGTACAACAAGTTTCTGAATTTGAATTTTGCAAACAAGGGAACTGATGCCTCAAATTAAAGTATATTTTCAGATAAGGATCATTTGACCCAACCGTCCAACAATATTTTAACTTCGAGGAACACCACCACAATTTTCCCCATGCGAACAACATTTCATCATAGTTGCTCAAGAAAAGGAACAACATTTCATCATAGTTGCTCAAGAAAAGGAACGTCGACTAGGCTCTCATGATTCCACTACTTGTGTCTACCAAGACTCACGATACTGCTACCAACCTGTAGAGGAGATATATTAAATATTCCCGAGATATTCAATGTCAACTGCACAGGGCATGTGTTACCAAAAGGTCACTTTCATATTTTGGGTAATCACTTGTCTTTTAACAACATGACATATAATCACGTAAAAACTACATAACAAGTAAAATAATATCGGCATATTAATTCAGCAAGGATATCTATTATATGAACTTTTTTCAAAGTTTTTTTGGGGTGATTTCAAACAAAGTGTAGTGGTATCTGTGAAATGTCATTCTCACATTAATTACTTTTTTCGAAAACTATGCTGAAACATCCCGAGCGTACGTGACATAAAACATTAGTTTGTGCAGATATAGCTTATCCAATCAAGTGTTAAACCAGGTAGGCATTGGGGAGGTGTACTTCAAATGAACTGTACCCGAAGACCTCAGCCCAACAATTCAAAATTTATGGCAGAAGAACAAAGGTTGGAAACATCAGGTTAAAAAAGCACGGGATTAACCCTACACGTGACGACCCACAAAGGAATAATAAAAATTCCAATGCATCACCTCTAGACTCCCGATACTCTGCAAAATTGTTATCTGTCCAGCGTTTTATCTTTTAAGTTGAGGCCTCACTGTAAACACTCTTTATTTCATAAGGACAATGTTAGTCGTGGTAATAAATACTTTAGTGCACATGATATGCTCAACAAATGAGACATGTTACGTTTGATTATCTCTCTGTATTGTATTGAATTGATAACTGCATGTCATACAAATCTTTACAATAATACAGACGCTTCGGTTACAAAAATACAGATTGTCGTAAAAGTGTAAATACAATTAAAATCCAGAAACTTAACGAAAATGTCTATCACTATCATTTGATTCGGACTCGGTGCCGGTAATAAAAAATCATAACTGAACCTCTTGCAAAAAATGATTAATTATAAAGAAAGGGACCAGAAAACCTAGGAAGCAGACACTTTGGTATTTATTTCTCAATGGGTGAGTGAATAAATGAGGTATGAATCACGTAGGCCTGTAAATACCACTGATCGATAGTGTGTGCAACGTCATACACTGTCGGGGCACTATGACACAATAGTGGAGCTGATAACAGATATAAATTGTCTGAATTGTGATTAAAGCACAGAAACATGCATGACCAGTGGCCTTGGGTTAACCAAGAAGAAAACGTAGCCACTAAATAGACAAGATGGACGCCATTTTACTATCAAAAGTCCATATCAGCCAATATCTTAATTATATAAACTATGCACACTTGAAACGTTTTTGGCGTGGATATTTATGTTTGCTAGCATGGTGTGTCTAATTCAGAAGAAAGACATACATATGTTGAGCCATTGAAAAGACAAGTCTGTACTTGGTTGTGTGATACCTGGAGTTGTTTAACTAAATGTAACCCAGACTGCGCTATATCTCTTTCGCAAACAAATCAATTTACGTTAAATGCCTGAATCAATTTGTGATTAACATTGTTAAAATTATTTGCAATATTTCTTTATTACTACAGCTAATTCCTATTCATTGCCAATGCTATACTCAAAAGTCAATCATATTCTACAAATGAATATGTAATTTTTACAATATGTATCTGTGGACAAATCAACCTATTTCTTGCTCTTTACGCCGAACTTTAATAATTTGTTTAGGCGGATAATCTATACTAGTTCTTCTCTTGCATTGACAATTTGTATTTCATATTAGTCTGAAGCCATATCTTAAGAGATTATCGCACACTTACAATCAAAACTCAAACAAACTGATATGGGCCATGGTCATGCAAGGTTGTCCGGTCCCTGACGACAAGTACGAGGGACTTGAGACAGTCTCAAACTGTCGTGAATCGTGCTATTCTAAATACGTATATGGACCGACACGAAGCCATGCAACCAAGAACCAGGCTCTACGAAATCGAAATCAAATAGCTGCAAACTTTAATCAGGTGTAAAAACCATTTACATGCAGTTCATCTCCATGGTCGACGACAGAGTGTTGTACCAATCCTTACAAATAGTCATATTTCTGACGGACGTCAATTGTGTACATAACGTCCAACCTGGGGTTATCGTCGTCATGGTAACGTGTCATGTGTTCAGATGAGTCCCGGTTCATTTTGCACGTCCTTGATAGGCGTGGTCGCGTCTAGCCATATCGAAATGATCGTCAAGCCAATGTCACCCCGAAACGTCATGGCAGATTCTGCCGTGGATCGGTTATGTTGTGGGGTGTGCCGGACAGTATTGTTGGGACCACACATATAAAGTATTTACAGCTACGTTTGGTGTTGATATGTGCCTAAAGCATTTTTACAACTTAAATATTCTTAATTGCACATTGGTGCGAAATTGTTAACAGTGAATGACTTCCCAATACCCACATAAAATAGCAGCAGACATCCTTAAGGACAATTTAAATCATTGTAATTATGAGTAATTTGAAAAGTGTGGTTTTATTAATGTATTTTACTGGAACAGAATTTTTGTACGTAGTTCAGTTGTTACTTTGATTGCAATTATACCTCAATGTCAGAACCATTGACAACTTTTTAGCTACATTGACAGTGATATTTTTCGGTTGCCCAACGATATTTATTCTTAAATGAGTGGGGCGGTCGGGTAGCCTGGTGGTTAAAGTGTTCGCTCGTCACGCCGAAGACCCTGTTTCGAATCTTGACATGGTACAAGGTGTGAAGCCCATTTCTGGTGTCCACACCGTGATATTACTGGAATATTGCTAAAAGCGGCGTAAAACCGAACTCACTCACTACATGAATGGGTGGAACATGTTATATGCTACTATCGGTACTACGTCAGTAATATAAATGACGTTAGCATTGTTACAACTCTGCAGTCAACAAATCTTCAGAAAATCATGGAGATTATACTTGTCTTATTGGAATTGACGTTTTAGATGTATTACTTTTGCTTCAGGTTACATGTGCGCATTTGATCTCGTGGTATGATCTTAACGGAGGACAAATCTCTTTGTTCTACCCCTTTAAATCCTAAACCCGTGCATTTGTGGACTTAAAGGCTTTGGGATAATCATGGACAGTTTATCTGAAGAGCACCTCCTCAATGGCTGCTAGGATGAGTGCTTGATTTCGTGAAAAGGGTGCACGCTGTACATGTCTTAAGCTCCAAGTGTTAAAATAACATTCTGGGATGACTTCTTTGTTTTGAATACCATCTGAAAAGTTAATAATTCAATAACATTTTATATTTAAACATCATGTCTTATGATCTAGATTTACAAACTTGGCAACAGCATGTAATCTTTATGTTAGTTCAATATATGTTTTGCACAGACAACCATATCGTACACGATCCATCAAGAACTGAGTACTTGACTAGGCAGAGTACTTTCAATGTCTTCTTAATGCATAGTGGGATCAACAAAAAACATTCTTCCCTCTCTTTTTTCCTACAATTATAACCTGTGTGTAAACACACAAAATGCAAAGACATCTTAGACATCTTTTGGTGGCCATTTGGGTACATTTGTATCAAGAGTAAACACCAAAATACTTTAATAAACTCAGAAAGAAGATTTGAGTTGTGTGTTGGTAAACACCACACTATGATAAATATGAACATAATCACAGTTACTTTTGTCACTGCGTATATTATATGGTATATTTCTATATTTCACCATGACATAATCAAACATAAACTCTCTGGTGTTTGCGAAATTATTGAGTGATATCAGACCAATGTTTAAGCAAGTATATTGAGGAAGCTATTGTTTGCCAGTTAACGCTCTTGAACAAAATATACACCCTTTTGGTTACCATTCAGCATTGCAATTCTTCGCATTTAATCAGGACAATGATGTAACTATGGCATGATGAGAAGTCTCCGATGGTAGTGCATTGTATTAGGTTATGTACCTTTAACACCACAGGCTTGAACATGTCTGTGGTAATTTGATATAGTTTATCGATGACGTCACTAGCTATACATATTTCACCCAAAGTGGAAATATTAAGACTATGCTAGATTACATTTCTGTAAATGTTGATTTTACACCTAATGTTGTCGGATTTGTCATGGATACAAATGTATCTTACTCTGTATCAGATCATTTGCCTATTCTTGCCTGTCTAACTATAACAACACCTATTAGCCAATATGGAGGTGATAAACTTAACTGGCGCAAAGCAACTGAGACGGATCTAATGCTTTATCGTTTTGAAACTGAAAACTGGCTTCATGATACTGTTTTTGCAATTTCAGACTACCAGACGCCAGCAGACTTTATTTAATATTACAATGAATACATCGCCTCAGCCCTTCAAAATGCAGCAACAATGGACATTCCTTCATCAAAATTCCAACCTAGGCTGAAACCGTACTGGAAAAGGGATAATCTTAAATCATTACACAATAGTATGCGCAAGTGCCGTAAAGAATGGAAGGAAAATGGTAAAACTCGCGATAAAAGCAACATCTTTTTTGCTAGATATAAAGAAGCCAAACGGTTATTTAGAAACAGCATCGGATCTCAAAACAAAAGCTGATAGATGATAGATACAAAGAAGTTTATGAAGCTGCTGAGGTTGATGTTCATGAATACTTCAGGGTAGCTAAACGTTATCGTAAAAACAAAGGTCATACTCAAAAACTTGTCTATTCAGATAAATCATCTAATGACCCGAAGGATATATGTGATATGTTTGGTGAATATTACAGAAATCTAGCTGCCCCGGATACTGATCTGAAACATGATGTTCTATTTTCCTCTTACTTCAAACAACGTGTTAATGACCTTGAAAATGAGGTATTAGATAGCACTGATTCTTATGCCAATAATGGTGTAGCTATAGCATCTCCCCTTTCAAAACCCTTCACTGCTGAAGAATTGATGTATACTGTCAAATCTCTTAAAACAGGTTAATCACCAGGGCATGACGGAATCACAAACGAGCATATTAAAAAAGCAGGTAGATCTATTCATCACCGTCTCATGGTTTTATTCAATGCAATTGTGCACTATGAATATATACCATGTGAGTACAACATAGGTCAAATCCTCCCAATTCATAAAGGTCATGGTAAAAGCAAGTCGGATCCTGCTAATTACAGGGGAATAACTATGACATCTGCTTTTGGTAAACTTTTGGAAAGGCTCATACTCAACAGAATCGAATCCTGGGTAACTAAAAAATGTAATTTCCCACATCTTCTCCAATTTGGCTTTCGCAAGAATGCAGGTGCAGACACTGCGGCCCTCACACTATTAGAAGCAATAGCATATTACAATGAAAGACGTTTTCCAGTCTACTGTGCATTTCCAGATAATGAAAAAGCCTTCGACAGGGTATGGCTAGATGGCCTTTTTCTAAAACTTTATGACCTTGGTATCACGGGTAAAACATGGCGAATACTACGTAGCTCTTATATGTCTATGTACTCCTATGTCAGCTTTGCAGGCTATAAATCAGACTTGTTTCATGTACGCCAAGGAGTTGGTCAAGGCAGAGTTATATCTGCCGTGGGCACATATTCCAGGCCAGCTATTGGCAGATGATACAACACTGTTTAGTAGCTCACCAACAGACCTTCAAGATCTTCTCAATGTTGTAAATCAGTATGCATATAAATGGCAGCTTAAGTACAATGTCACGAAAAGCGCTGTTCTAATATTTGATGTGCAGCGTAAATTTACCTGCTCTCAATCCCTGTACTTGGGCAGTATGTGTGTTCCACTTCAGCAATCTATAATATATGCAGGTGTCAGGATTAGCTCTGATAAGTCTTCCTCGGAACGAACACAATTAGCTTGTGAAAAGTTAAAAATGTTAATAAATAGTAATAACGATACTGGACTAAAGTTTGGAGGCATGAATCCAATCCCAGCAAAAAGGATCTGGGAACGAGTGATACTCCCATGCGGACCTCTATGGATGTAATGTCTGGGGACTATTAACCCTCAAAGAATATGATATGCTGGAAGTTATTCAACGTTATTTCAGTAGAAAAATACAGGGCCTTCCAAAATGTACATCAGGTACTGTTGCTGTGGACAACATGGGCTTGATATCTCTCCAATCCTTTATTGACAAACAGTCACTGTTACAACTTGGAAAACTATGCCGATCCAGTTACAGCTATGTTTTTAAAAAGGTATTCATTACTCGCCTTGGGCAGTTTAGATACGAAATAGCGTTGGATAATTTCAGAAAACGATGTGCTTTGTCACCTGTATAAAACTTGCTTAGACTTGTCAAAAAATACAATCTTAATGCAGAAATAGAAGATTATCTAATTAAATGTAGCTTCCCAAGTAAAAAGGCCTGGTCTGATATTGTTAAGGAAAGGATTATTTTTTCAGACCAGGAAGCTGTATGCTCTAAGCTGCTATCTAGACTTAACTTAAATAGATGTGTTTCGCTATGTAATGATAAAGAACACAGACTCTGGCTACTTGCACTTGAACGTCCTGAACAGTTCCCAAACCTGTCTCATCTTGTACGGCTGAGATGCCTAAATATAGAATCTAGGGAATGTCGATGTAGAATTGTAGCTCATGATATTATTAAGCATGTCTTTTTGTATTGTACATTGAATATGAATGACAGAAATGAACTATTTGAAATCATTTGTGATAGATGTCTCTACATTTGCAAGACTATGTAGTGAGGACGATGATATAATCCTGTCTGTACTACTTGGTGGTATGCCTGAGTGTTTTAGCTCTTTATCTCAAAGTCTATGGGGTGACCTTATGGTTATTGTGTCAAGATATTGTAGGAAATGGCTGTATCTGTTACAAAACAGTTATAAGAATGCTTGATTGTCATGCATTTTGTAGTTATCATTTCTAATAATATTGTTCAATTGTACTACTGTACAGCTCTGTAATTATACATAATATCATATATGATATGTATCTTCAATATCTGGAGGAAATATAGAATATCTATCAATCTATCTGTCTGAAGTAATTTGATATAGTTTAAAGTACTTTTGAATAAGATAGTTTTTCACATATAGGAGAGGCAAACATCCTCGTTGCATAGCGTCTTTGTAACAAAAAAACTCACACCAGTGATAAGTAAATCTTCTGAAATCAATATTTGAGAAAAACACTCATTGACAGCTGGGCCCTACTCATCTGACATGTTCAAAAACGTAGCAGCTGAGTTTCTACCTCCTGTGGAGAACTTTGTTCTGTTGTCTTAGATACGATTGCAGGGAACCGTTTGCCACAACAGGGAAGAGGGAATGTATTCTCAGTTGTGTCAAAAGGGTCCATAAGGTACATTTGGGTAGACTGTGATTAAAACAGGATATGGTCCCCTTTGTATCGAGCAATAGTGCAGCACCATTGATGTCCACATTTCACAACTTTTGATGTATAATCGAGCATACTTTCGGAAATTTTAAGAACTTACTCTTACTTAAACGTTGTTTCATCGGTGTTACACATTTTCATGACAGGGGGGATATCTTTATTCATGATAAAACAATGTAAATATACATATCAAAATATTCAAGCAGTTTATCACAGAGTTGAAAGGGTATGCGATATTTCATCATCTCAGTATCCCAATTCTGTGGGCTAACTAGTAAATAAGCGACAAAACCAAATGTTTGTGTCAACATCAATCAGAATACATGTTTGTTCAACTGATCCCTTATTACGACATAATCATTCATATCCATGACTTGGCAAAACTTTTTTTGCCCAAAACCCAAGGTGGCGTTCACCACAGCTACAAATACCCATATAGTATATGGTATTTGGTGTGAAATATTACATCGATGGTCAAAATAGTTGGTTTAGGGGCACATGATTCGGTAAGTGACCACATCAGATTACAATGCTGGTTAACTGCTTCTGAATTAATATTGCTTCCACAAAACTCACTATTCTAGAAACATACATTGGCGATAATTCATCGCAACAATATGGCTTTATGTAAAGGTGCAAGCAGCTACATCGGGCTCCAGTCGATACATTTATTTAACTATCTTGGTGCAAACATGGATGTACATATAGATTCGCATGGCAGCACTTCGTCATATCGACAACAAAGACACTGCACCAGCTTTAAACACAGCTGCCCAACTGTGGAGTAGCTAGGGCATTTATCCCCATACACTTGTGACATGCGGTCATGAATTACTTGGGGAGTACATTTCTCTTTCAAGTTAAAACCTTGATGACTGCTCGATACTCGTTCTTTTCAATGTCTGTGTCCATTTGGACCCCTATCACGTTCAACTGGCTGCCACTAATATACAAACGGCCTCAACTGACAAAACACAGTTGCATGAACTACTCAAACAAAGTACTACATTGACTTGTTCACTTTGTTTTGGTCTTTAGCTTTTTACCAGCCAGGCCTCGTACCCCACTCAGACTACAGTATACTTCCTCCGAAAGCAGAAAGACCCATTTATCTAGCTCAGGTGGTAAAACGGTTGTTGGTACTTCCAGTTTTTATGCGTGTCTTTAGTCCTAGCTCAGTTTGTAACTCAGCAATGTTTGGATTATGTCACTGACATTTGCAGAAATTAAAGGCTGACTTGGTACTTTAACAAAAACAAAGAAAGTATTACGTATGTAGATCCGATTGCACCTCCAATAGACCCACGCGATCGTCTGCTGGAATGTTGGTACAAATCGAACGGAGGCTACTACAGTTCATGTCAAAAATTATGTCAAAGTTGACAGAAAAGTCGGAGGATGTTCAGCAGCGCTAAACGCTAACAATATCAAAACATAGAGCATAGGCTATTTTGGTCCCCAAAACTGTATCCTCAGCCCCTGTAACCGTTCTTAAGCCCTTCTGCCGTGGCACTGTGAATGTGTCTATGAGGAACTAGTAAAGGATGATTTTTTATATACCTATTGAAAGGATCAGTATGACTGTGCAAAATGACCTGGAGAAAAACGTCAGTATGACATGATGATTTGACGACAGAATCATTACATAAAAATAGTTCTTCATGACAGTATGACATAAAAATATCAACCCACTTGAAATCGTACCCTAAGTGATCTATGAGATACATTGTGTAGCAACGACTAAGACATCTAACGGCCAGGACATGATCTTCACGGTCGTTGTCACTGAACATCAGTGATGATAAAAGATGTTCTTGTAAGGAACAGATTGTCCTGCTGTACCGGTAGCACCCGCCACTCACACAATGTGCATACAAATGTAAGTGTTGGTTGCCTAACTATCACAGCAGTACAAAAGAAATGTACCCTTTTATGATTGGTCCGAAATAACCTATGATGGTCGGAAGCGTCATTGCTTGTAGGCTGGTTGGGGAAATACAATGGTTTTGACGGATGACAGGATTAATGCGTGTCACCACCGATATGAAGACAATAAACTTCAGCACTGCTTCTATGGAGACGGTATTACACTCGCATGTCGTATTTGTTAGAACTAGCCCAATTTGTCACCGTGCGAGGCGTTCATAAACCACGGTTAAATGACGCTCACTTACACAATGCATAGTGTACTTCGGCCTACTGAACTCTACAGTGCGTAATTAATATTTCACTGAGAGAGCACTGCTGTTATTTTACCGTTGTCAAATACGAAAGATATACCACAAAGGCACATTCATTCATTCATTAATTCATCCATTCACCACTTCATTCATTCATTCATTCATTCATTCATTCGGCGACAGGGGGGAATATGTGTGGTTTGTCGTTGGTCGCGGGGTATAACAATTGCTACTATAAATTAGGTTCCTTATCATACCTAGTGGGCGTAGTCTTCACCAAGTATCTCCCACTATATAAAGGAGTGTAAGCTGTGAACTATCGGATCAGCGAACGGCGGCTGAGAGAGAGAGAGAGAGAGAGACCAGACATGTCGGTTTTTAGACTACCAGTAATCTTTCTTGGTGAGTTCATATCTTTTATTTCATTTATCAAGAAATATTTGTTTCACTATCTGTCATATTGTTAATTATTTTAATTGGGAGGAATTAGAAGTTCTTTTCTCACATTCCCCTTCTGGTAACAATGATAACCATAAGAATACCTTTAGAAGAATGATGATGCCAACATAATTCACATGATTGAAAAGACATAACAATCTATCGCATCATGTTTTGCCAGTGTTGTGCTTGACTGTCAGAGTCAGTGGAAGTTGCACTGGCTCAACGGACTGCCCAAATGGAGGAACTTGTGAAGAAGGCGTTTGCAAATGTGCGCCTGACTACGCGGGAGCAACCTGTGACACTCGTAAGTGTGTAGTTTCACTGTTAAAATATATCACATGTTCCTATATTCCATATATTGGAACACAAATGGATCCCTTAAATAGGCGACTTCATTTAGAAATATTGTTGTGTTTGCTTTATCTACAAATGTGAAAGGGAACTTGTATGTTTCAGAGGGCGTGTGTTCTGATGGTGGGTTCGAATGCGCCAACGGAGGAACATGTGTCACAAGCCCTACCCCCACCACCTGTACCTGTGCGGAGGGTTACACAGGAGATACCTGTCAGAACGGTAGGGAAACATTTTTATTATTGACGAACCAAATTAAAACTGTAAAAATTCGATTGTCATAGTGTTAAAAGAGAAATTTTGGAAAATACAAACAAAATGGTAAATTTTTGATAAATAAACTGGTGATAAAAGTAAAGTAATAAGCAATGAACACCGAGTCTAATTTCATATGTTTATCTCTATGTCATTGATAACTAGTGACATATATCTGTTTGACTTCTCGTATACCAATCACGAGTTGCATTACATGTACATTTACAGAGACCAAGAACCGTTTTGAATGTCATTCGTTGATCGGAAGAGAGTTGTCATGTCCTTAGCACTACAACTGCGTATTTGTATAAAACGTGCTCTCATAAGTTAAATAAGTTAAAATTCACAACTTTTTGTCACAAGTGTTTAAATTATTTAGACGGATACAGATTACAAATTTTCTGTTTATTTCAGATGGAGATACGGTGAGGATTTCCACATTCTTGATGACGTTGACTGCTCTCACATTCTTCGTCATTCTGTGAAACGATCCTCCTCACACTGACTGCTACATCATGTTCGAAACTGCGTTCTTGTTTGACATGTTGATGTAAACAAATAAGGGAATATTTATTAAGCGAATCATGGGAATTATTCGGCCCTATATTGAGCAAAGAGAAATTTAAATTTTACTCTTTGAACAGTTTGTTGATATTAGAAGATAAGAAGTTAACAAAGAACACATTATTCAGCTATATTTTTAATTAGTTAATTTTGTTCATTGGTATATCCTTAATACATTGTGTTTTTATTCAATACAGTAGATGTATTGGTTTGGTGAGTGCTTTTTTATTGGTGTGTTATGTGTGTTTTTAAATAGAATTGATACCAAGTGATTCAAAAGAAATTGTCATTGATTCTGTACTGATCGTTAACGTCTCACTATAGGTAAAAAGACAAAAATCCTCTCGTCAGTCGTTTTGGCCGCTGATAACATGTTACTGATGACGTGGACCTCTCTCCCAGTGACCACTGACACAGAGTAAATATTATCTACTCTTTACTTATAGTGATACAACAATTAACATTAAAATTAATAGTAATATGTTATTTCGTAATATTTGTACTATATTTGAAATAAACATCACCAGCAAGTTATAACGTTTTGTTGACTTCTGTTTATAACTCGTCGATTTGATTTTAAGAGTCGTCTTTGAAAGGGAGATATGACTTAATGTAGCTTCCGCAATGTCCCAGCCACGTAGCGATGGGAACAATTTACATGTACATATTAATACAAATCTGTTAATGTGGGCTCTAAAACAGCTACCGAAATATTACAGATTCGGTGTGAAATTTGACCAAACAGGGTAAAGTTTTTTGGTTGTTGCTTTTTTTGTTGCTTCATATTGCGAATATTCAAGCTAAATGACGGCGACCTTTACATGATCTAGTCTGCACTAAGCTGAGAGCTGTATTTCTTCGGGTTCCCTTTTACAATACGCTTTCACACCGTGTTTTAAGTGAAAAACTGTTCTAAGCGGCATAAAATCAAACTGAGTCTAACTCACAATCCAGCCGTCATGCATCATTCGGCTATCTCTCAGCAATCACCGGGTTCTGTTGTGTGAGGGATGTGTCAGTAGCGCTTTTACTGAAGCTTCATTTCTAGTAGCAAATTTTAGTTTGGCCCTAACTGACTTGGTTGTTCTTTATAAGACAGTAGTAACATGCCAGACTATATCTGGTGGCATTTGGCTGATAAGTAAATGCATTTTAATAAATTCTGATATCTACCTGCTTTGAAAGTTTACAACTCTACAATCAATACTGAGATATTTTTATATACCTCTTTTCTGTCGGCGTGGTGATGTAAAATGGATTTCAATGTTGCAACGTACATGTCCATGCGGACTAATGCCGGTTTTATAGTAGTAGCCAACTAAGATACCATGCCACAGTTTCACATGAATACCCCACTCAAACACAGTATACTGACCGACCAGCACTTGTCTTATCTCCTTAATCATGTTAATGCCAAGCGCCAGACAGAGCAGAAACAAGAACAATCTGTTAACGTCTTTGGGTTGGTCGTGGCCGGGGATTGAACTACAGATCTTCCGCTCTCCGGGAAGACGCTCTATCCACTAGACCACGGAGGCGGTCGCATCCCATATGTTTATGTGGCCGGTGAAACATACATGTAACTGTATGTTTGTATGACTCAAATCAACTTGAATATACTTCGCTAAAACGGATCCCCATAATATAATCACGTTATGTAAGGAGCAGAAACTCGGAAGTATGATTATGTGCTCTATCCACTAGACCACGGAGGCGGTCGCATCTCATATGTTTATGCAGCCAAAGAAACATACATGATACTGCATCTGGTGACGTGATACTTTATAGTGTGGATGCTCCTCCTAACTAAGACTCCTTCTGTTTGCAAGGCAGTGTGATATGACTACATTTGTATACTAAAAGCAACTTGAATATACCTCGCTAAAACGGATCCCCATAATATAATCACGTTATATAAGAAGCAGAAACTCGTAAGTATGATTATGTGAAGTGACTAACACGTGCATCTACCCAACAATTACACAATATAAACCTAACGTTATCAAATTCAGCAATAAATGCAATATATCCTAGGTGTGAAAACACGCGGGTTATATGTTAGGCGTTTTTATGAGAAGCACTTTAGTTCACGGATGTTAACAATTACATTATTAACAGGGGTAGCTACATTGAAGGTAAACTTTGAGTAACTTGAACATTCTTAAAATGACATTTGATAATCTAGACTCAGTTGAAACTTTTTATTTGTTTTAGCTTGAACCGACATTCCACAACATATTGAACACTGCGGTGTGAAGTCAATTGAGACAAACTTAATTCGAGTACGAGAGAACAATACTCTTTTCTTATGTCTCCCTAACTTCAAGTGACACACAGTATCTACTTTCAACTTAACAATCTTCAGATCTGTGGTAATACACAAATGTTATTTATCGATATTTGTAATTATTTATGAATATACATCACTTCTAAGTTTGTTACTATTGTTGGGTTGAGTTTATTTCTCGGCGTTGTCATTTAAGAAGTCGCCAGTTGAAAGAGAGGTAATATTTGGCAATGTCTAGGGCATATAGCGACGAGAACAAATTACATATGCATAAACATTAATATAAAAACAACCGGCAGAATGTGTTTGTTTGTTATTAAATCTACGCTCAGCAACATTTCATCTATATTACGATGTCTGTACATAATTTGGGTCTGGACCAGACAAACCAGTGATTGATTTTATTATCAACCTGTCACGTCGCTGACGTGTGATGACACGCTATGAACGACGTCACCAAGCCTGACTGTCCGATCCATTAAGTCCCCTCGTACGGCAAGCATAGATTGCTGGGGGGCCGCATTCCCCATGGGGGAAACAGGGTAACTATATGATCTACCATTAAGACCATGTGCATCATACACATATTCATGATTTGTCATACAGATCAATTATATTTAAATCTTGCATGGGTAAACATATATTGTCTAGTTGAAGCTTTATAATATGATCGAAGCATCCCTATATAGTCCCGTTGAAGCCATTACACCTACGAGTTGTCGAGAGATACACCATCATTGAATATATAGTTGTAGGCCATAAAACATTGACAGTCTCAATGATCTAGTAACTTGAGAAACCTAATCACCTTACGCTTCATTTTATCCATTTCGTAATACGTCTCTTCAGCACTGCACCATACCCGTTCTCGTAGGTTTCACCAAAGTGGGGGCGGTCGAGTAGCTTAGTGGTTAAAGCGTTCGCTCGTCACGCCGAAGACCCGGGTTCGATTCCCGACATGGGTACAATGTGTGAAGCCCATTTCTGGTGTCCCCCGCCGTGATATTGCTGGATATTGCTAAAAGCGGCGTAAAACCATACTCACTCACTCACTCACTTCACCAAAGTGAAAACGTTTGAGACCTGCGCCACTTCGGGATTTCCTCTCACAGTAAGCTGACTTGGCGGGATATAACTGAAATACTCTTCAGAGCATTCAAACCTAACTCACCCATGCTAACAATTCAGCTGTCAAGAATCATTAATGTGTACAACGTATCTCTCGGCTATCGCAGGGCACCCTGTTTGAACGTGTGTCATTAGCGATTTTACTGACTCTTCATTTGCTTTGGAATATTCATTTAAAATTTTCGAAAACGTATTTTGGTGTAGTGTTTGAGATAGCAGAAACATGCCGTGAAATATATGGTATTTTACTGATATGTACACTATTTTTAAATAATTCTAATATTTAGTCCTGTTTAAATGAGCACCTGATGTTAGCATTGTAGTTTTACGACTCTTCAATCAATTCTAGAATTGTCTTTAAGCCATTTTCTACCTGAATTTGAAGCCTGTGAATTACAGCTGCATGTGTTGTTTGTTTGTTGTTTAACGCCTCAGTCAGCAATATACCAGCTATATGACGACGGTCTGTAAATAATGGAATTTGGACTAGAAAATACAGTGATTGACATTATTAGCTTCGATCCACGCAATTAGGATACCACTACATGCATCAACATTGTCAGCGAGTCTGACCACTCGATACCATTAGTCGCCTCTGACCACAATCATGGGTTGCTGAAGACCTATGCTTAGTAGGATGTTCATTTTGTAGAACAATATACCTATCCTATGGTCCATTATGTGGAACAAGATCTCACATCCTGTGCTCCATTATGTAGAATAATCCCATTATATGGTCGATCATGTAACACAATATGCCTAACTTACGTTTCCTTTTGTAGAACAATATGAGTGTCCTATTGACCATTATGTACAATGATATGCCCATCCTTATGTAGAACAATATGCCAATCCTGTTGCCGATTATGAAGAACAAGGTGTCCCATCCTATGGTCCATTATGCAGAATAAGATATCCCATCTTATGTACTCTTATGTAGAACAATATGCCCAGCATATATTCCATTATGTAGAACAATATGCCCACCCTATGTCCCATCTTCAATAACGTGCAACGGAGAAAGGAAAATCATCACAGTTCATTTGGTTACTCTTACAGAACCAAACCCTGTGTACATCTCGTTAATCTACGATGGTTTTCAGACACGGCACGGCGTTAACGTTGCCCCACGTAATTCTTGAGTGTAGAATTCTATGTCGCGTGTTTTTGTTACGGTACAGAGATATTACTTTGGATACCGACTTTTCAATTAATTCGTTTCGTTAAGACAAACATTAAGGGATACGTAAAGAGCAGTATTTATAACAAACATGACAGAATCAGAAATAGTGTACTATAAATTTTAATATTTATATCGAGATAAAAGCAGCACTTCATGGTCCCACATGATGAATCACTGTGTTAAACTACCGGCTCTATGGATCGCAGATGAAAACTTTGAACTGAAACACAAAAGCACATGGCACACCATAATCTTACTGACATACTGTTAAGAAGCCTTCCTTAACTTACTCTCTTACCAGCATCATTAAACATTACATTCTTTAATATACCTTGGAACTGTTCATATCCATTTGACTCAATTTATGTTTCAGGCTAGCAAGTAATAATAAAACACTAAGTCTTAAACTCAGTTCGGACAACAAATGTATAACTAAGAACAGGTAAACGACGTACTTCTTCCAGGACACCGTGAAAGAAGTCGAGGCCGCTACCATACCCAATCTGAATTGCACACTGGCTTTTCCCGATGTTACCTGCAAAGTATTCACAAATGGGGATGAACTAAACAGCCGGGCAAAAGAAACGATACACCTATATATGTTTAATAGTGGCTAATAAGTAATAGTGAACACAAAATGGTTATTCGATGATTATGTATTTAAGGGGCGTCATCGTGGTATTTTGGACACTAAGTTTGCAGTGTTTCTGCGATTGTTTTAGCCAAGTAATGTATTGATAGCATTTGTAATGTTTTGGTAAATTCCAGTTTTCAAGTGTATACGTCTTTTGTCCCGGCAGTTTAGATTTTGACATTTCAGATGAATTCTGAAAATTAGATTGTGAACATTGAACCTCTCTAGTGCCAGTCAGAAAATGAGTCCGTAAAATCTTTGATGCCATGTCGTTTGTGTCGGCATTTATACCTTTAGGAAAAATTAACTGCTGTTGGTAACTTTGGCAATTTGAAATACGGTAGACCAGTTCCATGATGGTGATTCTCTTTCGTTTGCTTAGTATTTTTCAGGTGCCGTAACCACAAAATAACGGTATGCATCATACTGTTCTCGTTGAATTCTTTCATATAGGAAATATTTCAAACGACCATCCAAATATTTGTACCATCAAATGTCCTCTGTTTGCTGGAGGTATTGACTTCTGCTTTCATCATCCCATTCTTGATGATCAGCTTCACCTCATTCAGGGACGTCGTCGCCTGAAATGTACCCACACACAAATATTCAAACCCACAATGGATAATATCGACTCGTAACTAGACCATTACCTTCATGTTTCCTAGCAACTTTTGTCCACTTTGTTACGATGTTAATAGTGTGAGTAACATAAAAATTCATGACGTTCAATAAAAAAATATAAGATAGCCATATAGCAACGAGAACAATTAAGAAAGCAGCGTGGCTTATTTCACGATAAAACATTGTCCATACATGACGTCATTTCTGGAGATTCAAACGTGTGCTCGCAACTTGATGACGTCGTATATTGGACGACGTTTTTTTTAGAGGTATGTGTCTTGTGAGTTGTTCCCCATAGATTTAGCTGGGCGACGCAGACGAAGGCAATGACCGAACGATCGCATCCAATAGTGGGAGAACTATGAAAATCGGTATTGGGAGAAGAGGTACAGATAGTCGACGTGAGGATTCTGAGAATATGCGGGAAATACCAACTTAACCCACCTGTTTTTAACATGGACTTGTCCGACATAGCTAAATAGGATTCTATTCAGGGAGTCATCATTATTAAAATACGCTAAATATATTTATAGCTTGGGTTCTACAAAAATGTCGATACTCATATATGTTGCGCCCTTCATGGTTTTGTCTCCCTTCTTTGTTTTATTGTATGATAAACAACTGCCACTCGTCGTTTATTTCTATAATATAGACATGTTCTCGCTTGACTAGAATGAATGTTGTCTGACCCGATCAGCTATGTTCCAGATTCATAAGAAGGTCTGGAACAGGTTAACCAGTGAGTCAGTGGGTTGAGCGCCCATTTATTAGCAATATCGCGGCGGGAGATTCTAGAAATGGGGTTCAAACATTGAACCCAGCTGGGAATCGAACCCAGATCTTAAGGGTAATGATAGAATGCTTTGAACACTTGGCTACCCACCTCCCCAAGAGGTTCGAGAATCGATACCCAACCATCAGGGTACGATGCCAAGCAATAAGTAGAGCTTGACGATCGGATCACAATGTCAGTCGGCTTTAACAAGTATTGGTACTGGGGACCTGTTCCTGCATAAATATGTGATGGAGTGTAAGAACAAAGTTGTTATACCCACTGTGTAAGTTATATTCAAAGTATGTGTGACGTTGTTGCTGTTAACAACACGAAAGTAGACAGTTGACTGCTGCGTGGTGATGTAGATGCTGCCTCCGTATCCGCAGTCGTCGTTGGTGACGATAGCCTGTGTTTTGCTTGTTGTCTGAGTTTGTTTGAAGGAGAATGAGATGATTAAGGTGTTGCCGAAATGCATGTTGGAGAAACGCAGGATGCGGAGTTGGGTGTTGTTGCTGAAGACGCCGTAGCCCCTGCTTGTAGTTACAACACCAGTGTTTTGTACGTGGTGGTGGTAGGCAGAATGATCGCTAACGTCGCTGTTGAAAGGAAGGTAAACCTCGGCCTGACAAACTGAAATGAAAATGAAATGTTAACGTTGTGATCTATATTCACATAATGCAACCTTCTTCACACTTGTTTCATGCATGTGTACCTCGTTCGCACCTATAATTACATTGCAAGAACCACATAAATACCTTAAGTCAAAAAGTTATTGAGTATAATATCTTCATCGTTGGTCTCATCTCATGTATGTTCATGTGTATTAAGCAAAGATAAATTGTCAGTGCAAGAGATTAACCAGTCTAGAATATCCACCGAAACAAATTCCATTTGGCGCAAAAGACAAAATAGCTGTGAAAATGATATGAATGGACCACTGAAAATCAGAGATAACACCAGGTGTTCGCGATGGGGGTAAGCATGGCCTGCCCCTACGCGAGCACCAGCCATTCATACAATTTGCACAAAGAAGCAAAGCAGTTCTCCTGCCATGCAACGGCGACCTGTAAACAAACCAGACAATCAAGTGATCGATGGACCTGCAATTCCAGTAACAGGATAGTGCATTGACTGATTTCAATGAAACTGATAAAAACGATACATGTATGTTAATTTTCAATTACGTCTGTGTACAGGTGAAGATATTCTGTTTCTTATAAGTAAAGAAAAACCTTTAAAAAATATATTCGTTTTGCAACACAGAGGAACAGTGCAACACAACAGATGTACCAAACTGAGTAAGTTGTGTTTAACGCCGCTTTTAACATTATTCCAGTTATATCACGGCGTGCCAGCTTAATGTGGGAGGTGCAGGTCTCAGACGTTTACCACTTCAGTGAAACCCACGAGCACTATGGTGCTGACAAACCTAGAAACATAATCGGTGCGAACCGGGATTCGAACCCACAGTCATAGGTTTCTGGCTTGCCCAAGGAACGCAACTCTGCACAACGAATCGCGGCGCCTTAGGCGACTGGGCCACCCGTGCCCCCTAAAAAACAGGTGCAGGATTACCTGGGGATGCGACATTCTGGCCAGTGATGCAGCTGCAACTTGTGCTTGAGTACACAGTTCCGGGAGCGCAGTATCTAGTGATCCAGTTTCCATGAATCAGCTGCTGATACTGAGCAGTATTGCCAGGCTTTGCCTTCGTAGAGCCGTCGCACAACGACGAGGGAGCAGAAGTCAGTGGAGCAGATGTTGACGGTGCAGCAGTCGATGGGGCAAATGTTTCATCTGTGATGAAAACAACAACAAAAAATTCTTGGTATGCGATGGTTTGTATATGTCAGATATTATGTCTGATGCAATTCCCTATTTTGCCTTACACCATATGTCCCGTGTTGTTTCAGGTAAACAATTGACTTGTCTTTTCATGTGTTTGTGACGGGTTCGCGAACAGCTGGTTGTGAGGGCTATTTGATAGTGATTCGTAAACACATGCTTACAATATAGTCGGAATAGTACAATGGATATCTCTCATGATTGTGGAAATGGTTTTGTCGCTTTTATTCACAATACCTTCCCCGGTCGTTAACTTTAAGGTCATGGTTGTGTCGAATGAAAGGATAACAATGAACTAATATTCTCGTATTTAGCATGTATAGAGTTAACCACGCACCTTCAGCTTCCACTGTGCAGACAACATTAGCTGGCCAATCGCACACCAAGTGTTGCTGGTTCCAATACAGACCCGGACTGCATTGCAAGTTATGGAAAATAGCACTGGTCCCTGGTCTGGGTTCCTGGCACTGTATGAACCGGGCACAGTCATCAGGGTCTGGCATGTATCCAATACCGTTGGCATACCGACAACCACTGCATGGATCTAAAAAATACGAATAATGTTTTTCGTTGAACCTTCAGCTGTTTACATCCGATTTGATACTTTTACCACATCTATATATTGGTGTAAGCAACACAATACTTTTCTAAGCTATCTACAACGCATCACATTAAACTTTAATTAATGGAGAAATTTTCCTTCCTAACTGAATCTATTTTTACATAAATCTTAGCACAAGTGAAAGTTTGAATCCATGTATAGCGTGTGCATGCCACTTAGGTGAGACTAGGGGTTTAGACCTTACCTAAGCATCCCCCTGTGTTACACGTTTCTGTGTATGTATCATCAGAGGACCCTACACAGTTATTGCCGCCGAAACTTGGAACAGGACTGTTGCAGCGTCTGGTTCTGGACACCGTTCTAGATCCACCTCCACATGAAGCTGAGCACGTGCTTGTGGTGATGATCCAGGTCGACCAGCCCCCATGAACTATAAATAATCGATGGTAATCGAAATACAGAAGAACATATCAATTCGGTAAACCGTAAGATACAGAGGAACAGCTGATTCAGCTGAAACTTTGAAAGATGATGTAGACATATTGAAAAGCTATTTATGTTAGTAGTCGGGATCAATCTATTTGCTGTTTTGTGATATTTGAAAGTAAAATAGCTAATGCTCATTACACAGTGATTTTGTGTGAAATTTGGTATATATGTAGTTGTGAATGGGACCATGTGATGTAAACGATTTTACAATATTCAAACTTTGGACCTTTATTTGATCTTTGTACTTTGTACTTTGCAATTATAATTTCTCAAAATGCATTTCCTCACGAGTGCATCTCCTCAGAAACCACTTTACCCAAAAAGCTGAAAAAATCTGCGCAAAATTCGAATCCGATCATTGTGGTGGCCGTATGTCAAAGGCTTTTCATGTCCCTTTCTCAGTCTTTGTTCATCAAATATGATGATGTAGTAAGTAGTTGGGCTCAACATACATGTATATGATCCGATTTTTGGGCGACATTAAATATTTCCATTTGACCTTTGCACACCTACTATACTATACCTATGGCTGTTACTCCATCATTTATATACCATAAATAAATGCCATTTGTTGAGTGTGCTGTTCTAATTCTTTTTCACAATGTTGATCTTGTTTTGACCGTGCTTCTTAATTCTCTCTCGCTATTTGGCTATGTGAGTGACCGAGAGAGATGGAATTTAGCATGTAGGTTTCCCCTCATGATGACATCATATTTTGTTCACAACATTTGAATATCAACGCTAACAACAGCTTTTTTGAGAAGTGACTGTACTTGACTACATATAATTGTCTACAAACCCAAGAGAGCTACAGTATCGTGGAGCTATCTATCAGAAACATGAACGGTATTTGTGAACAAGTACTTATTTTAACAAATGTTAAGTTGACGTAATATCCATTTTTATACGCAGAGCACAAACACTGCGATATTCATGTCCGCATTTACATGACCTGAAGCTGATTATAAACTCACCTGGGCATCTTGCTGCGTTGCAAGACTCTGAATAATCTCCGGTTGCGGATCCCACACAGTCCGCTCCGCCGTTGCTGGGAGCAGGGTTGGAGCAGGTCCTGGTCCTGGAGATGGTTCTAGATCCTCCTCCACACGACGCTGAACAATCTCCGGTTGTAACCGTCCACACAGACCAGCTTCCGTTAACTTTGTTGTAAAATGAATAACCGACGTAGAAAAAAGCGAGTGTAACAATCAGTATTTGTAAATGGGCACGATATATCAAAGAAGATTAAATTTTGAGATGGCATAATTAGCAGGGTTAACGTATAAAGTAAATTTACCTTTACTCTATTGTAGCTGAAAATTTGAAATTAACCATTTTCATACTCACACCAATTGCATGTTCATACAAGTTATACAGATGTGAAATATTATGGGGTTTTTTAAACGCATATATGAAAATGTATTTACTCTTATTCAATTAGCATACATCTTTGTAATACCAAATACCATTTTTTTTTATGTTTGCCTTATGTAAACAATAAAAGGCAGTTTGAATGGCTGACAACTTTTTTAAAATTCATACAGTTACCCTGTTATTACCTGACCACGTTTTACAATGCTTACAATAAATGTTTATGAACCACTATCAATAGTGATGATGCCAAATCTTTGCGGAAAGGTGTTATAGAATGCTTTAATTGTGGCATTAAGCGTACCTGGACAGCCGTTGGCGCTGCAACTCTCTGTGTATTGATCAGACGGAGACCCTACACAGTCCGCCCCGCCGTTGCTGGGAGCAGGGTTGGTGCAGGCCCTGGTCCTGGAGATGGTTTTAGATCCTCCTCCACAGGATACAGAACACCCTCCGACAGTATCCGTCCACTCAGTCCAGTTTCCGTCAACTGTGTTGTAAAAACAAATGATTGAGATAACAAGGCAGCTTTACCATTAGGATTTGTAAATTGGCAAGATATATAAAAAATTCAATATATTTAGAAAAAGAACATTAACGTTGTTATCCACTGATCTAAGTTGACGGGGATGTTAATATCGTAAGAATGGCGGTCGGGTAGCCTAGTGGTTAAAGCGTTCGCTCGTCACGCTGGGTTCGATTCCTGCTATGGGGGACAATGTGCAAAGCCTGTTTCTGGTGTCCCACGCTGTGATATTGCTGGACTATTGCTGAAAGTGGCGTAAAACTATACTCACTCAAAATCATCGTAAGAATGAAAAGTTAAATGGTTTAGTTTGCAAAGACCTGAACCAGGTTGAAGAGTCTACTGAGTTTCAGTCATGTTTTCTATAACATCTCATCGACCTTTTCTACAATAAGCTACAAGTTTTCTCCAGTTTCTTTGCAAATATGAAGAAGCAAATGTGCAATGTGTATTTAACAAGTAAGGTCCACTATTGTATTATAAAGTCAATTTCAGTCCGACATGGTAGACATGAATAAATTCAAAGCGTCAACGTCAGAGAATATCAGGTTTGATTATCTAGCGGTAGGGCGCAAGAGGCACAATAGTGATGAACATTATATGAATGGATCACTGAAAATCTTGATGACACCAGGTGTTAGCGAAAAGGGTACTCATGTCCTTAAGGATGACTTTCAATAGATGAAAGACCGGGTATCTAAAAAGTAATTACAAAGTAAGTACAAAAGAATATCAAGCTGGGCTCGATTTCACATCACAGGAGTATGTGAGTATGGTTTTACGCCGCTTTTAGCAATATTCCAGAAATATCACGGCGGTCACATCGCAGGAAGTTAACGACTGAAGATTACCGGGTTCATTAGTGGCATCCATTTGCTGAAATCAGAGTATAGTTGAAAAGTGGGGGTAATTATGTTTAATGTTCTCGAGAGACAAGACAATCGTCATGTGTCCAAGACAGTGACGTAGAAATCTGAGCCTTCAATGTTACCTTTATACAATAAATGTACAATATAATCTAATATTCACATCAACAGATTATTACGTTTTATAAACTATAATGTTTACTTAAAGCAAGGAAAGTGCACTCATTAATGCCATTTCATTATAAAGTAAATGCAGTCAGGATGGACAAAGCGACCTTAGCCTTAAGGTGATCGTAACACCCATACCTTATCACAGACTTAAGACTGTCTAAACGCTAAGATTGTTTGCACAACGCCTCCCAGTTCTACGCAGTAGTCATTCGATCGCGATGATTGCTCAATGAACTCCTGCATGATTGTCATTAAATAACTGGGCGGTCGGGTTGCCTTGTGGTTAAAGCGTTCGCTCTTCAAGCTGAAGACCCGGGCTCGATTTCCGACATGGGTACAATGTGTGAAGCCCATTTCGGGTGTCTCCTGCTGTGATATTTCTGGAATATTGTTAAAAGCGTCGTAAAATCAAACTCACTCACTCATTAAATAACATGGAGACAGGTAAATGTAATGAAACATCACTTGAAGGATATACTCGATCTTAATGCTTTCAAGTATGACTAACATCGATGTGAAACAACAGAAAAAATACAGCTAAGAAAATCAATGTGTTTGGCTATACCTTTGCAGACCTCCTGCACCAGAGTGACGATAATGTCGTTGAGTTCACTAAAAGTGGTAATATTCTTGACATTGGCGTTAGATGAAGCAATGTCGTTTAGCTCTGAGATCCTGATTCTTGAACCGATTCCGATCGCAAACATCTCGATGTCCAAAGCTTTCGCAGTTGCAGCTTCTTGTGCAGTTCTGTCTGGATATCGGGACCGGCCGTCGGTGATGACGATGCCGACTTTAGGAACGCCAGGACGACTCTCGGTACGCATTATCTCTGTCATTTTGGCGATTCCAATGTGCGTGTGTGTCCCTTCCTGAGGATGGCCAAACTGGTTGATCTGTGCCTGCAGTTGTGACCGGTTGGTGCTGAGATGCGCTACGTCAGATACAGACGAACTGAAGACCACGGCACCAAACATCTGACCTTCCTCTCCAAGATCAAGCCAGTTTGTCAGCTGGATAAGAGAATTCTTCAGAAGGATAAACTCATCATCTAAAATGCTGTCAGAGCCATCAACAACGGCAACGACATCCAGCAGGTGCGCGCAGTCTGGAAAACACAGAAATATCAATGTTTCCAAGTATTACTTCAACTTTCATTTAAATCGATTTACGGATTCTCAGTGTCTAAATCGTTGAACATGTATAATATTGCTACGTTCGAATACAGGCAAGTCTCAAATTTGGGCCATTCCTTGAACATAAAGGTATAATAAGTAAACCCGCATTATAGAAGTAAAAAAGGCTCAGGTCACTAAACACGAGAGATAGTATGGACTTTCAGTTATATTGTAAAGTTATTGAGCCTTATCCTGAAAAGGTTGTGGATTGTACAATACATATACATATTACACAATATGACACAATATGTGAATTTGAAAATTACCCAATTCCCAAACTGACTTCTGTTAAGATTGTTAGTTTGTTTTAAAGCCACACTGAGCTATATTCCAGCTATAACGTTTGCCTGTAAATCATGGAGTCTGGACAATACCGTCATTGACTGTATGAGCAGCTACCCACGCCATCCGGGTACGTTGATTCTCCATCAACCAAATCACCGAGCCAGACCTACTGATCATTAAGACCAATATGAATTGATGGAGACTGGAATCCCAATTTGTAATGATCAGATTGAAATTGATGAGCTGATCTTAATCTGACAATTATATATCACAGTCATATCTTACTCTGGCCAGACACTGCTTGAACACCAAAGACAATGGCAATCACCGCGAACCAGTTCATTCTGTTCACGAGACGAGACTGAAAGCAAGAAGTGTTTGAGTGAGCGAGGTGAATGACGTATACAACGATGTTTCAGTAATATCCTGGCACGGTATGCATGTAACACGAAAGCATTAAACAGTGCAGATCTTACAAGTCTACGTCTTCAGAGAAGCCTAGGAGCACAGAACAGTAAGACCAAAGTGGAGAAATTTGGGATGAGGACAAACTACCTGCTGATCTGATACAGTCGAACACAGGTAAGTGACTCTTTAATTATTATGAATTACCAGCTGTGCTTTGTCAAGAAGCTAATCTTCACGAATCTGTACCACATGCAAACTATATATCGTCGGATCATATTTTTTCCGACGGCCATGTTTATCGCGAGTACTCCCGCTATGACGAGGGTTGTGGTGTCGCACAGGCATTGTAAAAACTCAAAAGATGGCTTGATTTTAAGATAAAGTTTTCTTTTATAAGTTAGTGACATGCTTTAAGGTTGTTCATGTGATTAGCGAGAAAACTAAGAATGTTTCTTCAACGTCCGAAAGCCCATAACACGGGGATATTATCATGCTTGAGAGTGATGCTCGGCATAGCGTGACACAATCAGGGCAGACCAGTAACACCTACCTTTCCAATGAGAAGAGTATGTAGTGTCCGCGGTTGTAGGTTTAGGACAATGTTCCCTGTTACCTGTCGGTCGAGAAGTGAGTTGCGGAGTAGGAATGTCACATGATATATTCATGACCACCCAATGACTGCACAGGGTGGACACTCATCCCTTACATGGGCACATGACTCATCTTATCCCCAGATCCGGGGATCAGCTGAACATTCTGGTGAAACACTGAAACACACATGGCAAACTCTATCGTCTGTAGCGTCATAATTGGTACTGCGTACAAGCCTTCCAGATCAAATACGCCCAAGCTACACAATCACTCTCTATCACATGGAGTCAGAGTAACCCGGTAGTCACGGTGTTTGTTTGTTTGTTGTTTTCATGTACTCGGTTACTGAAAAGGCGAGAATATGTTACCCCTGCTTCACACAGTTCAAATGTCCCAAGAACATGCAAATCTTCCGTCTTAGATTGCCACGATGGTTTTCTATGCAATTATGCAAAAACAACATAGACCCATTTATAACAAATAGTATTTGGGATAACACGTTCTTAGTAAAGGACAGTTTCTGGTACTTTTAGGGGGTTGAGTCCCATCCGGAATTCGAACCCAGTTTGCCAGAATGAGGTACCTAATCGCCAACACCCGGATCGGACACTACCCCCCAACAGTACGAAAATCTGTACTTTACTAAGAAAGTGTTATCCCAAATATAACATTGTTACATTTGATCACTTTCTAAATGGCATTGTGTGTTCATCAACCCATTACATTGAACAACTAAGGAAAATATCAACGTGCATATTTATAATGCGTCGAATCCACACCCTAATCATGCACAAGGCGTAATATTATTACCCCAGTCAGTGGGTCAGGGTGCACTCGACTTTTATTCTCTGGGGAGTATACAACCCAGGCGCTAGAAGGTTAACAGTCAAATTATCATCTCATCCTACCGGGTACCCTGTTACTGCTGGGTGAAGAGAGGCATATTTCGGACAAAGTCACTTGCCTAAGGAGACAACACATGTCACATGCAGGGCTGAGACTTTTAGAAACTCTAAGTAATCAAGCTGTCGAACAAGGTCGATCACCGCCAAAATATTATTCTCCGCGACTATGTGTTTCCAGGTTTCCCTATTGCAGATATGTTTTAGCACTGCCTCCTTTATAACATATATGTAAAGTTTGGTGGTAAGACATTTAGGTTAGAAGTAGGCATCCCAAAAGGCATCAAACATGCTCCCCTTCTTCAGGATCTTCTTCTTTCTTTATACTTTGAATCAGAATTTCTGCTCGGATTGGCAAAGTCAACACAAGGTAATTTGGCCAGTTTAACGTCAGATATATCGTTCAAAAACCATCAAATAGCCAATTCCTTTCCACTGATTTACCCATCTGAACAAGAACTAAAGGAGGCCATTGAGACCGCCATCTCTCCCTTAATGTGGCGCAATATTCCAGTAGCTCCAGCCATTGGTGTTTACATTTCACAACTTTGAGGTGCAATCGAACAGGCTCTCTACCAAGATTTCAAGGAACGTCATAGTACACTTACTCAGAAGTTGTTTGATCAAGGTTACAACATTCAAGGCCTCAGTAAAGCTTTCAAAACGTTTTATGGTAGACTTGTGGCGGACATTTCCCCATTGATAGTGATTCATAAACACATGCTCATAATATAATCGGAATCGTACAATCGACTCTGCATTTTACAGAGATTTTTTTTATAAATAAGGAAAGGGTTTTGTCGCTTTTATTTAAGAAAATTGTGCCCTTATTCTTGTGTGCTTCCATTGTTGCAGAGAGTGATATCGTCATTTTGTCAGAACAAAAAAATTGAACCTCGTGAACATCCTCACGTCCACTGAACAGCGATTTACGCAGTCAGGTACCATGTTACACAATCATAAATACATTGTCACGAAGGCTCAACGCCACTTTGAACAATATTTCAGTTATATGGTGGCATGTCAGGTCACTGTGATGCAGTCGTTTACCGGTTTCATGACATTCACGAGAGGTTTTGTCGCTTTCATTCGTTCATTTAGATGGCTTGGCCATCGATGACACACACACACACCTAAATGTATGCAAAACATATGATGTAATGGAGAAACCATGACACGGAAGGCTTTTCTGTGCCTACCCGGTTATACAATCATACCTTTCCTGAGGTGGAATGGTTTGTCTAACCTATAAACCGCTATCCATTAATCTATGTCATTTTTGGAGCCTATATTTACGCGGTATACGGGTCGCAAATAAGCGCGGTATAACGAGACACGCTTTATAATAGTTGTTATCGCGGGCCGCTGCTGGACTGCACGTACAGAAGAAGGCCGTACGTACAGAAAGAACCGCGTGGGTCGTACCACATGGCATTGTGTCGTTGACTGTTCACAAGAGACGATGTCTGACGATGACGATATTGCAATTGTAAAACCTGGGGAGCAATTGTAAAACCTGAGGAGCAATTGTAAAACCTGCTGAGTGGTCTTACTACAAAAGGAAGGTCGTCTGGGAGATGGTTACAACACCAGGTTTATAAGCATACACATCACATAAATGCAGCAGAATGCTTTACCGTGTCATTCAATAAAAAAGCTCATTTCAGCGAAATAGGAAACACGATACTATCTTTGTATCTTGAAGTCACTAAATTGCCAACGCCATCCATTAGCGGAATACAACCAGGAAGTAAATATCGTATACCTTTTATGTCCCTTCCTTTCTTTGGATCCTTGTGTACATTGTATGATATTGATCTTGGTAATGTGTTATTGTTAATTCTCAAGCAGTACTATTAATTTCAACACAGTTCTACAACAGTTGTCCTTAGACCAGCATAGCTAGTACAAACGCCGGGCACAACTGATGGTAAACAAGTACATCCAATAGACCAATACACCTTATATACGGGTATAACCCGACAGATCGTACACAAGTACATCTAATGGACCAATACACCTAATACATGGGTATAACCAAACTGATCGCACACCACTACATCTAATAGACGAATACACTTAATATATTGGTATAGCCCGACAGATCGTACACCACTACATCCAATAGACCAATACTGCTAATATACGGGTATAACTCTACTGAACGTACACCACGGCTTCTAATGGACCAATACACCTAACATACGGATATAACCCGATAGATCGTACACCACTACATCTAACGGAGCAATACACCTAATATACGGGTATAACCCGACAGATCGTACACCACTACATCTAATAGACGAATACACTTAATGTACGGGTATAACCCAAGTGATCGTACAACACTAGATCTAATGGACCAATACACCTATTATACGAGTATAACCAAACTCATCGTACACCACTACATCTAATAGACGAAAACACTTAATATACGGGTATAACCAAACTGATCGGACACCACTACATCTAATAAACGAAAACACTTAATATATTGGTATAACCCGACTGATCGTACACCAATACATCTAATGGACCAGAATATATAATACACGGGTTTAACCAAACTGATCGCACACCACTACATCTAATAGACGAAAACACTTAATAAATTGGTATAACCCACCTGATCTAATGGACCAATAAACCAGATATACGGGTATAACCCGACTGATCGTACACCACTACAAGCTCTTTCCATATTCATTAATAATCTTTGCCAAAAGCAGATTCCGACTATATCATGAGCATGTAGTTATGAATCACTGTCAAATAGGGATGATACAGGGGGTCGCAAAAGGGTGAGCGTACCCTGCCCCACCGGTGGCACCCATCACAAACACATACAGACAAGTCAAGACAAGTCAACTGTTGACCTTAAACACACAGAAGCATATGGTGCAAGTAAAAAGAAGGAATTGCATTTAACATCATTTTTGCCACTGATTAATAAAGTTTTAATTAAATTTTTTTATATATGTCATATAGTGTTTAGGTAAAGCATTCAAAGCCTCTTTTCGTCTTGAGAATGAAGCAAAGATGCTGAGCACCTGTGTTATACCTTAACGCTTTTATACAGTTTATAAATGATGTACTATCTTATTTCATGGCACGAAATGTTCAGGGCAGATTTAGTACTGCTAAAAGTATTTTACGCCAATATCAGATATGATGAAATGGAAAAATATTATGACAGTAGTCAATAATTTTATATGATATATTACGATTCCTTGTGCGCGCGCGTGTGTATTTAGTTGATGATATGAAGGAAAAGTAGATCTTAGCTTAGACCTTAGCAATAATCCACTGTTATCGCGTTCTACACGTGCACTTGTGGACATAATCTACCACTTGAACATGATATCCTTCAGGTTAAAATTGGTTCGTAATTCACTTGCAACTGATAGCGTTTGTGAATTGTGCCGCCACTTGCAAAGATAAGTCCACATTTTCGCGGACACATGGTATTAGCACTGTCTGTGCTGCGACGAGGAACTTGGTCTTTTCTGAAGGAGTGTTGGGAGTATCACATTTAAATTGTGTCAAATCCGGTGAACATATTCGTCAAATACACATGTTGGCCTCATCTGACATTGTCAGTAACCCGGGAGTATATCGAATGTCGTGAGACATAGACGTGTTTCCAAAATAGATTCGTTTATTAATTAACAACAATTTTGATATCATGTTCATTTTGTTAGTTATGATTACTTCGGTAGAGTTATATAATGCCGCACGTCAAGTAAATGTAGTAATATTCATATTTTTTACAAGACGAATGAATACAAACGTTCGAAACAAACTCAAAAAGTTTGCTCTCAGAAGTAGCGCTAAGCCTAGTTAGTTTGTTGAATGACGGATTATATGTATAATTATTCCTATCACCTTCAAATCGGGGAATACTGAATTGTTAAGGGTCGTGTTCTACAGAAGCTTGGGGGTGGTGGGGTGTTGAGGGGTGTGTGTTGGGGGGGTGGGGTTGGGGGGGGGTGTAGAACAAACAATGGAAACTGTATTTATCGTGACACAACGACCTCTGGTTATGTTTGAGTAGTTCGACTGGAATAGGCTTAGCACTGCGCTTGGCAAGCCAGACCTTCTCAACAACAGCCATGTATTAGATTTCATCTGACACAACAGCGTGTCCCCTCGCAACGTTTCAGTAGACATCAGACTATGTTACGTATCATCATTTCTATCAGCTCTACAAGATCAACGGATTGTGACTAAATAAAAGGCTGTACAAGTACTTGTACGATATTCAAGTATTTGTGTAATATTGCACCCTGCGTTGGTACGGTGGCATTTGAACTACCGACTTCGATAGCATATGTGCCTTGTTCATGTTTGGCTGGTGATAAATCAATTCAATGACAGTCAAAAAAAAAAAAAAAAAAAATGTTAATTACACATGACGATATGCACTGATGGCCACCAAACGTTGAGCAGTCATTACCAACTTGAAGATATCTTCTCTTTCTTATCTTAAAATACTATTCATGTACACTTTGATAGCGCTTCTCTTTCTGTATCTGAATACTATTTGGATTTTATCAAATTAATTGCTCCATATGTTGGTTTCTTAACTGCCCCCTTGGCCTAGTGGATAGAGTGCTTCCTCAGAGAGCGATAGGTCGGTAGTTCGATCCCCGGCCACGTCATACCGACAGACGTAAACAGATTATACTTCTTGTTGTTACCCTTTCAGGAACTCGGCATTAAATGGCTAAGACAAGGACTGGTCGGCTCGGATTCAGTATGTTGTGTCTGAGTGGGTATTCATGTCAAAACTGTGGCATGGTATCTCAATGGGCGAGCACAGCCGATCCCGTTTGTCGCCTTTTACGCCAAGCAAGGGTTGCTGAAGACCTATTCTATTCCGGATCTTCAAGGGTATAAAGGTTCTCTTATTAATTAATTGCCAAGTGAGGTTAGAATATCTCTTATGCAACCCATTATTGTCCTTTGATGTGACTAACGGGATCAAGTGTTTGGGCACTAGACAATCCCGTGATTAACACAACGGGCATCGATCTATGCAATTGGGATTGATGACATGCATCAACCAAGTCAGCGAGCCTGACCACCCGATCCCGTTAGTCGCCTTTTACTACAAGCATAGTCACCTTTTACGGCAAGCATGGGTTGCTGAAGACCTATTCTACCCCGGAATCTGTCCATCGTGTTGTGACAGTATTATCCTTCTGTTGTCAACACTTACTCATGTTATCCCACCCATGTATGCAATTTTTGTTACTGTTCATCCCACCCATGTATGCTATTGTTGTTACTGTTGATCCTCTACCGTTAATCCTCCACCTACTATATATATTCTGTACTCCCTCATTCAACAAGAATTGCAGTTAGATCCGCTATCTGTCATAGATCTCCTAAAGCCAAGAGATGCAATAGCGAAGGCCAAACTAACTCTATTTCTGAGAGATGGACAGCTACTGGAACGTATATAAACAGAGCAGCCAAGGATAAAAATGAAATCATATCAATATAAGAAAATAGAAATCATATCAATACAAAAACAGAAATTATGTGAACACCAAACTCACAATAGATATGTGTACCCTACTCACACACAGGAGTCCCAAAGAGGGACAGGTCAGTCGAAATTGACTAGTCAGAAGGCGACCTCCTAAACACTTAATGTAACAACAACAACCCTCATTCAGTCCTGCTTGACAACATTATAATGATCTATTCCGAAACGCCGCTTTTCACAGTATTAAAGAAGTTGTTATCCATAATTTGTGTCTACCTTAATAACTAGCATGACGGATTCGTGAATTGGTCGTACAAAATCCTCTGGGTTTGCAAACAGTGGAAATTTGATCATGAATTACTTGAATATATATATATATATATATATATAAACCTGGGACCGCTATAAGTGGAATAAACAGGAATATGATAATTGATGAAAAAAATGATTGAACACAGTATCTATGAACAAAGCATTCTGTGTCACAAGCAGAAACTCCATCACTCTATGGTAACGACGCGATGTTGTGTACATGTCAAATATTTAATATTGTTCACTTAATGTAGAATTAGCATGATTTATTGCTTCCATCCATACGACAAAACAACTCCAATAAAAAAAAATAAAGTCATAAACATGAGGGTGCACAATTATTTGTTTTCGACCTACCAAAGATATGTAGTTCTGAGGAGAACTCTAGGCCTTTACGATAAAATCGAAACAGTGAGGCCTGAATACTCGGCTGAGACGCCACCGAATGTCCCGACTCCAGGGGTCTGTACTCACAAAGACCCTATTATGTCACTCTGTTACACGCTCGTCAATCTGCTACACACGGTCGAGATCTCCCAAACACCACATCTCTGTAACGCAATCCCATGAACTTCTTTGTCCTTGACTGTCGACATGCAGGCAACCCTGCAATCATATTCAACGAGTCTTTTTTCTCCAGAATGTCAAAGCGCTGATCGACTTGAACCGAACCAGGAAGAAACACCTCGACTCATTATTGGATTAGCATTGACCAATCGAATCAACACCTTCTTGGGTAAGGTGGGTGAACTTTAATGACAACGTACTTGTTGCAACTAGCCCTATTGAGATCAGGTGTATGTATCTATTCAAATACTCCCATACTGTCATGACATCCCACACTGGGGTTTAAACTCGCATCATTGCCGCGACACCAATCCACTGGGAGCGACGTCACAACTTGTGTGTGACTGAGACACGGTCTTCGTCTATTTCTTCTCTTGGCCCGGGCACGGGTGGCACGATTCGCTGCGTCCTGTTGCGTTCTTTGTCGTTTCGTGGTCACTTGATCGTATTTCGAATCCGAAATTAATTCTGATTATTATTTTTGTTTTAACACCATCAGTCAAAACCTTGGTTCAAATCACTCTTGGGTTAACATTTAAGGGATTTATTTGAGCCTGCTAAACAATCAATAAATAGCTGAACGGCTCGAATGTGTGTGTATGTGTATGTGTATGTGTGTGTGTGTGTGCGTGCGCGTGCGTGCGTACGCATTTGTGTGTACGTATGTGTGTGTGTGTGTACGTATGTGTGCGTACGCATGTGTATGTGTGTGTGTGAGAGAGAGAGAGAGAGAGCGAGAGAGAGAGAGAGAGAGCGTGTGTGTGTGTGTGCGTGCGTGTGTGTGTGTTAAACGTCACATGGGTACAATGAGTGAAGCCAATTTCTTGTGACCACGCCGTTATATTGCTAGAATATTGCTAAAGGCGGCATAAAACCATACTCACTCACGTTCTATGAACTTGTTCAAGTTTGTTGTACTTCATATGCCGTTATTACGCGGCGTGAAACGTTCTGTTTTGTTCTGTAGACAATCGACATGCACATTGCATTGACGACATGAAATAGCCAGCCATACAGTGGAATCTAACAAAACCAGACTGTGACTATTCCGGATCGTTGTCAATGCGACATTAACGATCCCAAGTTAACTATGATAACTATATTATTTCTGTCAGCCTTTTCTATTTCATTCTAATTTTCTATTTCATTCTCTCACCAATCCGGACCTCTATGTAAACTTTCGATCACACAGAAATCCGTTTGGAAAAATTCCACTGTAGTTTCATTTCAACTGTTTCAATTATCAGAAGTAGTGTGTTTTACAAACGTAAGTGGAACTTTTCACGATCAATAACCTCATGTTGCGGGCATACTTTGTTTTTGTTTTTTGTTGTTAAACAACGCACTCAGCAATATTCCAGCTATATGACGGCGGTCTGTAAAAAATCGAGTCTGGACCAGACAATCCAGTAATTGACATCGTAATTTTTGAGTGAGTGAGTTAAAATTTAACGTCGCATCGGCATTATTTCAGCCATTCAGCAACGAAACCAAGTTTGATATGTTTAGGCACTCGTGAAGAGCAACCTCCTCGTGGTGAGTGCTGGGTAGCGCTAATAGCTCTTCCCCCGTGTGGAACCGGGGTAGAACATTTCCACAGCACCCCATTGCTGGTCGTAAGAGACGACCAAAGTGGGCAGCCCGTTTGCCGTGGGCTGCGCCCCTGTGTCGGCGGAGGACGGGAGTCTGGTGGTTGAGGACACTGGTTCCAGGAATAGCGTTCCTTTGCCCAATACACCACTTCGACCCTTACTTCGCCTAGACGGGTGGTAGAATGGGCCAGGTTCTATCAATCGGCTGGTCATGTCAAGACCTGTGTAGTCTTTGATATGGTTTGACACTGTGCTTTTACGTTTTGAATAGTCTTCTGTTCTGAATGTTGTTTATACACTTGCCTAGAGCATATACCCAGAAGGCGGTGGCTCATGGGCCAATCTGGTTGATCTTTTTGATCCTCTGGAGTATACCATTCCTGTATCCCTATGGTGTTAGTTTGCTGGAACTCCGCTTACATATGACATCGCCCTTGTTGGCGCTCCGTGGCGGGCAGGGACCAGGTTTGCTGAATGATTATATATACAACCATGGGTAAACATAATCCAAAAAAACCAAAACGGCAATTATCAGAATCTGATTCTGAACTAGATTCATCTGATGATGAAACAGTGACGAGATTATTGTACTCCGAAACGGATACTCGGCCTCGTTTTTTTTGTTATGGAAGCTAAGGGTGACCATACTCTAGCTTCGTATTCTCCAATTCTATTGGAAAAAGGACTGAAGGGTAAAGCAGGTGAGTTAAAGAATGTTAAGAAATTACGTTCTGGAGCGCTTTTGATTGAATGTACCAGGAAATCTCAAGCTATCAATCTCATGACTTCAACCAAGTTGGTAGATATACCTGTTAGCTGTTCTGCTCATAAGACCTTAAATTTTAGCAAGGGCTTAATCAGAGACCGCGATCGCAGTCTGGCAGAAGAATCCATTGAAGAAATTGTATCTGAACTTCGAAGTCAAGGTGTAATTGAAGCCAAACGATTCACATATCGTAAAGATGGCCGTGTTTTCCCTTCAAACACATACCTTTTGACTTTTGACACAACAGTTCTTCCAAATTCCATTAAAGTTGGTTGTTTTTCCATGCCTGTGGACCTCTACATTCCACGTCCTACTCGCTGTTTTAAGTGTCAAAAGTTTGGACATGGGCAGAATTCTTGCACGCGTAAAGCTACTTGCTTCAGATGTGGTCAACTTGATCATGATGGAAACACCTGTACTCAGCCTCCCAAATGCTCAAACTGTCAAGGTGAGCATATGTCATCTTCCACTGACTGTAGTGAGTATAAATTTCAATCAATGGTCCAAAAAATAAAGTATGAACATAACGTCAGCTACTTTGATGCCAGGAAACGCGTAAAAGCGGTGACATCCGCTAACACTACAGGGCATTCTTATGCCTCTGTAGTTAAATCAACTACAATGGTTCAAACAACATCAGTTCAATGCCAAACAGATCTGTCATGGACAGAAGAAGACGAGCCAAAACCAGTCTCTTCCATTGAAAAAAGCCAACCCAAACAAAATAAAGTCAGTGCACCCATAGTAACGCAAGAGGCATCTACATCAACATCACCTGAAACAACCCCCAAAACACCAAATATTGTTCAAAGTCCAAAGAAGAATTATCAAACTGACAGAGTGTCAAAGGCACTCAAAGACTCTGTACAACTTTACAACAAGTATGGGTCGCTTGAGGATATGGATACGGAAGTATCCCCTCACTCTCTCACTGGTGGTCGTACACGTGGCCACTCTCCCAAAAAGAAAGACAGGAATCGATCCCCTGTTACTCCACCTTGATGAGTAACATACATAATCTAATTTAGTGGAATTGCAGAGAGAAATTTTAATGACTTACAGCTGATAATACAAGACTATTTGCCGTCAGCAATCTGTCTCCAGGAGACATATCTAAAACAGTCTGACAACTTTGATTTACGTCGCTACACGTCTTATCATTCATATTCGCCACCGGGAAATAACCTACTGGACGATCTACGATTTTGGTGAAGCAGGGAGTGATCCACAGCCCTGTTTCACTTCATACTAATCTTCAAGCCTGTGCAGTACGATTAACTTTGCACATAACACTCACTTTGTGCTCTTTGTATATTTCACCTTCATCTGCCCTTCAACAGTCTGATATTCAGAATCTATATGATCAGCTCCCAAAGCCCTGCATCATTATGGGCGATTTAAATGGGCATAACCCTCTATGGGGAAGTGCAAGTACAAACAACAAGGGGAAAGTCATTGAAGATTTTGCATCTGATAATAACTTATGTATATTTAATGACGATTCAAGCACTTATTTACATCCTGCCACAGGAACGTATTCTGCACTCGATCTGTCACTCACAGTTTCAGATATTTACAATGAATTTGAATGGTCTGTACATGACGACCTATGTGGAAGTGATCACTTCCCCACTGTTCTAAAAGCTGTAACTCCGGATGATGACCCACCTTTTTAGTGGTGGAATTTTACAAAGGCAAATTGGTCCTTGTATGAACTATTATGTATGGAACAATTAAAGCCTGACCTTTTCAGGAATGTACCAGATCCCATACAATTGTTTTCGGCTCAACTCAATAATATTGCTCACCAAACAATTCCTAAGTCCTCTGCAAATCCGCATATTCGTAAACCATGGTTTACTAACGACTGCAAACAAGCAAGAAAATGTAGGAAGAAAGCGGAAAAGTATTTCCGCAAACACCCTACTGTTCATAATTTGAATAATGTCAAAATTACTAGTGCCAAAGCGCGACGTGCTTATAAGCAAAATAAGCGCCAATCTTGGAGGAACTATGTCTCCAATATCAATTCACGGACACCCATGTCTAAGGTATGGAACATGGTTAAAAGAATAAAAGGTAAAGGTTCCAAATCGTCTGTACACCATCTTAAAGACGGTGATAACTGTATAACTGATAAAATTGATATTGCAAATAAACTTGGCAAAACTCTTGCCAAAAATTCTTCATCTTCAAATTATGTTCCTGAATTTCAGAGATATCAGAAACATCAGGAAAAGAAAAATGTTAATTTTGACTCAGACAATGGTGAAGATTACAATGAAGTATTTTCATTGCATGAGCTACATACCGCTCTTGAGCAAGCTCATGATACTGCAGCAGGTGATGATAATATCCACTATCAGTTATTAAAGCATTTGCCTAAATCATGTCTTGAGACACTTTTAGACATTTTTGACCAAATATGGACTTCAGGGAATTTTCCTCCTTCGTGGCATAATGCCATTGTAGTCCCCATACCAAAACCTGGCCGGGATCATACAGATCCATCAAATTATCGCCCTATATCGTTAACAAGTTGTGTTTGCAAAACCATGGAACGAATCGTGAATAATAGATTAGTTTGGTATCTGGAATCCAATAACCTTCTCACAAATATTCAGTGTTTCCGGAAAAATAGAAGTACTATTGATCATTTAGTACGGTTAGAATCCTATGTTAAAAATGCTATTGTTAATAAACAACATGTAGTATCAATTTTCTTTGATCTTGAGAAAGCATACGATACTACCTGGAAGCATGGCGTTTTGAAGGATTTACATGATTTTGGCTTGAGAGGTCGTTTACCTCATTTTATATCTCAGTTTTTAACAGACAGACAATTTCAAGTCCGAGTGGGTACAACCCTGTCTGACCATTATTATCAGGATCAGGGTGTCCCACAAGTCAGTATCTTGTCTGTCACTTTATTTAGTATTAAAATAAATAGTCTGTCCAAGGTTTTAAACGATTCAGTAGATGGATCACTTTTTGTGGATGATTTTAATCTATCTTGTTGTGGGAAAAATATGCATACAATAGAGAGGCAGTTACAAATCTGTCTCAATAGAATTCACAAGTGGTGTCTAGAAAACGGCTTTAAATTTTCAAAATCTAAAACTAACTGTATACACTTCTGCAGAAAATATAAGCCGCATAAAGACCCTGAATTATTTTTGAATGGCACCCCTATCAAAGTTGTAAAGGAGGCCAAATTCTTGGGACTCATCTTTGATAGCCATTTAACTTTCCTTCCACATATTAAATACCTTAAAGCTATATGCCTGAAGTCACTCGATTTATTAAAAGTTGTTTCTAATTCAAAGTGGGGAGGGGATCAGACAACCCTCCTACACTTATACAGATCACTGATCCGTTCCAAACTTGTTTACGGCTCCATCGTCTATGGTGGAGCATGTAAAAGTAATCTAAAAGAACTAGATACTATCCATCACCAAGGACTGAGGCTTTGCCTTGGAGCCTTTCGCACTTCTCCTATTCCAAGTCTGTCTGTTGAAGCAGATGAGCCATCTCTAAAACAACGCCGTTTGAAACTTTCTTTACAATACATCACTAAATTATATTCCAATCAGTCAAATCCAGCCTTTAATTGCGTATTTAATCCTCTTTACGAAGATATTTACAATAAGAAAACATCTCTTGTTCCACCACTAGGAATAAGAATTAAATCAGTCGTTTCTGCTGCAAACATTACCTTTCAGGATATAGCTCCCACAAAACTTTTTTCATCGCCTCCTTGGCAGATGGTAAGACCAACTGTTGACCTCACATTAACTAGACTTAAGAAATCTGATACAAATCCCCTTATTTATAAACAAGAATACAATAAATGACGAAACACTTATGACACTTATAAATCTATATTTACAGATGGATCCAAGGATGGTGGCGCAGTTGCTAGTGCCACCATCATTGGATCCAGAACAGTATCTTCACGTTTACCAGATAATAGTTCCATATTCACATCAGAAGCACACGCCATTTTAACGGCACTAAAATATATCAAGAATAAATCCAAATATAAAGAATTCATTATATTTTCAGACTCACTTTCGTGCCTTCAAGCTATTAAAAATATGTCATGTAAACATCCATTTTTAATTGAAATTCTTGAATTATTTAATGATCTTGCGACTGGCCAATATGACATCGTCTTTTGTTGGTTACCAAGCCATGTTGGGATTGTTGGTAACACATTGGCTGATGCTGCTGCAAAAGCAGCACTCGACAAATCTGTGACACCACTTCTTTTACCATACAGTGATTATAAACCTATAATTAGATCTTACATACGTGATCTGATGCACAAGAAGTGGGACACCCAAGTAGGTATCAATAAATTACACGTAATTAAACCCAATATTGATTACACCTACTTGGACTGTCAGTCCAGATTTGAAGAGGTTATTATGCGGCGATGTCGTATTGGCCACTCGAGATATACACATGAGTATATATTAAAGGGTGAGGATCCTCCGTTTTGTATCCCTTGTGATGAAAGAATCACGGTCAAGCATGTCCTGCTTGACTGTATTGATTTTTCCATCACAAGGGATAAATATTTCAGTGTAAAAACAGTGAAGGACCTTTATAGTAAAGTTAACTCTAATTTAATACTATGTTTTTTAAAAGAAATAGAACTTATACATAAATTTTGATATAATTGTTGTATTGTTTTAAAGATTGGTAGTGCAAAATTCATAACTGAGATTGTTAGTGGCTGTACCCTCGAGGGGGGTTGAAGTAGCGTAAAATTATTGTCCCCCTAAGAGGGTATGTAAGTCCAATATCATTCAAAGTATTTTTCTGCATGCCAGGTTTTTAATCGTAGAATATTCGTCATTTTAGTTAGGCTTAATTGGTACACTGTCGCCAGTGACTGAAGGGATGATATAAATCCTGCCGGGGTCCATGCAGGAAGCAAAGGTACTGTAAGTCCCCATGAACCCTAGCATGGTGATCTACCTTCAGTTGCTGGCGATCTCTAGCCCATTTTTATATTGTGTTCTCTAATCTTTATGACTTTTATATATTCTCAACTAGTTTTAGATAGATTCTGTGATATTCTAGGTATTGTACTGTCCTTCGTTGACAGCTTTTTATATTGTGTAAATATATGTATTATTAATGTACTTCTCGTCATGATATGGCTGAAATATTGCCGATGTGACGTTAAATATTAACTCACTTACTCACTCACTTTAATATGTTTACAATTGAGTCATTTATGTAAAGTTATATTTAAAACAATTCATTGAACATATTTGAGCATATTATATTTAAAAACAATTTATGTAACATAAATTTGAGCATAACAATATCATGTATACAGTTTTAAAACACTGGCTATATGCCACCAGTAACAAACGCTAGGCCACCTCGCAGGGGATCATTGGAACTTACAGTACCTCTGCTTTCTGCATGATACACAGGCGACTATGCTTGTCGTAAAAGGCGACTAACAGGATCGGGTGGTCAGGCTCGCTGACTTGGTTGATGCATGTCATCGATCCCAATTGATCGATGCTCACGATACCTCTGGATTGTCTGGTCCAGACTCGATTATTTACAGACGACCATCATATAGCTGGAATATTGCTGTTACAACAAACAAAAGAAACAAATCTAGTCCCAATATAGCTGACCCTCTGATGTCTGCTACTAGGAAGTCAACATGTTTGCTGACAGTCCTGACCTGATGGTCCTGCCATACAACTTGAGACTACTTCCATTTGCATGCTTCACTTCGTCAGAAGTAGGTAAAGTACTGTCGGAAATGCTAGAAAACTGTTTTATGCCTGTTAAAAAAGTATAGGGTTTTTTTTACAGACTGTTGATATTGAAATGTCGAGTAACTACCGATCGACCTACCTGTGCTTTGAAGAATTTCTGTCACAAAGAATCCTATTGACAAATTTACAGGAGACAAATTCGAACGAAAACGGGAATGATGGTAGTCTGAAATGGACTATGCGCCCGTGACTCCGTGACAATGATAATAATGTAGTCTTCAAAAAACATCTGATCACACACATCTAACATTGCTCCCATGATGCATGTTACATTACACTTGCATAGCTATAACCATGGTACAAGACATTGGGAAATGTATACAAGTTCTTTACACTTTAGAGAGTTAGAGGGAAACCATTTATTAATTTACATAGGGTGAATTACTGAACTGCCCAAGCTATATGGTTTCCCATTCATACCATCAAGTCTACGGTGTGATAAATAAAACAAAACAGGTATAGGGGTGGTCTCAAAAACAAAATTGGGACATAAAAGGATATTAGACAGCTTTGATACAGGGTGATTAGGCGTAAAGTGTTCAAGCTTCACGAGCAGCAGGTAACCACGACTTGTAGTAGAATTTGGGAGGAATTAAAGATACAATTAATATTAACTGCACGAACTATTGCTCTCCGAGAGATGGGATATCGATACACTGCGAGTGGCGATGACCGAGCACTTTTCAGGGGAAAATATTTTTCAATCCTGTCTATGAGGTCACATTATCTCAGAAACATTCATAACTATCAGGGTCAGAGCGTCCAGATAATTTACCTTGATTAATCATTCCACTGACTACATGTTGCTACCGGCAGATGGACAAAAAGCACCCATAGACCATCAGGTAAAGGTAATCGTGTCATTGTTTTGCACGCTGCAATGATACGGTGCTTATTGATGGATGTGGAACCTCAGCCATAGCCCATTTTAAACAACGTCTGTGTCATTGTCATAGATAACGCCAGTTAATATAAAATCCGGGAATCAGATACTGTCGCCCAAACCACGAGTAGTCTGAAGGCGACCATACAGGAATATATGGCATTGTCTACCTCAGACCATATGAAACGAAAGCTCAAATGATGGAGAAAATTTGGATGAATAAGAACCCTGTAAAGTACAGGACATATGTGTTGGTGGCAGAACACGGTCACGTTGTCTTACGTACGCCAGTCAGATATTGTGACCTCAACCCTGTTGCGCCCATCTTGACTAAGTGTATAGGGTTCGTGGCATGACAAAACACAACATTCAAAAGTACAGATCATATACGTCATCAGCAGAGATAACTGCTACCTCAAGACATCATCTATAGAACAACAAATACTTTTGGATTCCAAAATCGCAACCTTCCAATACTCATCCCGTTTCATAGCTCTTAACTATTCCATCATGTTTCCAAGCTAATATAATGCAGTACATATCCTTAATTGCTACCCGATCAACGCACATGTCAATTAAGTACAATAACATCAATATTTTGAGACCACCCCAAACGCGGTGACATTTGCACCTGTGAGAATGCGCGGGACGGTGTGAGGTCATCACCTCGGGACAGGTGTTAGGCAGTTACCTCAGGTTATAGGCCATTTCATACATGCATGACAACACACGAATATTTTCTAAGTTGATCATCATTTTACCTGTAAAAGTACATTTTAAGGGTAATCACAGTGTCAGTTAGGACAGGCTAGATTGAGACAATTTCGTTATTTTGATACATGCTCTTTTAATAGTCCTATGGCTCGTAGGTATTAAATGAAGCCAGAAAAGCAGTTTTCTAGCATTTCCGACAGTACTTTATTTAATAACTCGGGACACATCTGACCCTCTGTAAATGTAAGATACTGTTCTTGAGACATCACATTCTCTTTGGAACCAGTGTCGAACAACAGTTTGACAGATCTCCATACAATATTTACAACTATATACAAACCATTCCCCTACACCTTGAGAAGAATTATCTCTTCTTTGTCTGCGGAACTGGGTGGATTTGAAATCACAGCGTTTCAAGCGATCTTTACAATCTTGGGTCACACCAGGATATGCGAGATTAGCTAAGCGGCGTATGGCTTGCCCAAGATCCTGTATCGACTTGCCTTCTTTCTGTTGTCGGTTCCGTATTTCAATCATGTACAGCTCGACGTCCCAGCAATCTTGTAATTTCTAGGTATGTCATGGGGCCATGCTGTTCTCCATAAATCTGTAGTGCTCTACCCCATAAACTTGCTGCAAGATTGGCTGTCTTTTGTCCCTCATTCCAATCCTTCACGATGGCACATGATCCAAAATGAGCCAAATAATTCTGCCAAGAGATGCTTCCATCAAATGTCTCTGGTGTCAGTATTATTACTCTTCTGTCCAGGTAACTTTGCTCACACAGAACTGAAGAATGACATTACATGAAAACGCGGTTATCACGCGAGTGTGTTTGGGGATCGGAGATATACTGTATTAGGAATAAACATTGTATTTAGGGAGGGTTGGCTACCTTGGCTAATACAGGATATTTACCATCCGCAAACACACAAGTGTGATAACCTTGTTATCATGTAATGTCATTCTTCAATTCTGTGTTCGAAAAGCTCTTCCTATCTCTTATAAACATAAACTAAACATTGCAAGGTCTGTCCGCCAAAGTAACTGCCCTTTATCAAGAGAAGACGGCCTAGGGTAATAGATGAAATACGGTATCTTAATTGATATTTTTGGCATTCTAGGACACAACCCTGACTGCCTTGTTGATGACATTTCGAGATTTAACGAAAGCATATCTTCAATTCGAATGAAATGTTCATGAAATGTTAGGAACATTCAATGGCGACCAGAATCGAAACAGACTATTTCATCATGGAAACAACCGACAGTGACAGTAATATATAACATTATATAAAATGTTTGAAGAAACTTTATTCATGACTTGTTCTTTACAAACCTTTTTGTGATCAATATTCATTGCCATCTCCGTCTACCATCACCGTTAGGATTTGGCAGGAGAGGATTTAATAGTCCATCGGAAAACACTCCTAGACTCTCTAGCTTCCTTCAAAAGGTGAAAACAATGTCCCGACATCACTGAAGTCAGTGCACACTTGATCGTAGCAACTTATTAAACTTGTTGAGATTCAATTCAGAACTCGCACGAATTACTGTTTTAACATAATTTTCTTTCTCAAGCTTGTGTTGAATCTGTGAAAACTTCAAATTGACAGGTCAAATCATGCAGATTCCTCCTGTCAAAATAGCCGACGCCTCTGCACCCAAAAAAACAGCTGTTCACTCATACTCCAGTTTGGCACATATAATTTTTTCGATTCATTATTATTCACAGGAAAGGCAGCCATATTGACAGTTTTGACGTGTGAGTAACTGTGATGTAGGTCATGTTCTGCCACATCCAAGTTCGGGGTGGAGAGGCGTTTATTTTGATTTATTTTTATTTACTGGGAGTAATTGCTACCTAACGAATAAAACTTACACATGCAAAATAAATAGTAGAATGTTAATTCATTAAGTTTGTTGTAGATATATATATTCGTTTAGCATTTTAAAACTATTTCTACAACCTGTCACCCCATCAATGGAAATGACATGTTCAATTTCCAAGAAATGACTTCTCTCGCGGATTTCAAAGAAATGACTTGGCGAGTCCAAACAGTGCACAGCAGGTTGGTAGAAATTGAATCATTTATGTCAATTTCTTTTTGAAAAACTATGTGTTTTGAACACTTATTTTGAAATACTCAAGGCTATAGTGTTTTTAATCTTGAACTTAAGTAATAATTGTTACATTTGTTACCTGTGATCATTTTTCAGAATGCTCTAAGACTGCAAACCTTTGTACCCTGTTTTATTACATGTTGCAAGAGAGCACCATTTTCAAAGCGTTGATGCCGTCATGGTAGAATGGAGATAACCTTACTGTGGAAAGCACTCGGTTCCAAATTAAAATAAGAGGTATCTACTCCACTGTGGGACGACATCAAATTTCAAAACACAGTAGGTTCATCTCCTAATCGAAGCTGCTGTAAAATACCTCTTTGTATTGACATTTATTGAGAAATGTTTTGTGCTCTTTATTACCCATCAACCTAAGATTCTTATCTCAAATGGTTTTATTTTTCATAAAATGTATCCAAATGACAGCTTTTATGAATACCATTGCAAGGAGTTTTCTGCCTTGTCAACTTTCAAAAATATGACCATGGTCATTAATTTCGCAATAATCTTTAAATTACATTTAAAGGAATGCTCAGAAATATTATCTTAATTTCCAACAGATTTTTGTTATAGAAATACAATTTATGCAATGTTTGTTTTTAATGTGAAGGAAGGAAAATGAACATAAAGTGTCAATATTGGTTATTGTACCCGAAATATATCAGAACGCTTAAGTTTTGTGTATGACTGTGTAGGTTGTTGTATTCTCTTTACTTTGATACCAAAAATTAAAAGAAAATAGTATTAGTTTTGATGAAAACATCCATTTACTTTTAGCAAGTATAATGTAAAAAAGTTCTTAGTCATTACTTGAGCGCCCACTAGTGTGAAAATGGACCATCAGATTTTTGTAAGACAAACACTTTTTTAAAAACCCAGGCATTTTGTCCTCGGTACAAGCATTAACTTGTATGGACCTCTTCGGTGAAATAAATCGCTCACATCTCTTGGACTATATTTCCTTTGTAACGTCATTCACTTGGCAACATACATCTTCTTTCCCCCTTTCTTTTTAAAAAAAATAACACCTCCGTGGTCTAGTAGTAGAGATCAGGGGTTCGATCCACGACCGTGTCATACCAAATGACCTTAAATGATGGTACTTGTTACCGTGCCTGGCGCTCGGCATTTCGCATCTTCCCGAGGCAAGTGAGTTAACTAACTATAAAAGTCCAGTTTCCACCCTTGCCGAACTAGGCTGGTAATATGGAGTTTCTAAATCTTTTCATGCTTTTAATCAAGGTGCTCACGTGATTTGATGCACTTCGCGATGAAAGACTCGTTTTATCACAATATAGATCTTGCTTATCAATCAGATCGTCTTGACTGGGCGCCACAGTTTTGTTTGAAGCAAATACAAGTGATACGAGAGGTTGAATCTGATTGGTCAATAGGAGAGGCATAGAAAGGACATATTTCGTAATAGCCACTGGTGGCGCTACGATCGAGCCCAGGAATTCCAGCCTAGATTGGCAAGGGTGGAAACTGGACTTTTAAAGTCAGTTAACTCTCTTGCCTCGGGAAGATGGGCATTTCGGGGCTAAAACTACAATTAGTCGGCTCGGAGTCAGTACGCTGTCTTTGTGGAGTATTCATATAAACTGCGGCATGATATCTCAATGGCCTAGCACTATTAAGTCGGGATTAGTTGGGCTAATACAAGCAACGCTCACAGAGAGACGCATGCACGCACGCATGCAGGTTGCTATTGAAGTCTTATAATCTTGATCGCGGCGTAAACGCCATTTCACCTCAACTTTTTAATAAAAACATAATTTTAGAAAAGGGGACACATGCAGCATTTTGTTTGTGTTTTTAATGTGTGTTACATATTTCCTGTTAAGGCATTAAGAGGCACGACGTCATGACAAAAACGCGACTTTGTGCAGGGGCAATTTATCATATTTATTAATGGCGACGATTGACAGTGACATCTATGAACACCGACGTTATCTGGTGGTACATTTGAGAGTAGGCTTGGCTGACGGTCAGTTATTTCTGGTCCAAAGCCGAGTCCAGTGAAATGTATATCGGGGAAGCACATAATGTTGAATAGACATCAAATTGGAATGACTCTTATTGAAACTCGTGGGGCCAGGGGACGTAATCATATTTGACCAGATTGGTAAAGAAACGTAAAATGCACGTAGACATAAATATTGTACAAATGATCTGTAACAATATGCGGAAGTGTGACAGAATAGCAAGTTTTCCTTTACAAACCCCTTAACATTTTTTTTTCATTTTGACCAGGCACTGGTTTGTAGCTGTTACAATGTGAGTCATAAATAGATTTTAAAATTTTTGTTTACGTTTTTGTGTTTGTGCGGTTATGATTTTAGTGAGTGTTGCCATATACAGGCAGATTAGGTGTGTTATATGACTAGACAGAGCAAAGTCGTTTCAAACGACAAAACAAATCGTGAGAGACATTTTTTTCATTACCCTTAACGTTCGCGTAAGATAATCGATCACACAAAATACACACACAATTAAGAAATTATGCTTCAAACTCTCCTTTTATTGAAAAGTTTTCAGAAGAGAAATGAGTTCCCCTGCAGCGAATTAATTGATCTCGCGAGATGTACAGCGACACAGCCCGAGTTGTGCTTAGTCAAAAATGAGTTGCGGTCATACCTCTGATCAATAATCAAGATCGTTATTTTAACAAGATAACTTTGATCCAGAGGATCAACACGGCGCAAAATAAGTTTGTAGCATTACAACGTATTAATGCAAGTAGCAATACTATCAGTCATTATGCGCACGTGAAACCAGAAGACAAAACAAATTGCAATTTGCATGTGGTACCTTCAAAATCAGGAAACGACACATTTCAATTTAAATATTTATGTAATATAAAAGTAGAAATCAAACATGTTATGAAAACACTAGTAATATGTTTACACAATGACCTCCTGAAACATTAACTATGTTTAAGGAACATGGGGTATAGTGAGTGAGTGAGTTGGGTTTAACTCCGCTTTTAACAGTATTCCAGTTATATCGCGGTGTGTCAGCATAATGTGGGAGGAATGCAGGTCTCAGATGTTTACCACTTCGTTGAAACCCACGAGCACGGGTATGGTGCTGACAAACCTAGAAACATAATCGGGGCGAATCGGGATTCGAACAAAAAATCATAGGTTTCTGGCCTGCCCAAGGGACGCAACTCTGCACAGCGAATCGCAGCGCCTTAGACGACTGGGCCACCCAAGCTCCCGAACGTGGGGTATAAGTTGACACAATCATAGTGATGTGATACTGTTGACATTAATGTATCTACAGTGCTGAAGTTATTAATATCTTTTTCATAATTAATCCCTTCAAAGTAAAAGCTACATTGTTGTAATATTATATAATGAAGTAGATCTGATGAGACATGCAGATGTCGCTAAAATTTAAACCCACAGGCCTTGCTACGTGGAAATTTGTGAACGTTTACCGCCAGGTCGTATGCTTCAGGACTGTCCCCTTCAATCCCGACAAACAGAACTCGAAATGGGTAAACGCTTTCCGCACAGCATATGTTATATAGATCGGATAGAGCTAGACTGGTGCCCTGCCTTTCGCTTCCCAGCGGCTGCAAGCGAGGAGCGCAAGGGCTCTGGGGCAGGTAAACCAGTCTACCACAGGACGTACCACCCTCTTATGATTTTTGCCGAGCAACAATCGTTATGTACACATTTCATTATAAATATTTGAGAGAAAGAAAGATTCTTCTTAGAATTGCGTTACACCATGCCAAGGATTACACTTCCCCATGTAATTTTCTGAAACCTGGCACCATATCGGGTGATGGCTGACCTCACAGGATGTTGTCAAATGCAGGACAATTTAGTCATGTGCCCCTGAATACCAAATGTAAGCACTTCTGAATTAACGACATCACTTCCAGTTTGGGAAAATGTATGCCCAATGCAAGATAACTCTAAAATGGAAAGTTCCATGTCTCTAGCTACAATAAAAACTATGTAAGCACTTCCAGTATAATTGGGTTGACCCTTAATTTCATCCGATCATATTTTTTTCAGTTGAAAACATGGGCATAGGTTCTTACATGCATGTCATACAAACAACCTAATGAATGACCCTGACTCTAACGATGGTTGCTCAAAACCTTACGACAATGCCCCACTCTCAGGATGATGTGTACCAAGTTTCAACAAAATTACAATTACTGGGGATGTTCGTGAAAATTGTAAACATAATTTACAAAGATGACATCTTGTATAGGTCACAAGAGGTCTGTTTCCATTCTCAGCGATACCATAAAGCAGACACATCAAGTTTCATTAAATCCTTCACAAACTGCTTGATAATTATAGAATATAACAAGACTACTATCTTCTAGCTCCAGGCTGGTCATTCACAGCACCTGTGCAGAGAAAGAATGTTTTCAGGAAAAATCACAAACACATAAAGATGTCATTTCAATATTTTTAATAGTTTTTTCACAACTTAGTCAGTTTTACCACCAACAGAAGACATAAATTAGATTCAATCAGGGCCTATCAGTATCAGTCAGTAACAGGCCATCAGATAGAATTTTGCAGCACTCTCAATAATAACAAAACGTCGCCATTATCACCAAGTAACTGTTATGAGCATGTATGCTTCCAACACTTGGACTAAACATGTCTGCATTTGGAGCGACCATAAGATTCATCACAGAAAGTAGAAGGCGCTAAGGCAATAACCCAAAACTCCAGCAAGAACCGACAATAGCCCGCAAGTTCATGTAAAATGCATGCGAACCAACCTGCATTCCATGGCAACGATGGTTTCATTAGGAGTAGTCAGAAACCCTAACCCTTGATGCTTTGCCACTAATATCACATATACAATGAAACGTCATAAGATACAGCATAATATTTAGCAAGTCAGCCCTCATACATATCAATATTGTCCATATTTCATCCCATACCAAGTCAAAATATTCCAGGAGTCAGCCAACTCGTATTGAAAAAATACTTCATCCTTGGCATACATCATTAGATTTTATACCACATGCCATATTTTGACCAAGAATCATACAAATGGTTGGCTTACATATAAGTGCATCAGTAGAATCCATATGGGAAAAGATGGTAACATGCAAAAAAAATTCAGCTGCAAAGCCAGCTTACAAATGCGAATATCACAATGGGTAAAATGGCTCCGTTCAAGAATTGCAGGTTGCTTGTTGTATTCATGTTAAACAACTCATTCAACTTCATAAAAACTTTTGAAACTTAACATATCATCTAAGATGGACATTCTACTCCTTCGTTTGTCACAAAAAAAAATGAAATTCATCTGCCATAAATCTTTCTAGTTCCATGATGGGATTCAAACCACGGAACTTCTGATCCAAGGTCAGACGCCTTGTCCAAAGAGGTTATATGTGTCATCTTTGAGGTGCCTCTTTTCCCTGCTACAGAAGCAATACCTATAAAGCTTTCTCCAGTAACTTTCATGCTTACCAAAGCCATCAATCATTTGAAGTTTCAAAACAAAGTCCAGAACGGAGCCTGTAGGATGCGTCACTGATATATCTCCTATTCTCCTACTCGAGTAAACTTGAGGCTATATGCATTAACAGAATCATTACTCTACTCAAGATAAGTAAAAACAGCTCAGCATCAAGGGTTGCAAAAATATCAGCTAGTCCATTTCTTGGCGAATGATACAAAACATATTATTGCCAAAATATCGCGAAAAAATGCATTCTTACAACAGAGGCCGAAAATGAAAGTATATAGGTGGTACCAGAGTGGTTCTGTCATTAACACTACAAGGGAACATACATGTTCCAAGTGTCACAATGTGCAAAATGTCATTCAATAGTTTGAATTATTGGAATCGGTCACAACATGTCATACAGTGTATATTAGATTTCATTTATGTTTGTAAATCAGCTTCAGATTAAGACTTCACACAGTAAGTAATCAATTTGAAAAAGATACTTCAAAAAAGCTGCAACAAAAACTTAAAGGCATATCATCAGAAAAAAGTTCTAAATTCCAACAGTATGAGGAAACAGTGTACATTTAAGATCACAGTGTAATAAATCATGTGCCATTCCACTTAGAAAGCTTGCTTTGATGCCTTATTCACTCAAACCTGTATTTACCTCTTCAGTCACAATATCATCTGAAGATACCATATAACTTCAAACATATGCTTTTACTCAGAGCATGTGTCGATCCACACAAAGTCAAAATACTTTGGAATAAAATATTAACATCACCATTCATAACAAAATACTTGAATAGTACATATCAACTTCTTCCCATAATGTACATAGTACTGTTGTTTTTGTAACCTTAGAAAAGGGAGTCATCACCTCTGGTTATGAATGTAGGTGGATACAGCTTTTGAAGGTGAGCAAACGTGCCTTTATGGATAGACCTGTTTGAACAAGACCTCATGTGTCCATTTTCAGTAAATCTGTTGTGTCGGTTTCACAACACTCAACCATATCTAACAATGCATTGTCACACAATAAAGACAGCAGCCTAAACAATTATTTTCATGGCGATACACAATATACAATGCATTTCAGTCTTTAGCAAACTGTCAAATCGACATAGTATCCATACATCCCAAATATATAACTTTACATTTCCAAGTTTCTAATACAATCAATGAATCAACATTAAATCACTCTCTCAATAAAACATTCAAGACAGAGTGCTTATTAGAATCAATAAGATTAGATTCATCATATTTTTGAGACAAAAAACAGTTGTGCTAAACAGTATACCCCCTCAGCACCCACTTCTATTGTTCTCTTAACTGGTGGCGAGAAAAGGGGAACAAGATAAGTATTCTCTTGTTGACACATACTCATTCAGGGATCATTTATAGGTTCTCAAATTTTAGTCAGTATCAACACTTACATAAGCTATATCAATTAACTGATCGCCAGTCATATTTTATTCAACTGGTCACATATATGGTCTTCAGGATAACTGCTCAAAGGAGGTTTTTCAGTTAACCAGTCAAACAAAGTTATTCAGTTAACCAGTCACAAGAGGTCAAGTTCCTGCAGGCTCTAAGGGCAGAATATAGGGCACTATTTGAAGTTGTATGGTATACATGTTATCTTAGGATTAAGCCTATAAATACACCATGCAACTAGCGGAGTTGAAGCCTCTGTTGAGGGATGCAAGGAGCGGGCATGTGTCTGTCCATCTGGCTGCAGATGTTTAAGGTGTCGCTTGTTGAGCTGGCCTGATGATGCACATATCATGGGTTGCCTAACCACACTAAAGACCTGCAAGATAATGCAACACAAATCTTTACAATTCAAGCGAGCAATAGATTGATGATTGATGGATTGATTCAGTCGGACATCATGTTGACAAACAAAAATTCTGGAATTTAAACATAAAATCATTGGCTCATACGCTAAGGGATGCAACTCTGCATAGTGGCTCACTTGTGGCTCACTTGTGGATCCCTTGTGGCTCTTTACGAGTGAGCCTCAATGTCGTGGAGCTTGAATGTCATTACATTGTGAGACAGACATAGAACAAAGGTACAGCTGCTCAACAGGAACATTCAGAGCAGTTCACGTTTTCATGATTTCATCAAGATGGAAGCCATAAGCAAACACATTTTGAGTCAAGAATGGGTGAGCGAGTGTGTGAATTTGGCAAAAAGTCACTGTGAATCATATTTCAGTAACATCAGAGCTGTCACATTGATGGACGAAAGCTTGAAATGATGGTGGTCTAGCAGTAGCACAAAAGAAAACATCCCATGAAAATAGAAACTGACAGTTTTAGTCCACTAGTCCTTCTAATGATAACATATAGCAAAACCCTTTAAAAAGAGCAAAATTCTACTCGTCCTTATGATACCTTAACTATTAGGCAGTCTGGCAAGGACTACAGGACTAGTGACAATTTCTAATGCTGATGATCCTTGCATGTAAACATTGATGACAAAATGATTACCGACTACAGGTGTCTCACCTTCAGAAATCTTGTGTGGCTCTGGGTGCTGAACTGTATTATTTCTGATTGGAGCCTGGAAGCCAGGGGGTGGGTTGTGTGTCTGAGGGGGCCACATGCTGGCAGCTGAGAATGACGGGAACTGTTGCACAAATGGAAGTCTGTGATTAGGGCTGGGGGTGTCTACTTCTGTCAGCTGGTGGATTGACTTTAGCCAGTGGGGAGCACTTTCTGTATTACCTGAAGAGAGAAAAAGCAGGACATAAAAGAGTGCACAGCAAATAACATATTACACTAAACCACATGTAGTATTAGAAGAGTAACAGATGACAACATGGCATATGTGTTTACATAATGGCAATGCTTACACACATAAGAAACAAAATGAGACTGAAAACATTTCAAAGCCATTTTGGGGGTTTAACATAATTTGATGAACATTTAAAACAAGAATATAATAGCAGGTAAATCAACACAACATTTACATTCAAGAAACATATTTTCACACTACCAATGAGTAATATGGATGACAAAGGCAACTTGAAAAAGTAACAAAAAGTTGCAGCAGCCATCAATGATTGGTCATAGTTCTTAATGACGGTATAATTCATGCATTATCAATCATTCAGCTGGGCCTTAAACACCCATATTGGCAGCCTAAACTTGATCCTATGAATGCAACCCATAGACATACAGCTCCATAGTATACCTGTTGTTCATGTTTTACGTGATCTGATAGCTTGATATGATCGTGTCAAATTACAATGATACTATTCCATAAAGCATTATAGAAAAAGGGACAAAGCACTGGAGCTCACTTGATAATATATCATATATAATAAAAAGTTCCAAATGATGCCGGTCCAAGTTTACCAGTTTGGTGAAACCAACGAGCACAGGTATGGTGCTGACAAACCCAGAAATATAATCGGGGCGAAAGGATGTAACACTACAATTGTGGGACCTTTGCCTCCAGTCATGAGTTCAAACAGATATAGTAACAGCCAACACAATGTACTCAATGTACAAAGACAAAACACAAGACTCGCAAACTATGGGGTACCTAGAGATATCTACCTCTCTAATTCTTAAGGCTTGAAAGACATCAAACTGTATCTTAACCGAGTGTGATGGATCAGTGATGAAAATCCCTCTAGAGGTTGCCATTGCTGGATCAGTGCATCAACAGTAAATGAGAGAATGAGAGAGAGAGAGAGAGAGAGAGAGAGAGAGAGAGAGAGAGAGAGAGAGAGAGAGAGAGCACAACCTACAATAGTCACATAAGTACTGATCACTGAAAATATAGAAAAGCCTGTGCAAGCTGGTCTGAGAGGCATCCTATAAGACTTTGTAATTGGAAGAAAAAGTTGTAAAATGAACTCCATGCTTGACAGAGAACAATTTTGAGTTCAAAACATGCAAATCAAAGTCATGAATGCCTGTGTGAGGCCTTGCTAAACTTGTCAACAGGTAACATGTGTTAACACTGCCATGCTACAAAGAATACTGTATGGATGTGATACTGTGTCAGCGCTATCAAATATTCTCCATTACCTCAGCAGCTTTCATATGTTCCTCTGTAATCTTGTTTGTATGCCTCATCATTCAACCAGACTAAATCTTTATATATTCTTTCATACAAAGCACAATGGGGAAAAGCTCAGGAGGAGATTCTCTTGATACATTCTCAACATATGTAGATACATTCTCTAATACATAGACCATAAATGAATCAATGAAGGAATGGGTTGAAAAAATTAAGTCATATCAACATGATCAAGGCAAAATGGTGTGTCAACCAAACAAGATTCACCCGCTGTGCATGCTCAAACCAACATGCAGAGTGAAAGCGTTTATTGGGTTTGCAGCAATCACAGTCTGTATTTCACATATTAAGACTTGCTACAATAAGTGCACCTTACATTTCAGGTGTTGTTTGTTAAGATAACACTAAAACTTCTTTCCCCATTTCTAGGTTTTATCATTTCGAATAATATTCGCAGTATTGAAAAACCTGGTCCTGTTCCAACAAAGCAGAGTATATACTCTCACAACCTTCTTTCAAAATATTTTCTTGCGTCTTACTAAAATATGGTATATTGACATTACAACAAAAATATGGTATCTTGACATTACAACTAAAATATGGTATATTGACATTACAACAAAAATATGGTATCTTGACATTACAGCCTGTAGGTCTAATACAGACATGTGAAAGGTGAACAGCTATGAGTGGGTATTTTTCCAGGAGGCAACTAATCAGTAGTCAACACACATTAGCAACCTTTGTGGGTGCTCCTTAATGGCATGCATGATGTACTGGGGACCTAGAGGTTATCACTGAAATTGTTCAGTCATTTACTTGACGTTACCTGTCACATACTTCTTGGAAACTGAAAACGTTTTTGTAAAATTAAATTAGACCTAACCAGATCAATCACCAAAACAAGGATCCTTTTATATTGCAACACGAGCTCCTGGCACACTAAATTATAGTTGCCATTTAATCCAATAAAGATGCTCCCTAACTAACATAATACTGCCACGGCACTGTAGTTCTCCTGGATATGCAGTCAGGAGTCTAAAACGTTAACCAAGACAATTCACAAAAGTTGCCTTCAGTATTGATACTTAAATATTCAAACGTGTTGAATCCCATCAAAACCTAAACAAATCCTAAGTTGATGACATTTTGTATAAAAACTGCAGAGCAATGGCCATAAATAGCTTCTCCAATATGGCTGCCATGATGACAATATTTAAACTCAGATTTGAGCCTCTTGAATACATTCAGCTTTCTAAATTGGTGGGAACTATCATGTGGCGTTTCAGTTGCACTGGTCAAGTGGTTCCTGAAGAGGTGATTTTTAGAGGAACTAGGAGCATGGTCAAACAAAAATGTAAAATGTCACACAAAAAAAGAACATATGTGTTGTGCCCCAGCTACAAACTACACCTACACCAAATTTCCCTCTATTTTGAACATAAATGACTGAGCAATGATCATGAATAGGTTTTTTTGCCTTGGCATCATCCATATTTCAAACCAGATTCGTACCTCCTGAACAAATCAGGGTGTCATCATTGGTGTAACAAGGATGTGAAAATTCAGTTTTGTTGGTTTCGTGGTTTCTGAAATGTTTACAACGGACCACTGACACTGGAAAACCAGGCCATGACATTGGCGCACATGACTTTCAGTCAGGTGAGCTAAAAATCCACTTCAGCAGCTAAATTCACTTTAAACAGCCAAGCTCTAGGACGTTCTGTTATCTAATCTTGAACAAAGAGCAAGGTTTGCTTAAAAAGCACAGGTCTATCGGAAACGCCCCTGCACGTGCACGGCTCTACAAACCAATACTTTAAATATGATGTAACTACTAGTGCTACGATCATTTATGATGCCTTAACCATTTACTCTTATAAATAAACTATAAAAATACATTTGTTTCTTAATCCAAACATAACCAGCAATAACTCAAAATAGTATGTAGAGTGAGATCTTCGAGATGAAGGAATGCCTTTTCAGTGAGACTGATTGCATATTGCCATAATAATCCAATGTCTATTAAGTAATATTGCAATCGTTTTTAAGATTAGAATATTGTCACACTTGTGTTAGCATGTTACGAGGTGTCTCAAAACACAGCACAGTGATCAACAAACACTAAACTTCTCCAAAGCCAATCAGTTTTAGCAACATGGAGGGTAGGGTGCCAGCCAACGTGTGGAATCCGTATTAGAGCAAAGCAAACAAACGGCAGACATTCTACACAAGTAGAGAGTATCAGTAGCATATGATGAGGATGAAGATGAGGATGTCAATGAGATGAACACAGGGTGATGTATATGCAGCAAGACATACCATCTTGAATATTCCCTGAAGATAATATAGCAGGGTCATAAGTCAGCCAAGGGCTATCTGACTCTGGTGGTGTGCAGGAATTTGGCCAACCTACGGTAACAGAAATTATGTAAACACAAATAATCTCTAATATTAGCCTACGAGGTTGTTCGACATGTCTAACCGAAACATTGTCACAAGCAATGCAATATGTTTCAGAATAGTTGGGCTCCTAGGGTCAACAAGCAAGCAGGTGATTTGAAAATTAATACAAAGCTAAAGACAATTAAAAGGAGCTTGCAACTGAACAAAAGGGTACAACTGAATGAATAGTACAACAAATACACAAACACTGAATACCACATCAATCACCTATTGCTAGTGCCCTGCATCAGCAGCAGGAAGGCTAAACCGGCCTGACAGGTTGTAACAGCCACTGTCAACTATCTGCATCGCACTGCTCTGATTGCACATTAAATGCCACACAGCAAAAGCAGCAGCAATGTTGTGCAAATGATAATTGCTACACTTCTCAGCTCAGCTGTTCTTTCATCAGCAAATGCATTAGGTTTGAAGACATATGTATGAAGAGACATCTTCCCGAGGCAAGAGAGTAAACTGACTATAAAAGTCCAGTTTCCACCCTTGCCGAACTAGGCTCGTATTATGGAGTTACATTTTGGCTGGACTAACGAGTCTATGCATAGTCCAATCGAAATCACACACCGAAATCGAAATCCGGTTCGTAAACTGTCGTGTAGATTTCGGTCGATTGCAGGATTTGCAAAGCATGTGCACCGCCAACTCGTTGTCAACAGTTATTTTCCAAATCTTTTCATGTTTTTAATCAAGGTGCTCACGTGATTTGATGCATTTCGCGATGTAAGACCTGTTATATCACAATATAGATCTTGATTATCGATCAGATCGTCCTGACTGGGCGCCACCATTTTGGGTGAAGCAAACGCAAGTGATACGAGAGGTGGAATCTCATTGGTCCATAGGAGAGGCTTAGAGGGGACATAAATGGCAATAGCCACTGGTGGCGCTACGATCGAGCCCAGTAATTCCAGTCAAGTTCGGCAAGGGTGGAAACTGGACTTTTAAAGTCAGTTAACTCTCTTGCTTCGGGAAGATGATGAAGAGAGGGATAGTGACGAATTAGTTTTTCCGCATCCTTTTCACATTTTACAGCCAATATAGTGTTCAGTATTATCAGCAAACATGATAATGTCTCAGTAATTAATTTGAAGCAATCTGTTATCAATCTGTTTCAAGACAATTTCAATTTCAGCAGGGAAGGACAAAATCAAGATTCAGAATTTAATCATACAGATATCTGAAGTAGCTCAAAGACTTTTGAGGAGTGAAAACCAGGATCTTTTTATCTAGTTATCACATATTGCTACCTGCATATTCATAACAAAGTCCCATTTATCACAATTATGGTCTTGTTCAGGGAACTCACTTTTGTGAGAATTGGGAGTTGGCTGTGTTCTTTGCTGAGTTGTGTTACTTGTCTGTGGAAGAGCACCAAAGCTGATGTTGATATTTGGCAACAGCGATCGTAGTTGATTCTGCATGTCCTCCATCTTGAACACATCGGCATGTTGTTGCTGCAAGACCAACCACAATAGAAATAAGCAGCAGTCAGATACTGGTGAAAATCTACAGAGAATATGACATATAATGAAATGATTTTGTTTGTTTCAGTAATATTCCAGCTATATGACAGGGGTCTGTAAATAATCAAGTCTGGACCAGACAATCCAGTGATTGATATCATGTGCATCAATCCACACAATTGGGAAATGATGACATGCATTAACCAAGTTGGTGAGCCTGGCCACCCGATCCCGTTAGTGGCCTCTTACAACAAGCATGGTTGCCTTTTACGGCTAGCATGGGTTGCAGAAGACCTATTCTACCATGGGTCTTCAAGGGACATCATGAGTGTCCATTGCCTCACATTCAAAAAGTGTCATGTCAGGTTCACTGCACACGGGCGGAAACAATGACATACATAACAAGAGTTCACAATAAACTATGTAATTGAGCACTAAACTTTGTGCTTTTCACCAAGTTCAGTGTCAAGTGTGATCAGTTTGTTGAAGCAAGTTGATCAGTCAGTTCTTACAGTTGTCAACCATGTACAACAGGGTCTTTGTTCTTGGTAAACTTGTGACAATTTCCAGGACACCAACATTAGTCATACTGCTCATATATGTGTTCAAAAGATTGAGCTAACTCTCATGAAATCTTCAACAAGGACCTGACCAGGGATCCGGAAAACGGTCTGTGTGCCAGACTTGTCCGGTTGTGACTACAAAAGGATCAATTTGAAAAAGTGCAAAGTGGGCATTTTAAAATTTGCCAACCGAATATTTTCAAGAAAGTACTTGCCAGACGTTACAAGCTGTGATCAGATATCTTAAGGGGCGGTCGGATAGCCTTGTGGTTAAAGCGTTGCTTGTCACGCCGAAGACCCAGGGTCTATTCCCGACAAAGATACTATGTGTGTAGCCCATTTCTGGTGTCCCCTTCTGTGTTATTGTTGGAATATTGCTAACAGTGGCGCTAAACCATACTCACTCACTCAGATATCTTAAACGATATAAAATAAAAAGGTGCAGCCAGACTGACATGTGTTTTTGTTGTTGATCAGTGTATACACCACTTGCAAGGGTGACCGAGTGCTATTGGTCAACATCATATTATGCGCGGTAAAAAAAAACACATCGTATCCCTTCAGGGAATTATGGTGACAAACTTAAATTAGTACATTTTAATGAGAAATTTGAGATAAAATATCAGTGGACATAAATTATATTTCCAGTTCTGCTAGGCATTGTTTTATATGCAGAAATTAAGATTACTGTGTATATTTTCAAAAGAAATCGCCAAAATTAGGGGGGTGGGGGGGTGTGTTCGCATTGTAAGTGGGGTCGTATTATAGTTTTTGATAGTTGGTGGATGACTTTTCAAAGGGGAATGTCAAAACAATAAGAGCTTGCTTCACCCATATTTAATTTTGAACCCAAGAGGGTAATAGTGCACAGTAGTGTCGTGGGATAACTCACTAACAGCATAGTTGGCTATCCCATACTGGACATATTAATGGCATACCTGTGAAGATACAGGTTAGATGGGCCTTCAGCAACCCATGCTTGTTCTAAACGGTGACTAATGGGATCAATTAGTCATGTTCGCTGACGTGGTGGAAGTAAGTCTTCGTATCCAAATTAAGTAGATCAATGCTCAAGGCGTCTATCACTGGATTGTCTGGACCAGATGATCATTTACAGACCACCACACAGCTGGATTATTGCTGTGTGCGGTGTTAAACAACATGCAATCAACAATCAAATCAACTAGAATTTGGATGCCAACAATGAGTGAGTGAGTGAGTATGGTTTTAAGCCCCTTTTAGCAATATTCCAGCAATAACATGGCGGGGGACACCAGAAATGGGCTTCACACATTGTACCAATGTCGGGAATCAAACCCGGGTCTTCGGCGTGACGAGCGAACACTTTAACCACTAGGCTACCCGACCGCCCCGATGCCAACAATGACTAAGATATGATTGCTTACCTGAGGTTGCATGTGAGTATGTTCTGCAGATATCGCACTACGCCCAGGCAGAGGTCGATCTGGCAAGGAGTTGTGAAACGGGGAGTTCTGTTGTTGTTGTTGTGGATGTTGTTGTTGTTGTTGATGTTGTTGTTGTTGATGTTGTTGCTGTTGCTGCTGCATATGACTGAAACTTTGCTGAGAGTAGCCCGGTAAGAAGTCCATCATTTTGTGATTTGTCATATCTGAAAATACACCTGGTCAATACGAATTGTATTAAACACTATGAAAAAAAAACAATGTGATAAACTTTTTATCACCATCCAATAAATATGTAAATGACGTCACATGGCAGGAACTACCTCAAGTAAGCTCCATGCATCACTACAATGCCTACTTGCTTAGAAAACTACTGCCTAACATCCCCAATAAGTTTAGAAAGATATTTATCGATGTGTGGATGTTTCGGCACACAAACATGACTTCAAATCACTAGGCACTTTTAGATGATTGGAAAGTTCAATCAAGCACTGTACATTTATATGCCATCTCTAAAGTTACTTCAGTGAGTGAAATAACATCTTAAACATCGAATAGTTTAACAATGACATATGATAAAGACTTTTATTGTACACACCATATACTAGCACAAAAAACATGTACAGTCAAGTCTCGTTAATCCAACACTCTTTAATCCAACAACTGGTTTTATCCGACACAAATGATGGGAACCGATTAAATCAGTGCTATTTAGACCCGTTAATCCAACAGTCTCGCACTCAGACTCTGACACACCTAATTTGCAACGATTTGCTGAAATCACTCATTAATCAGTCTCGTTAAACTGACACAGTGATTTGCGTACTCCGTGGTCATCTGCCCGTCGGATTAAAAGGACTTGACTGTATATGCTTGTCAAGTCAGGATGACATGAATTTTAACTATACATATTATTCTTTCCAAACACTTGCATAATACAATATTATTCCTGATATACAATATTAACGATATAGAAAACACTCAGTTAATAATATCAGGGCTAGATTTAAGGTTAAAACAAGCAAGTTGAACCGAATCCCTTGGATTCATCAAGTAATTCATGCCTACCTTGTCTAAAGAACGGCATCTGTTGTCTGTGTTGAAAGTGTTGTTGTTGCTGCAGCTGCTGTTGCTGCTGCTGTATGTGACTGAGAGAGAAGCCAGGGGGTAGACTCCGTGGCTGAGGGGGATGGACAGGAGGCATGACCCCTCCCTGCAGCCCCACTGACCGACTGCTTCCACTGTGGTGGTGCTGCTGCATATTTGTGTAATGGTGTGTTGTTGTGGCTGTCGTACCGTGGAGACCGTTCTCCTTCTCTATCAGATCAGCCAGACCTTTGAAAGACTCATCACAGGGATCAAAACCTGGAGGAACAGAAAATACATCAAATCAAGTCTTCCCTCATTCATGTCATTCATAAACAAGAGTGCTCTGAGAGCAGAACATCCCCCACATGAATTTTTTTAATGAGTTTAACAGTAGATGGCACTGCATTTGAAACTAATTGTGTAAAATATTTTGTTGGGAGTTATCCAGTCTGAATACTAATGCCATAAGGATGCTCACCCACAAAAGCCTTATACAAGGAAACTAACTATAGTTATAGTTATAGTTAGATATTGTGATATTATCTGGAAACTGGAGGAGTAGATTTCATGAAGCTCCGTAAAACAGGGGCAGTAACTCTGTCAAAATTAGTCGAAATGAAACGGGACTGCGATAGGCATATCATCAACATGTCGACATCTTGTGTGTAGTGTCAGGGATATTCTCTGGAAACTGTAGGAGGAGTTGATTTCACAAGCTTAGTACCCTCTGTGGGATAGATAGACAGACAGACAGACAGACAGACAGACAGACAGACAGACAGACAGACAGACAGAGATGGACGGACGAACTGCGCCACGACATAATCCCCCTTCGGCCATTCTGGCCCCGCGGGGGATAAAAACTGGATGTTTATCACGTGACTATTATTTTGAACAATTCATTTATATTGTCTTTCACAAAGTGAATCCATATTAATTAGGAACCAGTTCCCAGGAAAATCCTCAGGGACAATGACTTATGAATGGGTGTGGAGTAATGAGCTCTGGGGAGGATAGGATTTCTTTGTTTGTTGTTTAACGCCGCACTCAGCAATATTCCGCCTGTATGACAGCAGTCTGTAAATAATGGAGTCTGGACCAGACAATCCAGTGATTGATATCATGTGCATCCATCCACACAATTGGGATACGATGTCATGCATCAACGAAGTCAGCGAGTCTGACCACCCGATTCCGTTAATCAACTCTTATAACAAGCATAGTCACCTCTTACAGTAAGAATGGGATCACATACTTTACAAAACAGTGACCAATTCCAGAGTTGAGAAGAGTATTCCTACATACATTATCTCGTTTGTACACAAACTGTAACTGGCCAGAACACATGTTTCTAAACCTTCACAGTACCAAGTATCAAACCAATAACAAGCAAAGTGTCACAGGCATGTTGCAAAATACATCATTCTTAATAGTCTTTGTCCAAAGGGCAATATTTCTGGATGAAGAAGGTTCAGTCCTACAGAATTATTTCTGTATTCAATTTGGAACCTAATTTGGTTGCTAACCAGAACAGGCAAAGAGGCACAACTTATTGCAAATGGTAAACATATTCTTTAACTCACCTAAATCATCATCTTGAATGTCTTTGCTATTACTGTAGGATGTGTAGTTGGAGGAGGACGATGACTGCCACTCCGAGCTGCTGGACACAGGCAGAGGGTCAGCAGACTGAGCTGGTGGCGTCACGGACGCTGGGACATCTAAAGCAGCAACAGCACAAGTCAAAGGGAGGTAATCAAAGGGAGATAATCATTACTGTACAACCTGTCTCCAGTGAGTCGGTCAGTGAGAGTCAGGTTAACACTGCTTTGAACAGTATTCTAGTTATATCACAAACGGCAGATATTTTACTGAGGTAGAAACATGTTATGCAATTTTTGTGTGACAATTTGATGTAAGTTATAAATCTGATTTCATCAGTCATGGGTCCTTTAGCATAGCATTATAACTACAGTCTGTGACATCAGCCACTAGTCCAAAGCACAAGTCAAGTAAAATTCTGTTAGGTCTGTCAGCACAATAAAAATCACAATAATAGTCAGCATAATAAAACTCAATTCCATTGAAGATGAGTCTAAGAGGCAAGATTGTTGGAAAGACTGTAACTAACATTGTGAGCATTACACTACATTACTTCTGATCCTTTCTTATTTTGGGACAGTATGCAGCGTTACCAATTGGCATCAGTCCTATAGTCCTAGCTAAACTGCCCAATAGTTAGCATCAGAGGGACTAATCAAAATTTGCCCTTTTTAAGGGTTTTGCTATATGTTATCATTTTAGGACTAAAACTTAGTTTCTATCGCTGGTGGGCATGACTAGTACCTGTAGCATTCTGTGGTATAACTTGAGGGGATGGCTTGACCAGCTTGTTGCATGGATAAGCTGAGCCACTACCTCCTGCACTGTAGTATGAAAGACTGTTGGCACTGTTCTCAAACATAATAGGTTTCCTGTTCGAGCCAATAGGGGCCACAGGTTGAGACTGAGGGGGAGGTGTAGATTGGGTGTTGGGCATGGGGAATGAGGGTTGAGAGGAGGGGGATTGTGAGGGAAGGGTTTGGCGAGGCCGGGGCACTGTAGATGCATTGTTCTGAGATATTGTGGGTGGAGCCGATTCTCTGTCAATGGGAGTGTCTGTCAATTCCTGGGGCCTGTCTGGCGAATGGGAGCTGAAACAAAATACATGTTTCATCAATATTTGTATGTCATCAATTTGAAAAACAATCCTCTTACTAATACAACCCAGATCTTCCAAGTCCCATATCCTTCATGTAATGAGAAATTTCAACTTCAACTGTTAAGAAACAACGTCAATGCAAACAATACTTTGGTCCAATCCCTTGCCCTTAAGAAATGTGAAATGGTGCATTCAAATTAGCATTACAGGCCCTTCTGTTGCACCATATTTCCCCAATGGTGCAATAAATGTTATAATCCGGGCCTCAAACTTCATAAATCCTACGTGCTTTGTTTATGGCAATTCACGAAAGATCCCAGTTGGTTTGCAAAGCAATAGCTTCAGTTATCAGCTCTCTACAATCAGGAAGAAACCCAAAGCATAAGAAAATCAGGTAGTGATTGCTTTCTAGGTTATATAGTTACAGAAATACTTCATACTTGTCGACACCTAATGATAATATCTTACAGCTAGGTAACACGTAGAATATGCCACCAAAGTAAATAATCTTAAAATCAAACGACAGTAGACCAGACACTGAAAAGAGTGACCTTAAGTCTAGTCACCCATACTCTTCCCCTACAACTATTCAGGGTCCAGGGTAGCAGATAATGGGACAAGGGCTCATTAAAAGAAAGCAATAGGACCCCATGGCCCATTTACATGATTTTTTTGTTATCATCAACAAAGATATCTTTTTAATGATGTTTGTGAACTCACTTTATCTGTGTTTCATTGTCTGTATTGGTATTCCTTTTGCGGCCATTACCAACCGCCTTGCTGTGATTGGGAGGTGTGTTTGACCTATTACTATGATTGACTGTACTGTGAGTCGGACGATTGCCATTGGGAATCCTTTCCCCTTTGTCCTGCCCCTGTAACGAAGGCCACGCCTCTTTGCTAGTGTTTGTTGGGGGGGGTTGTACTGTGGAAGGGCTGGGCTGAGACTTGGGCGGAGTCTCTACTGCAGGCTCTGGGGGATTTGGTTGGGGGATGTTCACCTGATCAGCAACAGGAGAACTAGATTTCTTTCTACAATGAGAATGGCATATAGTGGATGACGACATTATGCAAATGATCAGTAGGATTTTTCAGGAAGGCCAAAATGCATCTCTGCTATAGAATGAATTCCACAATGTACAGTTAACAAAAAGTTTGCACAATCCTTCAATAGGGCCCAATTTTACAGGTGATCTAAACATTAAAATTAGCGACATTCTTCAAATAGAGTCACTGTCTCTAACTCAATTTGGGTTATCATCAATGATTCCATTGATATACAACATACAATTAATATAATGAACAAAATAAGTTACGGATCATGGATATTTGGGGGGATATTTTTAGGAAAGGGTGTGCTCAGTCTTCACCACAAACAACATCCAAAAGAAATGTTCATGATTCATAGCCTTACTTAGAAGTTGATGGATGACAAAGAAGAGATAATTTATGGACAACAACTTCTTTATTTACTGTAAAGGCGACGTCTCTACTTTAGACAAAACGTTATTCTGGAATGACTTGAATCAAACTTTTAGAATCTAGTCCCTCCTTACAGGAAAACAGTTACATACCTTGATTTCTTGTTATTTGTCGTGTGATTATTGGCTGTATTTTGACTGTTGAGGAACTGTTCTAACAGTTTTTGCTCATATTCTTGATGCTTACTGAAATGAGAAATGAATCCACAAGATGTTATAACTGACACTGATGCCCTCACGAACGAATGATGTAAGTCCCTCATTAAAGGCTCGGGATTAACACCATTCATTCACTCGGGACAGATAATCCGTAATTCCTCCTCGCTTGTTGTTATTTTTTAAGTGTCACTCCTACTAGGAACTGAGGAGGAAGAGGAAGTCAATACTACTGCTACACTGTAGATGATTACAAATCAGCCAGACATGGGATCATGTTCCTCATCCCTTGACTAGGAAGAGGATGCAAATAATCTGTACATCTGTACAATGCTTCGGTATCTTTCAATGAACAAACTTGTAAAAGCTATATATAAGCATACATAGTAACACATTCCTATGGGAATTCCAGGTTAGAATTGGTCCCTAGAAATCTATTCATGTAGTGGAGATTCCAGGTTAGAATAGGACACCAGCAACCTATGCTGGTCATGGAGATTCCAAGTTAGAATTGGGCCCCAGCAACCTATGCTGGCCGTTAGAGGAAACGAAATGAAAAGGGTGGTGAGGCTCGGTCACACCCCAAAGATGTGGATCGTTGCTCACAAATCAATCACTGTCTTGTCTGGTCCAGACTTGATTACTTACAGGCTGTAGACACATAACTGGAATATCGCAGGGTGCAGCGTTACACAACGAACTAAACATAATAACACAGACATGGTGATGATCAAGTCCTTGTAATTTCACACATACCCCATTTGCATCTCTTCTTTGGTGAAGCTGGCTGCTTCCTCTCCCAGTTCATGTAAGTACATACAGTCCTGAAAATATCATCATAATCCTCAATTTTCTCATTCAAAATTGTTAAAGAAAAACAACACGCTTTTCCCAGTACAGACCCAAACAATATCACAAAGGAAATCAATCAAAATGAATGGTTGGTTGGTTGGTTGGTTGGTTGGTTTGTTGTTTAACGCCGCACTCAGCAATATTCCAGCTATATGACGGCGGTCTGTAAATAATCGAGTCTAGATCAGACAATCCAGTGATTAATATCATGAGCATCGATCCACACAATGGGGAACGATGACATGTATAAACCAAGTCAGCTAGTCTGACCACCTGATCCCGGTAGACGCCTTTTACGACAAGCATAGTCGCCTTTTACGGCAAGTATGGGTTGCTGAAGACCTATTCTACCCCGGATCTTCACAGGTCCAAAATGAATGGCAACATAATATCTTTTCAATATTTACTTACAGATTTCTGACACTGTGAGCCCCGTAGAAAGTGACTGCAGTACTTAGTAGTACCAAGGGAGGCTTTTAGTGTCCTCCCGTCTATGTGGACATTATTTACAGCTAGGATAGCTCGGAGAGCATCATCCGACCGAGTGTAAGTTACATATGCACTTGCACTGGGGCCCTGAAACAGTCACAGACTTCCATGAGTTTAGGTGTTCATGACAGTAGTACGCTTCTCCTCACACAACATATTACAATTTCCTTCTTCACTTCGATCATGTAACACAGAACGAAAACTGAATACAGAATACGATGTAGAGACATGCAAGGAAGGTAACTGAAATTCTGTTCATTAAGAACATATGTATTATAAGACCAATGTTAAAATTCCCCAAAAGCAAGCAAAGTGAAGGAAAGATGGGCATCAAGGACTTTTCTGAAACTGATAGGTAACCATTGACAACAGACATCCTGGATGTGAAAAGGCATGTTTTGGGGTTTGTCTAATAAGAAAGAAGTGAAGAAGGAAATTGATAATGTTGTGTCAAAATGGGAAATAATTACATATTTACGGACATAAACCTACATATTTAGCTGGAAAATATTAATTCAGCTTAAACTGGTGCAAGAATAACATGAACAACATACTAAAACATTTAATAATTGTCAAAGAATCCATCTGTCATATTGTTGAAAATAAAAAATAAATGAACAAAACAACTGCTCTTCATCAACTCAAGATTATTAAACCTGCATTAACCGTATGAATTCAATTGGCATCTATTAACAATTTCCAGCTGGGAGTGAATGAACTGGTACTGACACCAGTCTGTACTGAAGGTGACAATCGTAACTAAGGGCCTTATTAGTCAGTCTCCTCAACCTGTGTGAAATTACTGCAGCCATCATGACCATCACTCAATATTTCAAAGTAGCATTTTTCATGTTGTCACATAACAGATAAGTTATTGTTCAACATATAAAAGTAAGTTCAAACTGGAAAAATGTGTTTTTCAGAACTGTATGAACCACAATCAATAACATACACATGCCAAGAAAAGTTGATAGGCATTACTTAGGAGTTAGCGGATGACAAAGTGGACAATTAATGGATTACAACTTCTTTAATACTGTAAAGGCAATGTTTCGGTATAGATCCTTATAACGTTGTCAAGCCAGACATAACGTTTTTGTCAAGTCTTTTATTGACAATGGTATAAGAATCTATACCGAAACGTCACCTTTACAGTATTAAAGAAGTTGTTATCCATAAATTGTGTTCACTTTGACATTCCTAGAAGAGTGTAACTGCAGTACTCACATGGACTTGAGCACCTGCATATGTAGTGCTCTGGTTGATCACAACTTTGTGGATTTTCCCGAACTTGCCAAAATACTCATGCTTCTTGAGGACATCTGCCTCAGCAAGACGCTGGGACAGTCCCACCACGAACACCAAGTTCTTCTGAACCACCCTGGAGACAGAGAGGACACTGTTTCAAGAAACGACATTAGTTCAATTGTTATTTGGAACAGTAGCATAGAGTTTGTTGACTTGTTTCAAAAAGGTAGGAACTAGAATTATTAATGATTACAGGTGTGACTGTAAACAGATCTAGTGACAGAACACTCATTTAATGTAAGATGTCTACCAGCTTCATTCTCAGGTTTGTTTGTTTGTTGTTTAACACTACACTCAGCAATATTCCAGCTATGTGGTGGCAGTCTATAAATAAAGACCAATTGTAACCCGGATCTTCACGGATGGCTTCACTCTCAAAACGAGTAGCTTTACCAACAATGATCTAATGTCATAAAATTCAGACCTCAAGAAAAACGAGGTTGTCCTTTTGCTACATGCACCTGAATTATTTCAGAATATATTGTAAATTAATATACTTATCCTATCTCACACTATGCATTTCTCCTTCTTTTGATTTTGGTTCAGAAACGCCCAAGAAAGTTTCCAGCTTCAAAAAACATTTCGCTTGAACACATCCCAGCATCACCATGGTGACCACCTAACAAATGGGTCACGCACTGTAATCCCGTGGATCTCGACCCTACACGACCAGATACATGCCAAGACGAGAACAGGTAAGGACTGACAACATCAATAAGAGTATCATCAGACCAAAACTGAGTCATGACATATTCAAGGCAGGTAAGGGTTGGCACACCGCTAAAACAGCCACGCTTGCGACGACTTCAATGTTGAATGTCACTGAAGCCTCCACATAATTGCATAGTGCTATAACAGGGCATAAGGAGATGTTTTCATGACCATCTGGATTCAAAATGGATACTGGAGAAGGGATGTTTAGAAACCGATCTGGTTTGCTAGGGAGCTGATTCTTTGCAATAAAATCCCAATGAAGTCCCAGCTATACCTTCCAGTGACTGCCTCTCAAACCGGACTCCGGTGACTTCAAGATCATGACTTTCACTAACTTGGATCCATGTTGTTTATTTACAAGACCACTGATGCATTGCCTGACTGGATCAAGAACTGTGCTGTATGGAAGACTTGGGCTCAATGATATATTGCCAAAATTACTGCCTTGAATTCCAAGTTGTTGATATGAAGCTCCTTATCGGCTAAGAATCAATGCCCTGCCACTTGAAAATCTAGAAGGTGAGCTCTCCAACCTAAGGTTGAGGCATCGACGAACAAGTGATGGGTCGGGATGAATGGCTTTAAAGAGACTCCACCACAGACATTCAATTCCTGAAGCCTCCTCTGGAGACGATGGTGTAGTGACAATGGATCGGGAAGTTAAACGTTTACCACTTTGGTGAAACCCACGAGCACGGGTATGGTACTGACAAACCTAGAAACATGTTCGGGGCGAACCGGGATTCGGACCTGCAATCATAGATTTCTGGCGTGCCCAAGGGATGCAACTCTGCACAGCGAATCGTGATGCCTTAGACGACTTAGCCACACGTGCCCCCAAAACTTGTAAGGGATTGGCTTCCCCGTCCTTGCGCTGTTCATCCTAGTTTGATACAGGGGATGAGTATTCACTCTCTGCTCAGAGTCTGAGATGCACGTCAGCTTCAATCTTCATTGTTTATTGTGACTTCTCATAAGATATAGGGTTAGATGATCTGTGATAGGCAGCGTGGAAATAACCAGGGTGTTGTCAATCGCACAAGTCATAGTCGTTTGGTGTTGTCGTAGCTTCAGCGGGAAAATTGAACGGAAGGAAACCATCAGAGGCTATATCATCTTCAAACAAAAGTGGCAAGATATTAATTTGCTTTGTCTGTTTGAATAAGGAAACAGCCGATCTCACTGCCTTCATCTTCCCGAGGCAAGAGAGTTAACTGACTTTAAAAGTCCAGGTTCCACCCTTGTCGAACTAGGCTGGAATTCCTTGGCTCGATCGTAGCGCCACCAGTGGTTGATATGTGTCATGTCCCTTCTAAGCCTTTCCTATGGACCAGTCCAATTCCATCACTTGCATTTGTTTCAGTCAAGACGATATGATCGATAATCAAGATCTATATTGTGATAAAACATCGCTAAGAGCATCAAATCACGCGAGCACATTGATTAAAAACATGAAAAGGTTCGGAAAATATCTGTTGACAATGAGTTGGCGGTGCACATGCTTTGCAAATCCTGCAATCTCCCGAAATCTACACGAGAGTTTACGAACCGGATTTCAATTTTGTTGCAAGATTTTGATTGGACTATGCATAGACTCGTTAGTCCAGCCAAAATGTAACTCCATAATACCAGCGTAGTTCGGCAAGGGTGGAAACTGAACTTTTATAGTCAGTTAACTCTCTTGCCTCGGGAGGATGACTGCCTTCTTAGTAACTTGTTTGGTTTTGAATGGATGAAGGTCTGTATTCCGTCTCTCCAGATAATGACTTGGATAGATAATCAATACCACACCAAAATCTTCTTAAGTGTTTACATTGAGAACACCTGTTGGATAATTGTCATTGTCCAGGATAATTGCAACACATGGAGTGAGGCTCAACAAGAGAAAGAGTATGACAGCACATTTTACAGAATGGATGTTTCTTCATATTCATCTGTTTGAAATGTTGTGGTCGTAACAGGAGGATTTAAAAAAAATAATGTAATTTTCTATGGTTCAAACATGTCCAATGAGGCAATGAGAAAGAGAATGATGTGGCAGGTTATGTAAGGTTGTGATGCACAGGATTATGGGAGGTTGTGACCATGGTGATGCTGGTGATGTGATCAGGCGAAATGTTTTTTTAACCTGAAAACCTTTGCTCTAGGGCATTTCCACACCAAGATCAAAAGGAGGAGGAGAAATGCATAGTGTGAGATATTAAAATTTACCTGTTACGAAAATTTGAAAATGACAAACTGCTACATAAAATATAAAGAGTAACTCCACACATACCTGACATTTGCCAGGTGTTTTCTATTCTCCGCTGCTTTCTGTTTTCTCTGGAGGTCCTTTTGGCGCCTCTCTTTCTTAATTCTCGATAACCTGTTACAGAAACCAGAATGTGTGACAACAAAACATAATAATCTGTGAAAATTGTTTTAGTTTTCTTTTACAAATAAAAGCAACACATACATAAATGACAAATGCAAATTCTACTTACTCGTCTTCTGTTAGAGGTTTGAACTCTGCTGGGTCTTCTGGGTATTGCTGAAAAAATAACATGCAATGCATAAACTGTGAGCAAGAACTGTTTGTTACTGCAACAATTTAAAAGCTACGAAACGACAACCATTTTGGCAGCAGAAACAGACAAACAAGCAGTGATTTACATCAGGGGTTGAAAACTTATTGAAAATGTTACTTGACCAAGGGCAAGAAAGACCAACATTCTTACTTGCCCCATTTCAAAATTAACTTGTCCAGAATCAAGATAATAAAGTCAGTAACACTTTCGGCTTCAGAACTGAGATCCACCTCAACGGATTTTGGTAATAAAACAGTGACCCTGGGACAGCATTGTCTAGTTTGTATTTTTTGTACTCTACAACTAGTTAGTACTACCTTCCAGTAACATAGGTGAATGATAAGCTTAACTTATTCTAGCTTGTTTGCTTATTTTGGCTGCTAAACCACCATTGCTGCCAAGCATTAATGGAGTATCTTGGGATACTTGACCCAGTTTACTTTGTGTGACATACTTGTCCACAGATGTGCAAGAAAACATATATTACTTGCCCAATTCCAAAATTTAATTGGCATGGGTGTCGGGCAATGGCATTATTTAACCCCTGTCACATGAACAACAACCGATGCTGCCCCACCTAGTACTGGGGAACATGTACATGAACAACAACCGATGCTGTCCCACCTAGTACTGGGGAACATGTACATGAACAACAACCGATGCTGTCCCACCTAGTACTGGGGAACATACATGAACAACAACCGATGCTGCCCCACCTAGTACTGGGGAACATACATGAACAACAACCGATGCTGCCCCACCTAGTACTGGGGAACATACATGAACAACAACCGATGCTGTCCCACCTAGTACTGGGGTACATACATGAACAACAACCGATGCTGCCCCACCTAGTACTGGGGAACATACATGAACAACAACCGATGCTGTCCCACCGAGTACTGGGGTACATACATGAACAACTGATGCTGTCCCACCTAGTACTGGGGAACATACATGAACAACAACCGATGCTGTCCGACCTAGTACTGGGGTACATACATGAGCAGTGGCAGGATCTCCTGTCGTAGATACTACCTTTGGATGAAGTTTAAGTTTCAATTTCTGTTTACAAATAGTACCATCAGCATGTTCAGCCAAACTGACAAGATTTAACATGGTCTGTAACTGTGACATCGTTTGAGAGATGCAATGCTCAGCAGACCTCACCTTTCTGCAAGCTGGACACAACCCATTCTCATCTGTCCTTATTCTGTGCCAACAGAATCTGCATATCTAAAACAAAAATAGAATTTGTAAACATGGACTCAAAAAACTAAATAAATTAACACTTGTGATTCTCAGGGGTGTGGGGGTTGGGGATGTGGGGGTGTGGGGGGTTTCTCTCAGATTGGAAAGGAAGTATTGTGCAAACTCACACAAAACAAACAAATTTGGTTTCCCTTTCAGTATTAAATATCACTAGGAACACTGTTTAGTCCGGACCACAGAGATCCACCAGGCCAGTACACATTTCTAACTGCAACAACAATATTTCCATCATATAACAACTTGTCAGTTTAATGACATGATATGAAATGATGTAAGATTTGTCCAAAATGTAACAAACACCCAGAGACTTACTTGGTATCCACAAGTGCAGGGAAAGAAATTCACATCATCTATTTCCAACAACTCCATGCATAGAGGACACTGAAAACAAGGGTTATACATATATATTAAAACAAGGTGAGTAATTGTGACTGTATAAGGGTCCATAATGAAATGTCACAAGTGCAGTGTAATAAGGAAGGCTGTATCCATAGTGTGGACTTTGTCATCCGTCAACTTCTAAGAAATGCCTATCAAACAATTTATGTACTGTATATCGCCGTATATAAAGCGACCACACGTATAAGGCAAGCCCCCCTGTACAAGCCATCAAAATCAATGGTAACTTATATACCCCATCTAAAAAGCAAATCGGAATGAAGCACATCACCAGCGCATACACAATCCCTACATTTGCAATAAAAACATGTTTGTCTTCCACGTAATCAAAATACATCGAATCCCTTCAGTAAATTCAGGGAAACGAACTGATCATAACAATTAAACTTGGTCAATACACATTTAAAATAACAATAATATCACTTAAAAGAATTTTGAAACAATGATCGGAAGAATTGTATCTGAAACTATTATTTTATCAGGAATTATTTATTCCAACTTCATGCTATTTTAGTCGCAGCTTTACTAAATATATATGAAACAAATGAATAACCACTAGCGAAGCATAGGCTCAGCAGATCGCTATTGACTGATATATTTTTGCATGGAACAATTTGACCAATCACTCCCGATGCTTCTGCACTTGCGATAGGGACAACTTTATGTTGACATATAATAAATAGTCAAACTACAACAAATGTAACTTTCGGCAAGACAATGTATGACATTTATGATTATATATATATATATATATATACATTCTCTATTCACCAAAGTTTGTTTTACGGAGTCAATAGCGGTAATCTGACCATAGTTGCTGTAAATAATGGCAATCTTCTGATCGCTTCACATACGATTTCTCCAAAATGAATGTCAACAATATTGAATGAAATTTTAGATAAAATTAATAAAATAGACTACGAACATAACTCCAGATATACAATGAAGACTGTTTATAACCAGACAGTGTAATTACATGAATAGTTTATGTACTTCAGTACAGATTTGTTGACATGGTATTTCTGGTGTTACGTGCTTACGGTAATATCTTTGTGTTGGGAGGGGTAAAAACATCAAAACTCTTTAACCCTGTGTCTAACATGTCTAAGACAACACTCCTTGAAAGCCCCTAATTCTTGGTATGAAAATGAAAAACTCGCCTTATACACAGCAACATACGGTAATTAATAAAACCATACTATAAATCATTTGCATGAAGTTGAAATATAAATGTAACTCTTTGGGGTGACGTTGGTTACTCCATATTTACAACAAAATATTCTACCTCAATAGATAAATCCAAGTGTCCCATCATTGAAAATTAACCTACTATGCCCATACAACATATAGTGATGTAAAGGGTGGTAAAAGATTGAAGACAAAAGATGCCACATGACCATGATGACAGCCTCTCTTCTGGATACAAGTGTGAAAGTGCCCGATACATCATTGTAACAGGCTTAAGCTGGTAAATGCTTACTGTCAATCAATGAAATAAGCATAATAAATAGGGTATCAGGTGTTGTCTGTTAACCATGAAATTAACATATGTCAATATCATAAAACCTCACCTCGACTTGCTCTTCTCCTGCCATTGTCAGTTATAAATCACAGCTTGTAGACAGCACTGGTATGAAATCTGCATATGAACAGAAATTTTGAGATAGTACCAGCTGTTCACACTAACCACAGCACAGAGCCACTGGCACATGTCTAATAATAATATAAGAAAAAGCAACGCCAACACAACATTATCTATAAAATAATCCAGGGTAGGAAATACTAGGGACTTTCAGCCATAAGGAAATAGTTTGTTAGTCATCAACAAGGAACTATTTTATCATGGCAGGTTTCACATCTTCCAGGTATTTCAAATTATTTACGGTATTCAGTATCTTCATAACAATTGTTGAGCTGCTTTCATTCATGAATAAATAAACAATAGGTTTGTTTATATAACACTGACAGTGATGAACAACAATTCATGTCAGTCGAACCTTGTGTCAAACTCGGGGGACCAGGAAAAAAGTTCAAAGTTATCTGGGATTTGAGACAATCAACAAACCAAATTTTCGAAAACCAGGAGATTATCACCCTGTGCAGATGCAACACTAGATTTCAAGGCATACATTAATTTCAGGACCGTGGTTAGTGGTAATGAAGGGGGTGACAACTCAGATGTATCATCGATCTCTCTGTCGATGTCTGGTCCAGTGTCATTGTCAAAGTCGTAGCTTGAATAATAGATCAGATGAAAAATTGCACGGAAAGGAAGGGAAGCCCAAGACAATCAGGAATTTGACGAGGTTCGGCTGCATGTCCATGTCCAAGACGTACACGGTATTGTATACATGAATTTTCCATCTAAAATTTGGCATTTCATTTTAAGTGAAAACAGCATTACCAGTACTACACCAAACTATGATCAGTTTAGTCAACAATAATTTCATGAATTTCAGCTATTAGAAATAGATGTTTGAAACCACAAAAATAAGTCAATCTTACTTTTTGTGAAGCATGAAAACCTCTAACCAAGAAAACAAAACAGAAAACGAAAACCTCACAGCCAATACTATTTATATCAACAGATGTCAATATTGAAAATCAGAAGACTGACTAACCCTCATGCATAGTATTGCAATTTACATAGTATTATCTTCAACAATACCATGTTTCTATGTTTACAATTTGGCAAAATAAATGCAATATTGCTACACCACCAGTATTGATTCTATTCACAATGGCAATTTTTTCAAAATACATAAGATTTTCAAAATGGAAAAAACAAGACTGAACATGTCTTCAAACCTCACATTTGCAATTTAAACTCTAAAATGGATGAAATTTTTTTAAATGAACATTGGACACATCTCCACAACAGAATGAAAAGGCTAAAACCCTATAAACAAGCTACAGCAAATGCAAGCAAGATTTGAAGTTTAGTGATCACATAACAAGTTACATGATCTTTTCCCATGTTTTCTGGTTCAACATGTACGATTTTCCAAGTTGCACAAACTGAAAACAAAAGAGGGTACAGGAATAATCCAACATGCACTTATCTACAGCAACCTGCTGCTTTGCCCTTTCAAAGATACTGCCACAATTTCCATGTGCACTGCTTGTAAAACATCCTCATAATGATAGGCTTCCAAAGTGGAAAGCAGATAACAATTTAATGTCTGACTTCATACCAAAAACAGCAGACATAATACCTCAATTACATTCCACAGAAAAAAAGGTACAATGTGCATTGTCAGTCCTTTTAATCATATTACCTATGTTACATTCAAGGTAACTACCAGACATTTCAGTGTCAATATGGAACCAATCTATCAGGTAGACTGCACAGTACTTTCCCTAAGTTGAAAACCACTGAGTGCTTTCACCTCTTTGGACATGCTACACATTCTATCGCTGGTTTAAAATATGTCCACAAGTTAAATACAAATATGAATTGAAAGGTATGACTGAATGATAAAATGTCGACGTTACATATTTCTGCTGGCAGATTGCAACAATCCACACATCTGTCAACAGAGTGGCAACGCCTTCATTTCGCAGGTTTAAAAATTGAAACACATGTTCAGGAAAAATGTATTTGGCTATCTCTGTGACAAACGAAAGCATATACGTAAATACTGAAATGTTTACATACGGAACATTTGACGTTTGGCAACTTTCCAATATCTAATGATGAAAAGACTTCCAGTTATTTGACCTATCCAATTTCGACTTCGACGGAAGCCCAAGGACGTTTGATTTACCGTGCGTCGTGTACCTCGCGGAGATAAGACACATATCACATATTCAAACAGTATCTGAATCAATATTGTTCTTATCCTTTTACTTGTAACGAATTATGTTCAATACAACCCGACTTACGCCTCTAAAATATCTCCGATTCCTACCGGGTTCTGACTACTAGACACAAATTGTTCGTGTGCGCAATCATTTGCGCAAGCTGCCCGGATGTCTCGCGTGTTAAAAGAGTTTCTCGCGTTGATTCTCGAGGGGAATTCCTTTCTACTATATCTGTCTCACATTGTGATTGGATAAAATAATTTACTACGAATATTCTAATTGGCTACTTAAAATTAATCCTGGAATATACCATGTAACATTTTGCAAAGAAATAAGTGAGAATGTCTTTCAAAAGAGAATCTAATGACGGGAGTTCTCTTAATTCATTAAGGGTTGGTAGTACAGTATTTTTTTAAATCAAAAGTCCTATAATATGTATTTGAAATTTCTACAGATCTAACTATAATCGAAGAAAAAAACTCACTCTGAGTTGTCGACAAGTCAAGAGGTAGGCTAATGACACTAGCGCGATGATGACGCACTGATGATGAATGCTATCGTGAGAAAAAAACGAGGTGTATTTTTGGCTTTTTTAAAATGCAATTGGCGGAACATTTACTGTTGAAAACGATAACGTAGAACATGTGTGGAAATACCCGTCGTTTATCAAATCTAACTGACAATTTAGACAATAAAATTATTACCCTTGTAATAACCTAACTATTTACTATTTCAGTAACTGGTGGAAATCTAATCTTAATTAAAAAATGTGTTCCATCGAGGAAAGTGTAAAGGGTAAACCCAGCAAGTTAACCTGTTAGTGCAGCCTGTACGATGATTGACAATTAATAATGATACTTACTGGTAATAAAAATTGAGATCCCTCATATATTAATTTGCCATCAATATAATGATTCATACTCAAATTACGACCCTGGATGAAGCTGTTATTAGTTTCCAAAGTGATGTTCAGATTGTTGTTAATGATGGAAGGATGACAGTTTTTGAAAGTTAATCTGTACACATAATTTGGTGTGATAATAAGGATATAGGCTATCACTTATTAACTTGTAGCAATATGATTATGTTGAAATAGTAAATTATTGCTTGTTTTTCTGATCTCATTCATTTGTCTGATAGTATGCACAAGGTATGCTGATTTTTTATATATATATATAAAGAATATAAATTATATATCACAAAAAAATGGTGTAATTTTAGTTAACAATTATTCAATGTTGTTGGTATTCCTATGGGAATTCACGTGTCCTGCTCCTGACATCATATCATGACTATTGTTGAAACCCAGTTATTTTGCAAGTGACGGATGGCATTTCGACATTTTCAAAAAAAATTAAATGAACAACTTTTCTTTTATATCATTACCAGATTTACAAAAAGATATTTGGATGATAATTGGTCAATGAGATCCATGTCCATGTAGCTGTGTATAGCTAAAAGCTGAACTGTGGGCCCTACTACCATCTCAGTTATCAATACGTGGAAGATGTTGTCATCATGGTCATAGCAGGACAGACATTGAAATGTCTCAAGTCTAATAAGTGCTATATGGACATGACATCTATGTCTAGGTTCAGTCACTATATGGCTGGGGCGGTCAAGTATCCTAGTGGTTAAAGGGATGGCTCGTCATGCTGAAGGCTTGGGTTCGATTCCCCACATGGGTAAAATGAGTGAAGCCCATGTCTGGTGTCCCCTATCGTTATATTGCTGGAATATTGCTAAAAGCGGCGTAAAACTCACTCACTCACTCACTCACTCACTATATGGCTGGGATATTGCAGTCGTGATGTTACTCTTGTGACACTTCTTTTACTCAAGGGGCCAGTGGGGAAGCCTAGTGGTAAAAAGCCTTTGCTCGTCACGTCGAAGGCCCGGGTTCGATTCCACACTTGGGTACAATGTGTGAAGCCCATTTCTGGTGTCCCCCCGCCGTGATATTGCTGGAATATTTCTAAAAGCGGCGTAAAACCATACTCACTCAATCACTCACTCAAAGTACCTCAGATGAGTTTGCTGTGTTAATCCTTATCAGTATTGTATTTAACATTTTCTGTCAGTCATCATAAGCAAAATTGGCAGCTATGACATGGCTTATTTATACATTTGTTAATATTTTTGACAAAATCCATGTCAGGGTGTTGCAGTTGCAGTGTTTCAGGTCAGGGTCACAGTGGGGTTGTTGACCACTATGTGTTGACCACTATGTGCTGACCACTATGTGCTGACCACTATGTGCTGACCACTATGTGCTGGCCTTACTGTGTTCAGTTGTGTTTATTATCATACCCTTTGTTTTAACACCGTTAAACCATGCCATCCCTTAGCAATGAATATTAGTTCTGAAATGCAACAATCATTAAATAGCAGTGATAGAAAGTAACATTTTTAGTCTGCTAGTCCTTGTGATGATAACATAGAGCAAACCCCTTGAAAATGGCAAATTTCTACATGCTTAACACTTTCAGTTGGTTGATCACTGTCCGTTTTAATCTGCATGTCTGTTTCCATGGATATGCTCAAACAATAATCACCCAAAAACATCAGTTCAAGAAAAGACAATGGAATCATTTAGCACAGATACCATGTAATCGACAGACAGACAGTTGTTTATTTTCGTCTCACCTTTGATTACATCGTAAATAGTACTATAATTACGCTCACGCACACACACATTACATGCATGCATACACACACACACATTATGCATACATACGTATGCATGCACGCACACAGCTTACATGCATGCATACACACACATTATGCATACATACGTACGCATGCATGCACACACATTACATGCATGCATACACACACACATGCATACATACGTACGCATGCACGCACACACAGAGTTATGACTGCTTCCTGTGCTACAGACAGCATGTGCTGCAGACAGTATGTGCTGCAGACAGCATGTGCTACAGACAGCATGTGCTGCAGACAGCATGTGCTACAGACAGCATGTGCTACAGACAGTATGTGCTGCAGACAGCATGTGCTACAGACAGCATGTGCTGCAGACAGTATGTGCTGCAGACAGTATGTGCTGCAGACAGTATGTGCTACATAACACCAAATGTCAAGCTGTCACACTTGTGTTAAATAATCTAGGACGTATGAAGTTTATTACGTAAAATCAATAGTTGACATTACCTACCGTGTGAGTTTGAGGAAGAGGTGTTTTATTCACAGTGAAGTAGCCATCAGCAAATCATGGTGTATTGTAGATTTAATACGGCATAGAGGGAGGGGCCAGACCCTTTAAATAGTTTGCCTTTCAACAGACTGTGTCAAGGGGCACAGTTCAAAATACAGTAAAAAATGTAATTTCAGGGCCTATTTCGAGATTATTTTCCTAGAATAATGATTAAGATAAACCTCAAGAAAAACATGATTTCAATAAAATGGCATTGATATTTTTTATTTTACCTTAGCCTGACTCATACTAATCGTTAACTTCATCTCATTACGAAAAGGTAGTGGAAACTCCTGTGCCGTGTTCCCAAGAACAGAGAAAATCATCTCTCCCGAACACACCCCTAAGTGACGGCAGCCGCACTGGAAGCAGGTGACTAACCTAGTACACTTGTCGCACTCTTATTTTTGCACCAACCTGGTGGTTGGGCTAAATAGATGTTAGGTTACTGACCCATTACCACCAACCGAGAGTCCACACCCTCTGTTTTACTATGTAATTCAGATATGAGTGATAACGATTGTGTCAAGATTATGACCTTTTCTTAACAAGGGAACCTAAGTTAGCTGGAATATGATTCTATGAGCACTTACAAAATCCGTGAAATTTCCGGATTTAGTCCAACTCTCAAGTACGGAGGTGATGCCTGACTACAGATTGATGTCCAAGAAGATTAAGAAGAAACCACGTTGCCATGGAGTTAATTGAACGGATCATGATCTGAATGACGGTAAATCCCACCACCAACTGTGGGATTCAAACAATTAGTATGAGTCAGGATAAGGTAAAATATGTATTATTCAGGGTAAAATATCATTCATGCTTATCCTGACTCGTACGCTGTAGCACCCACCAAGCCGTCCCCACTTCAAGTATACGCGTGAAGCCATTAAGGGTAAGCGAAATGACAGTGACGAGTGTACTGCCTTGGTCACATGCTTCCAGAGCAACTACGTGACTGAGAGGTGCGTTCAGGTGACATGATTTTCTCTGTTCTTGGGAACAGCACAGGAGTTTAAGTACCTTTTCAGAATGAGATGAGTTTAGAAATTAGTATGAGTGAGGATAAGATATGGATTAGCTAACCCTTAAAATTATATTTTTAATTTTTGGTAATGGACCTCCGTAAAACAAGGAAGTGTATTGGTCTTCCTCAGAGCAGAAATACCCTTTTTTCTTGTTTTAACAGCAAAGACGAATCAGGGACCTGCTAGCTGTTGACATCCCTGAAGATGAAGCCACCCTGCTAAGCAATGGAAGGTAAAGATCACACACATTTTTAATTAGTTCTGATTAAATTTATTTTTTCATTATTTTGAAAAAGAATAAATTATTTGATGAAATTTATCTGTCATTCACCAGAGAAAGTAGTCCAATCAGTACGTCCTAATTGTAAATTTCAGCAAACACCATCTCATCTTTCTGATGGGCGTCCTTTACAAAACGCCCAAATAAATAACAAAATAGATTATGCCACTACAAAGAAATATTATAAATCTTCCGAAGGACTCCAGTAACTAAGGACTTTGTTTCATATTTAATGGAGTAATTTGTTACAGAATACGGATAAATTGTTAATTTCTTGCAGGCCACCATTTTTGGGGGGTACACTAGAACAATGGGATGAAGTACATTTCCATTCATTAATTTGCAAGAATGTCAATGTATGCATATAGTTACTTATATGTTTTAAATGTCTTTTAACAAATAAAGAAAATTAACATGACTCAACGTTTTGAAATATGTGAAGGGTTGGACACTGATTCTAGTTACAGTAATCACCTAGCATCCCCCTTTGCGACTTTGTTGATCAGGTTGTCATGGTGACTTGGCTGATCAAGTTTTGATGATAACAAAAATCATCCAACAAATAAAGATTGAAATATCCGGGTACACAATTATTGGGTAACCCCGATAGGACCTCAACTTTATGATGAGGCATGCAGTCACGTGCACAAGGTGCTTGAACGTCTGTGTTTGGAGGTATCGTGACAGAATCATTGCACAACATGATCAGAGAGCACAACAACATATGCTACTGAGGATTGCAACAACTGAATGCACTTACACCTCTCAGTGTAAAAGACGTTGTTTGACGACCTCATAGTGAAAGAGTCATAGATGCCTACCTGGAGCAGGAGACTATTGACTGCATGGAGTGGCCAACCGGGACCTCAGCCCTATCGAACACATGTCGACAAAGCTGCAGATTTCACAATGTCCTGCCCTTCTGGCAACTCTACAGGAACTCGGCAGTGCTCTTACTGAAGAGTAGAACAATCTTCCCTTGGCAACCATCCAGACACTTATTGGGAGCATGAGACGATGGTGCTAGGCTGTGATCACATCACATGGATCACATACATGCTACTGAGAGTTGTTTTTTGGACAATGAATTTGTTTTCATGGTTTCTTTACATTTCAGGTTTGTTTTGATAATCTGATTTTGACAGATGATCTGACTGATTATCGGTCACATTTTGTTTGTTGGCATTGTGAGGCACATGGCAGAAAGACATTGGCTATGTTGCCAGAGGGTATGTTATGAGTTGTAACAGGATCACGAAGGGTACATGGGGTTTTATACATCTCACGTTAGGTTTTAAACTTAATGAGATGATAAAACCCTATGTTCCCCGAGTGATCCTGTCATGCCAAGTTTATCATACCGACATGTTTTAATACGACATTGTAAAAGAATTAAAACAGATTGAAACTCGATAGAAAACAGCTGTTCGACTGAGTCATGTGACTTTCATTGACTCAGAAAAAGCGTGCTGCTTTACGCTTTGAAGCGGGATATCAGGGATTTATTCTCCTTCTCAGAAATATGTGTGCAGCCTGTTTTCTTCTTGGTGGGGTATAAGGGATTTACTCTCCTGCTGAGAAATTTATTTCCCTTCAAGGCAAGATACATTTACTTGTTATGATGTGAAACGGACAGTTATGAACAACTTTGAATATCTCATTACAGATTTGCATGTGTCGTGTGCCACCATATGCCTGTGTTTGACACAGTGGACATGTTGGCAGTTCATCGCAGTGGGAAGAGACATGAAGCCAGTAAGTAGGCCCACATTGTAGCAACAGTAGCAGATAGTACTGTCCATTACAACAAGAGTGTGTTATGGTAGGATTGTTTTTTTATCCCCCGCCACAAAGTGGAAAGGGGATATAGGAATGGGTGCTGTCCATCCGTCCATCAGTCACGTTTCTTTTCAAAACAGAACTCAAAAACCGCGAGAGACATCCTAACCAAACTTGGCACATAGATACCGGTAGGTCTAATGATGAACTGGTGCCTTTTGATAGTATGGGATTTTTAAAAAAAAATTTCAAGTTTCCAAGGCAAAGACTTTCATTTGATTGAAAATGGGCGTAGTGCTTGTTTCCAGAGCAGATCTTGAAAATGTGCCATGCCCCCAACCAGACATGTTATATTGGAAGGGGATATGATTATTTCATGCTTGTTGATTGTTGCGAGGTAGGATTCTCATTACAAAACTATCACATGACAAGGTTCGATTTAAGGAACTTGATTTAACTTACACCACATGCATATTGACACGACAAACTTGTTGCACCAGACAAAACTAGGTTGCACCAGGTCCCATAATTTATCCTAGTTGAAACACGTGCCCATTAAGTTGTAGTCTCCACACTTTGATGACATCAAGCCAAAATAGCATGACAACTTACACACGACACAGGGATTACTGGTGTAGTATGGTAAATATAGCTTAGATGTATTGATTGTGTTCAAGGACTGATGTGTCAACAAGTAAGAGTTAGACACAAATTTGAAAGATTTTGACATGCACTTGATATAAATATTAGATAGGTTGCACTGGTGCATGTTTCTATAGCTAAATCAACCCCTGCAAGACCACAACAAATAGAGTATTATTATTATTATCATTATTATTATATGGCACTTTTTTCCAAATTTATTGTTGCTCAAATGTTCTAAAACCCGGATAAATCATATAAATCTTATCATTATCCCAATCACTGGGCCAGTGTGAAGACAGTTTTCATTCTCCGCTCCCTGGGAAGTATACACTCCAAGTAATCTGTGAGGTGCTAGGTTAAGTCACAATACAATCTCCTCATACGAGGCACCCCTTCTCTGCTGGTGAACGCGGGCATATTTGTTCTTCAGGAATTGAGTAAGAAATAATTTTGTAACAAGAGTTCAAGAGTCCTGAATAGTAATGATTGGATATTACAGATTTTACATCATATAAATATTCTCTCTGCTGAGAGTCATATATATATGACCCTACTTCTAATTTTGACATACATATTTTTGCAAGGTAATCAAATAAATATATAAATACGGTAACATGTCTTATGATCAGAGTGGCAGTCGGGTAGCCTAGTGGTTAAAGCGTTCGCTCGTCACGCCAAAGACCCGGGTTTGATTTCCGACATGGGTACAATGTGTGAAGCCCATTTCTGGTGTCCCCCGCCATGATATTGCTGGAATATTGCTAAAAGCGACGTTAATATATACTCAATCACTCACTCACTATTATGATCAGAAAATAACTATTAAAACATTGATTACAGAGTGGGGAGGAGGAATGGTTAGATGCAAGAGAAAAGTATTTTATTTATTGTGGCTTTGTTGTGATATGGCTGAAGTGTTGGTAGACTGGTGCACCAGTAGGTCAGTGACTCCAGCTGTGTTGCTGTCACAGGTTTACAGCATCACGAGGAGAAGAAGGCAGAGCTGCAGGAACTCATCAGGAAGAGGAGGCACGAGGCATTTGTCAAGACAGGGTCCAGTGAAATCAAGATTGTAAGTTGTCCTCTGTACCTTTGATACCACTAAGATGCAAGATAAACTGGAATTGGATGCCTGAAAATTTAATTTGAAACTAATAGCAGAGATTTAGGGTCAGATTTCAATTTTGTAGTATAGCAGTGTTTGAAATACCTGCCAACCAGACAGTCCGAGATGGTCAGTTTTGAAAAGTTGCTTGGTGGCCTGCTAAGTTGACACTTAAACAGTTCCATTCTTATGTTTACCCTTTCGTTACTTTTGTTCGTTAGTCTAGAAACTTCTGGACTGGCAACATTTTAATCTGGTCTTGTAACATTGCAATGTTGCCAGTCCGGTTGTCTGACTGAAATTTTTGGGGATTCTATACACTGGATACAGAAGTATCATATCAAAGAAACATGCTGCATGATTGAAAAAAACATTTACCTATCTCCTGCTGTTTTAAGGTTATCAAGTCAAATGCAAACTCTCTGGTGACTGAAAAGGTCATAAGGTCATGATGTAGGTTGTATACTTAGGTATAGTAGGCACCACAAGGAACTGTGTACATGTATATGGTTATTTCTATGGCAGCTACTTTATAAACACAACTTAGAAGCCAACCTGGAAGAAAAGGAAGATGACCTTGTAACTATCGTTCGGATACCCCGTGTTAAAGTCAGAACAACCTTTCATCCGACCAATCAGAGCATCGTTTACCAGATTATGAAAGTGACAGTCGGAATGTCTAATCATGCAATTTCGAAAACTTTAACACGGGGTATTCCGAACGATAGTTACGGGTTTAACAACTGAATCCATACAATCTAGACCATCTATTAGCCATTCCAGAATGTTCTTTTGTTATGGTTTCAAATTTGTAATCGAGAATTTGTCAAAATATGTTTTGAAGCGTAGTCACCAATTTGATAATAGTGCCATAAAGCACGAGAAAGCTGCCTTCTCATTGGTCATTCCATTGGTCGGTCATAGTTCGCGCAAGGTCGGTATCACGTGACCCGTAATGGGATGTCCTCAGATCTTTGTTTAGCGGTAGCGAGAACTAAGATCTGATTTTAATGAGATTGTGTATATGATAGGCACAATGCTTGTCATAATATATAGATGAGACAATGTATTTTGGGGGGTCCGGGGATTTCAAGTCAGCAAGGTTCTACTGTAGTGTGATTTTACCATGGAATGATTTTCTCAAGGCTATTCAAGAAACACTGATTGTTCTGTCAACATGAACACATGTTAATTGTCTATCGATTCTTCCAGGCCAGTACACACTTCAAGGGCATCGGCAGCATTGCTCCATATGATCCTAGAGTAAAAAAGAAAGTGAAGCCTTACGACCGCAAACCTAAGCTGAGCTTGTCCTCAACACCACAAGCCACACAGTCTAGGGCACTGCCAGGAAACAGGGCCCTTGAGGCAATACAGAGTCAGGGCCTGCTGAAACATCCTAAGCAGCTTAAAAAAATATTTGAAAGCCCTGACTCTGAATTTGTATTAAGACCATACCAAAGAAAATCAGAAATGCTTGGTGACAATCAGAACCTTGTGACTGAGGCAAAGACTGATTTAGAATCGGGCTGGAATAGTGGACAAAATGGCCACCTGGTGACCCATGGTGGACGAATGGAGGGTGAGAGATCAGCAGCCCCACCCCCTCCTCCCCCCGAGCCAGGGGGATCAAGCACAGACAGTACAGCGACAAAAGAGGAGAAGGCTAGAGAAGCAGTTCCTTCCGAGAAGAAGGACTTAGCAGAAAAATATTGGCAAATGGCGGGGTAGGTATTTTAACTATTCCAATTTTCACAAGATTGCAAGTCAATGCAAGGGCTTTAATTAACATTGCTGTATGGGTTTGTTTTCAGAGTGAGTGAGTTAGGTTTTTGCCACTTTTAGCAATATTCCAGCAATATCACAGAGGGGGACACCAGAAATGGGCATCACACATTGTACCCATATTGGGAATCAAAACCGGGTCTTCGGCATGACGAGCAAACGCTTTAACCACAAGGCTACCCAACTCAAATATTTGCCATAACGGTAATTTTACCAAAGGCAAAATATTAGCTTAGTCTTTACATTGTATTTTGGACTTTTTGTTCCTGTCAATTCCTGTACACTTGCATCTGTCTTGTGCTAAGAAACTTTAACTGTATTTCATATTTAGGTTATAAACTATGAGCTACAAGGAATTATGGATTATCTGTCCCCAAGTAAATAAATGGTGCAACTCCCTTGCCTCTCACGTGGGACTGATAATCTGCAATTCCAAGTTTCAAGGGGATTATAATATATTACTCAAAAGAAGTCAAGAACATGTTCATGACTATAGGGAATCTGTCATTGGTGATGAGTAATGCAACATGCAGTCTTCCAATTGTGGATGTTCTTCATCATATTTTGAGTAGTATATTACTCATTGACATTTTAAGAGCAAAAATGAAGAAAGAAAAAACGTATGAAATGTCAACTATACTGAGAAACTTCACTGAATACAGTCTATGGTTCAGATGGTGTAATGGCAGCAGTTTGGGACTCATGAAGAATTGATGACGTCATATCGTATTTTTCTCATAAATGAAGCACTCTGATGTCATATGGCTTCAATTGACCAACAGCTTTCAGAATTGGTAAAATGCACATATGCAAATATCAGAAAGTTATTACATATAATCATGCTACCCTTATGCGTAATATATCTATTACAGAATTACTGTTTAATTGAACTGTTGTTTCCCAGATCGGGCTGGCGGAAGGACTGGGATGGGAAGTGGATCCGAGACGATGACTGTGAGTTTGACTCGGACGAGGAGCCACCTGACCTGCCATGATGGACTGATGCCGAAGATGCTGGCCATGAAGGAAGACTATGGAACATATTTAGGAATATCATGAGAATGGGCAGAACTGTCAGTGAAAGGCATAATTCGTGACATTTGAAGCCTATTCTTGTTGTGACACTGCAATATTATTGCATTAAAAAGTGGTGACCTTGCTTTGTGTCAAGTGGTGGGTTTTGTCCAGCTTATATCAGCCTTAATAGGTTGCAGACTATGATGCCAATATCAAACATTTTGCAAACTCTACAACTGTATCAAACATTAAAATCTCTGTCCCTGTAGACGTGTGTTTATGCATTGTGGAGATGTCAACTGCAACCACCAGCGAAGTATGTAAGTCTTCAAACTTTCCTGTTGATGGTAACAAACTTGGGGATGTAGAAACTTATTTTAGTCCAGCACATTTCTATTCTTTGTCATTGGTTGAGATTAATTCCAGACCCAGTGTTGACGAAAATGGAGATCAGGTGGCTGTGTGACTTACCGATTGTGGTGTGGATCGATGCTTTTAGTGACTGGTTTGCCATGTTGACATTTTTACTGACTGCAGTGATATAGCTGGAATATTGCTGACTGCAGTGTTAAGCAACATACACTACTTCAAAGTAAAAACATTTCAGACCCAGACTAAGAAACAACAAACAAACACAGGAAATGTACAGAGGTCTGTACTTCAAGTTGAACATTAACAGGCTTTAACAACAATACATAAATTATCACAGACACTCATTTGGCATATGATCTGCCATTGCTTCATGTAATATGACATAATATACATTTTAGGATCACAGCTTCATCACTATATCTGTCACTTAGACCTTAGTGACCTCAATTGTTATCTTACAATCAAATCTTCAAAAAGTTATGAAAAAATAATTATCTCATAGTTCTCTACCACCACCCCCACATACTTGTGTTATTTAGCCTAAATATTAGTAAGTGTGTCTCAGCAATTGTGTTGCTAGAAACATTCATAGGCATTTTCTAATGGAACAGATAACCCAAACACTTTTGACAAGTTGTTGCCCTGCAACTCCTCTTGTGCCAAAACCTTTAAGTCTGCTTTCCCGAACATGACACTGAAAATCATTTTCAGTAGATGTTAGTGTTATTACATGGAGTTCTACAGAGCTCCCAATAAGCTTTTGGTGTTGTGGGTATTTTACCCATGCATTTTAAAATCATTGGGTATCAGTAATTCTATCTGGGTATTCAAATTTCTGTTACCCACTAGTTTTTACACATGTGGGTATTTAAGTTAAATATTTAAAAACACTATTCATCTGGGCCCTGCAAACTGGTGTCGAGTGGGTTCCAGAGCTTTATAAGACTCAACAATACCACGATACTTCCACAAGAAAGTGTGATGGCAAATGATCATGATGTAACTGTCATCGTGGAGTTTGGCAAGGTTGACGGAATGTCTGTTTATAATTTCAAAATAAGTTGCTGATTTGCTAATCGAATACGCAGGGTTACTTCACAATATTTTGATGATATGCACAAGTTTTATTTTTGTAGCGAATCTGTAATGTTCGTTGCGTATTTGATACCCTTGGATTTTATTTTACTGGGTATTTCTGCATTTTTTATACGTAGTTTATGCAGATACACAGCTTATCTGGAGCTCTGTTCTATTATCTGAGCTTACCAGACCAAACAGAATTTTACTAGACATTTTCTTCTGACTATTGGCTGAAGCCAATCACAATGACCCTCTTTTTTTAGTAGTAATATTTGAACACTTGAGGATAGCTCTTATTGTTTGTCCCAAACCCATATAGCTATTTTCTCTTGGTCTTGACTAAAGCAAATAAACATTGACCTGATTCATTTGGGCACAGTGACAGTGTATTAATGTGTCTTAGAATCATGCACAGAAGTTGCCCTCTGCAACCTGGAATAAGAACAGGAGTCTTACAGGACCCTTGGCAAGTTGTTGCTATGCAACCATCAATGACCCTGTATTATAGTCACATCTATCATAATGAATCAGTTCTGTGATGAATTGTGACACATGAATAGTTTACAACACAAACTCATTTTTCACCCCCAAACTGCCATCATATAATTTTGTAAAATTGGTGACATACATGTCATTAAACACAGTCCATTGCAGCATTTATCACAGGTGCCTTTCATTTGTAAATAAAAAAAACTGAAAATGACTAGTATGTACATATTAAACAATTCATTATACATGTGATACATCATTTCATAAATATTCAGAATTCAGAATTTCCATTCGAGTAAAACAGAAAAAATAATTAATACAGAAAGCATGTAACACGATACATCTATAAATAAAGGCGTCAATCACAAGCTATCACTATGAATATTCTAACACTCTCCATGGCAACAACTCTTGTCTTCATACATAATGCCATGTGAAGCTACGCAGGTACTAGTAAGTGGACCAGGTGACACATGCTCCACGAAACTGGTTGTATGAGTAAGTGTTAGCAGGCTTGGTCCCGTTATAAAGACCCTAGACTGTTGCTTGACAACACAGCAAGGTTGCTCACACTCCATACACCAGTCAGGCAGACTCAGATAGCAACACGGCCGGGATTTGACAAATATCTCTTTGCCATGTACAGGAGCAGTGTTACAGAAAAAACAGGGAGATGACTAATGTTTACTGGTATTTTGTCCCGTGGACAAGCGTATGTGTTAAACACTGGCATTGTTTGGGTGGCAATCACTTGAGAGGTTGTCAGTATAGGCAATATTGAACTCAGTAGAGTGAGGATATCTGCTGTAGTGACCATTCTTTGAAAACATCAAGGTGATACAGGTTGTGATTGTTGAATATATTGGTCAGTGGAGAATGGGATTCTCGTCAGTTTTGTGACAACACAATTAGTACAGTCTTCTGGGAAACATCTGAGGTGAATCTGGTGACATGGGTTTGGGCAGAGCATATGGGTCAGCAGTGTTTGACCAGTCAGTTCTATTGGACTGACTGCTGTGGGGAAAGGTGGATGGTGAGTCCTGGTTGCCTCGGTCAAGGTACTCCAGGATGTCCATGGAATGAGCCTGCACAAGAGATGACACAGATGTACACACTGACAAGAATACATTCAAAACTTGAGAATAAATGGTGATGTAAAGTGATTTCAAGGGACTCTGCTCCCTGTGCATTTAGTGAGTGAGTATGGTTTTACGCCGCTTTTAGCAATATTCCAGCAATATCATGGCGGGGGACACCAGAAATGGGCTTCACACATTGTACCCATGTCGGGAATCGAACCCGGGTCTTCGGCGTGACGAGCGAATGCTTTAACCACTAGGCTACCCGACCGCCCTCCCTGTGCATTTAGATAGAAGGGAAATAAGCACCAGCTCGCTTGCCTGGACTGGGTTAAAGTTTTAGTCCACTACTGCTTATAATGGTAACATATAGTGCCCTTAAAAAGGGCAAATTTCTACTCATCCTTATGATAGCTTAACTATTAGGGCTGTTTGGCAAGGACTATAGTACTAGGGCCTATTTCTAATGGTGCCAATTGAATTTCAAACATTTTTGGGTGTAATGCTGTATGTTTAGTGATAACATACAGCATTACACCCCAAAATAGGTGACTATTCTTGGTAGACATCCAAGCGATAGAAAAGGGCACAGATTCAACAATGAGGTTTCATTTTGCAATTTACTCAATCTCATTAAAATCAGACCTCAGTTCTCGCTACCGCTAAACAAAGATTTGATGACATCCCATTACGGGTCACGTCAGAACGACCTTTCATCCGACCAATCAGAGCATCACTTACCAGATTTTGAAAGTGACAGTCAGAATGTGATTTCTAATCATGCAACTTCGAAAACTTTAACTCCGAACAATAGTTACGGGTTTAACGACTAAATCCATACAATCTACACCATCTATTAGCCATTCCAGAATGTTCTTTTGTTCAGGTTTCAAATTTGTAATCGAGAATTTGTCAAAATATGTTTCGAAGCGTAGTCGCCAATTTGAAATTAGTGCCGTAAAGCACGAGAAAGCTGCCTTCTCATTGGTCATTCCATTGGTCAGTCAAAGTTCGCGCAAGGTTGGTCTCACGTGACCCGTAATGGGATGTCCTCAGATCTTTGTTTAGCGGTAGCGAGAACTAAATCTGATTTTAATGAGATTGCAATTTACTGCTCGGCTATATCATTTTACACATTGTAATCTTGAGTGAGTGAATGATGTTTTAAGCATCAGTACTAAGGCTTATCACAGTGATATGTCAATAATCAAGTCTGGCTTTGACAAAACTGGTTGACAGAAGAAGCAACAGTCAATGATAGGTAGACAACCAACCGGCCGAGTTGCAACATTGTGACCATATCTTCAGATTCATCAGCTCATAGACAGGCATAGGGTACTGAGAACCTCACTGTGATAACCGAACACTGGAATGTCAGCCAATTCCATGTTGTACTCAGTCAGTAGATGTTTGTATCACCCCATACCTATGTGAAGGAGCTCTTCACTCTTGATTTATTGACAGAAGGTTCTGGAGTCTACATGAGTGCCCTCTGTCATGGCCAGTCATACAAGAAACAGTAAACTGACATTCTCTGTCACACCAAACTAATCTAGTTTTTCATTTACTTATAAGTCCACAAAGACCAAGATTCAATTCCCACCATGGGTACAATGTGTAAGTCTATTTCTGGTGTCCAAATTGCTGAATTATTGCTTAAAACAGTTATAACCTACTGCTAATAACAGTGTAAAACCCTATTCAATCACTCTCACACAAACAAAAGTTTGTTTTTAAATGCAGCTCTGGAAGATTTTGGTCTTGGCAAGGATGCTTGAAGACAAGTTAAAGTGACAGGTTATTCCAATTATTGTTTCATCATATCCATTTTAATATAAAATAATAGTCACTTTAATTTTAACTGACATGAGCGTAGCCAAAACATGGTCATTTCCTTACATCAGTTTCCATGATGTCTGCTTGAAGTCTTCGATCTGATCCTTGATCTATACTTGACAAGATGGTCTTCTCAAACCACAGAGAGTCCTTGTAGAAGTCGCCATGGAACTGAGGCATGTACTGGGGCTCCTCTCGATACTCAGCAACAACAGCCTTCAACAAGCAAGTGAAGGAAGCCATGACAATGTCGAGGGCAAAATCTTATGCAGGTGTTATACCAGGGCTCCAAATAATGTTTCTTATGGGTAATCAAATTAGGTCTAGTTTATCTGGTATTTTTAAACCAATTAGTAGACCTTTTGAGATAATAATTCTGCTTAATAAATGCTGTTTCAGGTGATCCGACTTCTAACTTGCATCTGTTCATGTGCTACAGTAAGTGTGTCACATGTCTCATTAGCAATATACCTGTCGAAGTTACAATGAGCGAGATGTGCATTATTCATTCGAGTTAATTTACATGCAGATCTGTACAAAAATATAGATATGCATGCTGGAAAGACCGCTTTGGATATTACACACTGTGTTGTTTATAATATTGTTTTGTATTTTAATTTTAGGTGTATTTGTCCACAAGAAACTTATAATTAATTGGGTAATGGGGATTCCAATATTACACTGATACACAGCTTCTTGGTAGCTCTGGTATTCGTAAGAACAAAGTTTAATGGGTGTCAACATTACTGTAGATAAGCCCACAATATAGTAGGTGACATTCATACAAACTGTTTTTTATTGTCTATGGTGTACTGGTAGGCAGATGATGGGCACATCAAACCATGTTCTGGATTTCAGATACAGCGTTTGATTGGAAGAAGTTTTCATACTAAGATTACTTTTACCTGCTAGCACAAGATTCAAGTAGAAGCTTAGAGGTTATAGCCTGGCATCTGAGATAAAGTGGTCCATTTTGGACAATGAACATTTATAAACTAACCCAGAAAACTAGGGCAAAATATTTTAATGGCTAAGGACAGCCTTAGAAATTGGCACCAGTCCTGTAGTCCTTGCCACCTGTCAAATAGTTAAGGTATCAAAAGGACTAGTAAAGATTTGCCATTTTTAAGGGTTTTGCTATATGTTATTATTATAAGGACTAGTGGACTAAAACTGTTAGTTTCTATCGCTGCTGAGGAGCACACATTTCCCATACAGGGAGTGTGATGACTTGGTATGCTAAAGGTAAGGAGTTCATAAATCTGGGACTCCTCTGGACGTGTTCAGAGGCCAATAATCAGGCCCAAATCGGGAGCAGATGTCTGTAATAATTCCGAAATAGGAATTAAATATCTCTCAATTTGTTTTATTATAGTTATTACAAATATTATGGCTTTGGCAAGACATTGAACAAAATAACAATTTCTTTTCCCAATCTGCCTGCCACTTAGTTAGGAATCCGAGAAAAATCCCTGAACTAATATTCATTGTCTTACATTGATGAGTCATAGGTTAAATTACTATAGACACAAAGTGCAAGTAAAAGAAAGAAGTCCTCGAAGTCTTCAAAATCCACATGCTTCATGGTTTGGCAAAACATTTCTCGGTTATCATTTATTAGCATAATATCCATAACAGGTTACGAGATATGACAGCAATACATTAATTTGTCAAAACTTTTTTTTTGTTATAATGCAATAAGGGGATCCAGGATTTTAAAGGGGTTTTGGGGAGGGGTCACATTTTGATTTTGTAACTTCATACACATCTATTCCAATAGAAAGAGATGCAGGGGTCGAACCCAACAGCCCATTGCTGGGTCTGCCACTGAATACCTTATATAGGCTTACCTTATGCATTTCACCATGGCTAAATCTATTCTCCAGAACTGAAGAATCTATAGTGTCTAGTGGGCTGTGTCTCGGAACCTCTGTGTGGGAGGGCTCCATTCCTTTCAGCAACTGCTCAAAAATTGGATGTCTTCTTGACGGCATAATCTTCTCACTGGAGTGGCTATGGAAACCTGATGACGGAGAATTTGAATTCTGACTCAAAGCATCTCTGTCGGGCAACACATCAGCCATCACTACGTCATATTTGTCTTTGTTTGAGAGACTTGAGAAGCTGTCCTGTTTTCTGGATTCCATAAAAGTATCATTTTGTGCTAGAAGATTTAAAGCAGTCAACGGTTGCTGTTTGATCTGGTTCTGGTTGGGTATGGTACAGCTCATTTCCCGCTTCAAGCACATGCTGTCATTATGTTTAAGAAGGTCTATTGCATTCATGGATGCAGAGTCTGAAGCACACATCCCAGAATGAGATCTCAGATTTGTATTCTGAGCTAGGCGGGCCAGATCTCGGACCGATGTAGGTGGCTGGTTGACTTGATGAGAACCACCTAGTATGTCCTGTAGAGAGCTGTGTCCTGCTTGATGGCGATGTCGTGCTATGGTTGCTTGACTTTGGACAGACCCATCCACTTTCTCATACACAAGAGAAGATGTTTCTCTGTTTTGGTGGGCCCAAGTTGAGCCTTTAGAATCTCTTTCCTTTTCCACTGAATGAGGTGTGAAAGGATTCTCTGAAATGTAAACAGAAGAACAATATGAGTTGGGTTTTTTCAAAAATATTTAAGGCTGAGTAAATTGTTTAAGATTTAACCTTCAGATTTTTTTTCCCCTGAATAAAAAATTAGCAAAGACTAGTATTGTTTTAGAGATTGACTTCTTTTTCAGACAACTGAAGCACTGAAAAGTTTTTCATACATCAGGGCTCCAGATAATTTTCTGAGCTAAGGGGAATTTACTCCCATGTTGTCATTCACGTAGGTACTGATAGGTTTCTCTGGGTATTCAGTATGCCTTAACTCCCTTGGGTCGTCCATTGGGTGTCTATGACGACTAAAAATAATTTTTAAATGAATTTTGCTTAAACTACTGTTTCAGTTGACAATTTGTGCATTATTCACTGCAGCAGGATTTATGTAGAAGTCATGCCTGTATTCGATTGGCAAATACCAGTAAAGATCTGTAAAGAAATAGAAGTATGCAAACTGACATGCCTACTGATGGTACTCAGTAGTACACAGTGTTGTCACTCAATAAGGTTTCTGACATATTTCTTGGATATTGTAAGAAAGCAACTCAAAACTTATCGGGAAATTTTCCACAAAAATGCATTCTATCTGGAGATCTGATACATATTGGAACGCCTCTGTGGTCCAGTGGTAGATCGTCCGCCTGGAGAACGGAAGGTCCAGGGTTCGATCCCTGGCCGCGTCATACCAAGACGTCAAAGATGGTACTTGTTGTTACCCTGTCTGGCGTCCCCATTAAAGGGCTTAAACAAGGGCTGGTCGGCTCGGAGTCAGTATACTGTGTCTAAGTGGGGTATTCATGTTAAATTACGGCATGGTATTTCAGTGTGCTAGCACTATAAATCGGCATCAGTCGGGACTAGTACAAGCAGCCACACACACACACACACACGTGCACGCACGTCACTATATAAGTGCAATAATCTTGGACGCGATGTTAAACCCAATTTCACCTCACCTGATACATATTGTAATTCATACTTATTTTACAGAAAAATGATAGAATTATGATTTGTTTGTTTATTTATTTGTTGTTTAACTCCGAACTCAGCAATATTCCAGCTGCATGACATGGTCTGTAAATAATTGACTCTGGACCAGACAGTCCAGTGATTGATATGAACATCGATCCACACAATTGGAATACGATGACATGCATCAATCAGGTCAGTGAGCCTGACCACCCAATTCCGTTAGTCACCTCTTAGACAAGCATTATCGCCTTTTAACGGAAAGCATTAGTTGCTGAAGACCTATTCTAACCCAAAACTTGACGGGTTGATAGAAGTTTGAGTCCCTACCTATATACTGAGGGGTGAAACTGTCTGCTAGTGATCTGCAAACACTGCCTCCACTTGACAATACACACGTCCGCAGTCGGGTGGAGCAAGGCGTCACAGTCCGCAGGGCACTGAAAGTGTTCGGAGTCATGAGAAAAGGCGATAGTTGTGTTAAGATACAAATAAAAAAATAGTGACTTACAAAGCAATGTCTTATCAATGGAGGTAAATATATACAGGTACATTGACAGAACTGTCAGATTCGTCTGGTTCTAGGTTGCAAAAATCATAATCAGCACCTCAGAGATACATACATGAAGATTAATATGATTCTGAAGTACATGCAGAAACACAAACATCAACATTCAAAATTGTAATAATGACACCAACTTGTGCTTCATCTGTTTGTTGAGATCATCACATATTTCCCTGACTGTGTCTGAAACGGAACATTTTTAGAATTTAACAGTGGTAATTAAATGGACTGCAAGGTATTTGATTAACAAAAGCCTCTGAAACAAGCATTTCACATTAATGTTATTGGATTTTTTAAAAATGGACTTAAACCCAGCTAATCTTTTATTGACAATGAGGAAGACAGAAATGTTGAGTAAAACATCCAATTCCTGAGATTAACTTATTGATGAGTCATTGATTAGTATATCATCAGCTGCATGGGGTGGGTATTTTCACTGGGTAATGTGCAACTTACTAATTCCTCGGAATATCTTATGGTCTTGCAGCTTTTGTGATAATTCTTGGACTATGTCATGTATTGGCAGAATCTATTAACAAACAGAACATTGATTGTAGCTGTGGTTATAATATAATTTACATCAAAGACATTTTTTAGATTTCTAACATAAGCATCCTTGGGTTAGAGCTGTCACAATACGATATTGATGTGTGATATCTGTGTGACATCTGTGTGATATCTGTATTGCCTACATGAAGCAAACACATTCAGAGTTTTCAAGTTCAGCAAAGGTCACTTTTATTTCACTGATAACAGGACCAATGAAGTAGGAAAGACTTTCAAAATACAAAAGACCTGAACTAAAGAAAAAAAGGACTGTATAATTAATAGAGTAAACCAGAGCTCCAGATAAGCTTTTGGTGTTGTGGGTATTTTACCCATGCATTTAAAAATCATTGGGTATCAGTAATTCTATTTGGGTATTCAAATTTCTGTTACCCACTAGTTTTTACACATGTGGTATTTAAGTTGAATATTTAAAAACACTATTCATCTAGGCCCTGCAAACTGGTTTCGTGTGGGTTCCAGAGCTTTATAGGACTCAAAAATACCATGATACTTCCACAAGAAAGTGTGATGGCAAATGATCATGATGTAACTGTCATCGTGGAGTTTGGCAAGGTTGACGGAATGTCTGTTTATAATTTCAAAATAAGTTGCTGATTTGCTAATCGAATACGCAGGGTTACTTCACAATATTTTGATGATACGCACAAGTTTTATTTTTGTAGCGTATCTGTAATGTTCGTTGCGTATTTGATACGCTTGGATTTTATTTTACCGCGTATTTCTGCATTTCTTATGCGTATTGTACGCAGATAAGCAGCTTATCTGGAGCTCTGGCGTAAACACAAATGTCTTACTCTTCAGTATCATAAAATAGCAACAGGAAATCAGTGAATCAGATAATCAGCTGAGGAATGTCGTGAATTAAATATCTCAGATAGAAGGTTTTGCTTAATTTTACCGTACTAACAATTATACTGACCTTGGAAAAATTGTCTAGCTCCACTGAGTTGGGACAAGTGGAGATCCCAGTGGATATGGAGCTATAGAAACAAAATATCAAAACACAACATGAACTTCATCTCACTACGATAGTGACAAATGAAACATGTGCCTGATTAGCTTCCTGAATCCAGGATCACCCAGTGCTGAGTACTACACTGGTAAGTCATCACAAGGAACTGAACTCTTGTCCAAAAAGCATAAGTGAGTAAATGAGAGTTATGTTATAGTAGAATACAAAAGTTATCTGTAGTTACTCTATGTGAACCCTCACACTTGTGAGACAGATATGAGTGAGTGAGTGAGTATGGATTTACGCCGCATTTAGCAATATTCCAGCAATATCACGGGGGGGACACCAGAAATTTGGCTTTACACATTGTACCCATGTCGGGAATCGAACCCGGGTCTTCGGCGTGACGAGCGAACGCTTTAACCACTTGGCTACCCGACCGCCCCTAGAGACAGATATGAGGTCCCTTTGGAATACAATGATGTCAAGGCTACAATGACATCATAATCTTCTGTGATAACTGAATCGGCCTGGTTAGCAGAATGTGAAGAAAAATCCATCTAACCCATGTTTTGATTAATATTGATCAAACTTGACATGTAAATAATTACATATCCATTCGGTCAAGCCAAATAGCATGTTATTTCACCTATGGGAATGAGTAATAAAAATACTCATCAAGGAAAGTATTTATACACACAGAAATGTCTGAATTCTCCCTGGATCAATCCCATTTAACATTGTTGTACAACCAATCAGATTACAGCACACACTCAAATTCAGTTTACAAAGTGGTGGGAAAGCCCCAAGTATATTCTTAGCTGAGTGTACGATTCACACAGAGTTATGAAATGAGTGGCAGAATGTTTGCATTGCCCGAGCGATTCCATCATAAACAATGTGTATCCCATCTTCCTGAGACAAGGGAGTTAACTGACTGCGACTGCCGAACTAGGCAGGAATTTCTGGGCTTGATCGAAGCCCTACCAGTGCCTATTACGAGTTTTGTCCCTGCTATGTCCCTCCTACTGACCAATCATATTCCGCCCCGTCAAGATGACCTGATCGATAATCGAAATCTATATTGGGACAAAACAGGTCCTACTTCATGAATTGCATCAAATCACGTGAGCACCTTCATTAAAAGCATGAAAAGATTTGGAAAATATTTGTTGATGCTGAGTTTACGAACTGGATGTTTATTTCCTTACACAATTTTGATTGGACTATGCATAGACTTGTTAGTCCAGTCAAAATAGAACTCCATAGTTTCAGCCTAGTTCAGCAAGGGTGGATACCAGACTTTTTAGAGTCAGTTATCTCCCTTGCCTCAGGAAGATGCGTATATCCCAATACATATCATGACATCTGAGTACACAAGGGGGCACGGGTGGCCAAGTCGTCTGAGACGCCGCGATTCGATGTGCAGAGTTGCTTCCCAAGGACACGCCAGAAACCTATGATTGTGGGTTCGAATCACGGTTCGCCCCAGTTATGTTTCTAGGTTTGTCAGCACCATACCCGTGCTGGTGGGTTTCACCGAAGTGGTAAACGGCTGAGACCTGCATCACTTCAAGCTTTCCCCCCACATTAAGCTGACACGCCATGATATAACTGGAATACTGTTAAAAGTGGCGTTAAACCCAACTCACTCACTCACTCTGTGTACATCATCATGACATCAGCGTACAACAGCCCAGACAGTCACAATGCTGACTTCCAGCTCAAACACGATAATTACAACATGTCCACCCAGATTGATGATTATAAACTTGATACATCTTGGATTGTCAGGAACACTTTGAATTAACAATTACATCTTTGTGTATGCTTTTGATGTCAACTTTTTGCCTGAGTGAGAGGTGCATATCTTACTACCTGACGGTATGAGACTTCCCCTGTATCAGTGTGGAGACTGGTGTGATCTTCTTACTGGCCACAGGCCGGTATAAAACTGCTGCTGAATGGCCAGAGGGCATTACTGGACTGCTGAAAAAGTCACAGGGTGATCATATACTATACAATTGTTGAAGACATGAACCTAACTTTATGGATAACAACTTCTATATTCCTTGTTAAGATATTTCAAGGCTACTTCTTGCCCCTGACATTGTTAAGAACAAATATCCAGATACATATGCTTAAATGCTCTGACGAGACACAGATTGAAATATTTGTTTAAAAAAATCAAAATTAATAACTGTAATGATTTTGAACATTTTAAATGAAATATAAAAACGTATACATAAATTGCAGACTCCTATGAGAAAAGTTTTTCTCATTCCTTTTAACATCTTCTAACAATTTCTTATCAAAAATTTAAAAGGCAGGGGCATCGTTGACCCTTACCGTTCACTGACTGTCAGCACATCAACCTCAAAGGGAACATCAGAGCTATCATCATGAGGAATGTTTAATATCTTCTTCAAGTCGTCCTCGGTTTCCTTCTTTGTAGATTCTGTCAGCACAATCGGTTCTGTAACATTGATTTCAGGTTGAAAAATGTGGTGTCATATTGCAAAAATATATAATACATATTACATCAAGGTCAAGTTTTGTATAATTCTGATTTGTGATCATTTGAAGTATTCACCAGCATTAGGTAATACATGTTATTATATTTTGACAGATATTTTTAAAATTCTAAATTAAGAGATTTCCTAGAAGTATGAGATATATTTCAGGATGAAATTTCTATCTTGTAAACAATATTCTTGCAAATTTGTTTTCAAAGCTCTTGCCTTCAAATCTGTATTTAGAATACCATGTACACCATAAAGTGATTTGTGAGACGTCAGACTCAAGGAATCAAAAAACCAGAAAGACACTTACTTCGCGATATGGTCTCTGACTTCTTGCTCTTGTTAAAGAGTCCAAGTCTCTTCTGAAACATAAACCAAACATTTTTGCCATAGATATTACTTTTCTAAATCAAAGAGTGAGTGAAGGTTGTTTTACATTGCTGTCAACAATATTCATGTATATGACACATGTGAATCTCGTTGTATGTTGCTTTTAGCAATACATGTATTCCAGCAACAGTGATAGACAAATTGTAACCCCCTTCGCTTTAACTATTATTACTACAGTGTAGTACACTATCTGGATCATACAAAACTGAAGCCATGAAATATACAGGGAACTTGACCAAAGTACAATGTGTGAAGCCCATTTCTGGTGTCCCCCGCCGTGATATTGCTGGAATATTGCTAAAGACGGCGTAAAACCATACACACTCACTTGCCCAAAGGTTACAAAGGCTGAAAGACCACTAAGAGAAAGGCATGAATCCCCTTAGATTCTTCTATGCTCGATGACATTAAGTTAAACTTAGTTGAACTGTTGAATTCATATATTGTTCATCTGCTGCTGCAGTACAGAACTCTAGTGTTAAGGAGTATTCCTTGTTGACTATACCCTGATATGTTACATTTGGTCACGGTATAAAATAAATATTTTCAACTCTCTCATATTCTTCTTTATCTTATCCAACACCAGGTGGTCTACTATGTTCCTGAAGGGGATAGCTTATTACCCCTCTCATCACTGGTGCAAAACTTTATTCTGATAACACTGTAGACGAAAGTGGGCACCTCTGAGATAATAGTGCATACTAAGCAAGTATTGAATCCACAAAGAAATAGCCATCCATATTTCAAGACATTCAAAGTTGGAGTGTTGGTGCTCTTAAAGGCATTTTTAGGTTCTTATTCCAAAAGTAACACCCATGTGTGTTTTCACATTACCAACACAAGAATTCCCAGCCAGTCACCCAGCTATAGATAATATTGTTACTTATACAGTCTGGATATGATGCCATCAGTTAATATAACATTCAAATCTGACATAAAATAAACAAATAATTCAAGGGATTAAGTTTGTTACTTTGTGGAATACTTGGCTAGTGAATATTTGGTGAGCCAGTTGTTATCAATGTTCAATATACTTATGCTGGCTTGTCTTACTGGCATCAGACTTACTGTTAATCTGCCTTGTGTTATAACATTGAAACTGTCATCTCTCTGGCTGAGGCCTTTGGATCGCAATGGCTGGGGACAAAGTGGAAGTACAGAGATAGGATACAAATATAAAACAAACACCAAGATATTACTGGATGTAAGAACAGTTTCATGTATTTACTATTCCCTAAGATAGGTATGTAAGCAGGGACTGTTACCTATCATAACGGTAACCAGATATAACAAACTCCTCACTTACAAAGAAATCACTTATGATTGAAAATCATCAAATATCTATAACTGAGTTGAGGTTGCAATAAATATGAAATATTATTTAACAGTGAAATGAATATAAGCAGTATTTAATACCACCTACATAAGATATGCTGTGAGCAGTCTTTAAGTGCTTGTTTACATCAGCTTTACTGTCTGAGTCATTCTGAAAATAAGATAGAATTACAGTGCAAACTGAATTCAACTTTTTTCATGTTAACAAGATATAAGCAGCCATGATTTTCAAAACATGAGGTCTCACAACGGATAAATAACAATACCAGTCAAAACAATAACACTCAGTTTGTCTGATGCCACTTTCCAATCTCCAATCTGCCAGTTGTAAACCTGTTGACTGCGGTAAACAAGTAATTACCGAAAGTTTGAGTAGCATGACAAATTTTCAGTTTCAAACATTAATATTAATCTGTGAATTCTATCAATAATTCACACACTAGAAACGACATCTAAGGTGAAGATTGTTGATCAATCGACAATTATGGTTTTAAGAGACGGCAGTCGTGATCATTGCATTTTACTAAAAGGGGAGCTCAAAAGAATTAAGAAATAATGGGAAATAAAAACATTATTATACTTGCATAAGAATCTGTAAGAATTCCTGTATTACCCTTGCTCTCGCTTGGGAAATACAAAAATTCTGACACTTGTTTTGCAAAATCAGTATGAAACACATGCTCATATAATAATCTTGCTGTGTCATTTTATATTTATGCCAAATGATATACCAATAGTAATACTCTACACTATGGTGTAACTGTGAGAAATAAAACTCATGGAACTGTCGAAGATACCTTGCTAGAAACTGATTTAGATCTTGTTTTGTTTCTTTCAGCCTTCGTTTTTCTCCTTCGTTTACGTTGAAGTATTTCATCCTGACTACCCATGCTGGAGTCACTAGCATCCGATGAGTAGCACAATGTGACAGACTCTGGTGGGTGTGTCACAACTGTGACACCTGCTGTGCTCACTTCACTTCTATTTACTGCATCGGGTGCTGCTTGGAAATGTTTACGAAAATCTAAAATGAAAGAAGAAAGATATATACACGTTTTCCTAGTTGTTAATTGTCTGTGACAACTTTTCAATGACAATAGATTGTCGTCTGAACATAGCCACTATTAAGTCAGTTAACCAGGATGAAACAGAATTTAATAACAGACTCAAACATTGGAGGCCACATTGAGAAATCATTTTTTTTAAAAGAAATATTTTATGAGGATGGATATTGTACAAAGCTTGTGATAATATTAATGTTCTTTTCAAAAGTAATTTTGACAAAGATGTAAAATGAATATAAGAACATGCTTAATGCAGAGTTCGATTTTTAAATAAACCCAGGAAATAAGAAATTGAATCACATGGTATTAATTTCAATGAAAATGAAGGGGGAAAACTTTCTAAAATACACTGTCCATTATCTAGCTCATGGTGAAATGATATCACCTAGGCATGTTTGATGACGGATCATAAAGTTAGAGGTGAAATGGGGTTTAACGTCGCGTCCAAGATTATTGCACTTATGTAGTGACGTGCATGCACGTGTATGTGTGTGTGGCTGCTTGTATTAGTTCGGACTGATGCCGATTTATAGTGCTAGCACACTGAGATACCATGAGGCAGTTTAACATGAATACCCCACTCAGACACAGTATACTGACTCCGAGCCGACCAGTCCTTGTTTAAGCCCCTTAATGCCGAGTGCCAGACAGGGTAACAACGTCTTTTGGTATGACGCGGCTGGGGATCAAACTCCAGACCTTCCGCCATAAAGTTAGAGTGTAACAATATATATCAGTATTCCTAATGTGTGCCCTATGGTAGCACTATATTGATAGGAATTTTAAAATGCCAATAGGGTCATCGATAGTATGCATAACAATCAATAGTTTCAATAGTTGCAATAGGTATATTAATAAAACATATTTTATGCAAATTTCAAACCTGCCTTTGTGGTTGGTTAGCAAAGAACACAATCCCTTCAGATCAGTTAGGTTCCTTTGGTCTGAATAGCAGCAGGAAGTAAAATGGGATTGTCAGAAATACTTTATTCATTCTTACTACATTGATTAATATAATTATCAAGCCTTAAAGTTGGTTTGCTACTATTGCAGTTTCTATTAAAATAGTTTGACAACTATCTCAATACTATTGTAAAAGTGTGGGGTATTGCAATAGTGAAAAAGGCTCCAAAGTCCCGGGGTATTTGTAAATTCATGTGCATCTGATCTTTTGTGTCCAAAAGTATGAAAACTAGGCGATATATTGGCATCAAGGCAAACATCAAAGATCTCATGTGGTTTTTTTTGTGTGTTTCTTGTGTTGTTTTTTTTCAGTTTGCTAATTTTGTTGGTAAATGGACCTAAATCATTTTACCAAATAAATAAAATTATATCAAAATATACCACACTAACTTACCAGGGGTCATAATGAAAAGTGCTGAATGGATTTGTCACCAAACATGAGATAATTGAGATTACTGACTTATCAGAGTTCCCCATAAGTGTACATCAGATAAGATACAGCACCTGTTTGTGTGACATATAAGTTCTGATGACTGCAACATGAATCTAAACTTTCTCTCTATCACTTGATTCAATGAGCAGCCTATTGTTTCAATGTTGAAACTTGAATGCAATATACAATATTTATTCATAATTGTTTTTACCTGCAAGAATTGATTCTCTTTGTCTTCTTATTTCGTCTTCTTTTGATGAGATCTGATTCACATATGATGCATGTTTCTTGTGCACTTTTCCCATTGACCCATAGCCTACTTTTTGGACAAATGAAATGAAAAGAACAATTTTTACTTGAAACATATCAAATACATCCCTGCCAAAGAAAACCAGTAGAGAGCTACATGTACCAGAATATGTACACACATAATTAAGAATTGAACGTCAGTTTGGATGGGTTCATTGAAGTGTGAACGATTTAAAAGCGCTGGTTAAACTGTGTGAACCTCCGAGTGGACCCATCCAAACTGACACAGTAAATCACGCAGACTACGTAGATCTACATATTCCATAGTTTGGTAGCTGTCTGTTGTTGTCTTTTTGGCAGGCCTGAAATAAATGACGCATAGCCGTGGTGATTTCATAAGTAAGTCCTACATTTTAGACTTAGGCCTAATATGCCACGCAGACATTGAGTGAAGACACGGCCGAAGCCAGTAAATCGGAAAGTGAAATTCTCTCTCAGACGATTTAAATTTGATTGTTTATATTTGTATTTTGTGTATTTGTATCCGCCAGGAAGACTTACGATAAAACGGAATTAAAGATAAACATACCAACCAACTTCAGCAACGCCAAGGAGATTTTTTTTCAGTATTTCTTTGCTTGAGATGTTTAATGATTCAAATATCGCGCGCCTGCCAAGTCGCCATTTGTAAAACTAAGAAGTGGGTCAAGCCGCCGTTGGTATTTTTTCTTCACAGTGTAAACTGTAATGATATAAAAAATAACGGTCTGAATTGATGTTTGGATGTTTCTGTGTAATGAAGTATTCTATAAGATCTATTCTACTGTTCACCTGCATACCGTGTGCGGCTTACTAAAGGTGACCAACTGTTGTTATAGCAACGCACGCGGAAATTGGAGCCAGGTGTGAATGGAACTTCAGTAAAGCGGTTCATTTCACGTTCACACCATGGCGCTAACAGTAATATCCGCGAAATACCCCCCACAAATTGATGTTACACGGACACCATTTGCGTATGGAGATCGAGCATTACCGAGACTGGTACAGTTTGTATAAATTTAGGAAACTTTCACGATCGTGTATTTCGTTTGTTTTCTCACTCGGTTGTTGTTTATCAGGTGTTTATAATTTTGTATCACCATAACAAACATTTCGGTTACGTGCGATTTATATTTTTGTGTCTCACTTATTTATATATATCACTATTTATTATTATATTCATATTGGTGCAGTGATTTATTGATGAGATTTATTATAATAACTATGTGTACAATTACTTATTGAAAGAATTAAATTGATACATAAAATATTAGCCTGCAGTATCATTACTTTAATTTAATGTAAAGGTACATCTTATATTGGGTACTGTCATGTCGTTTTGTTTGCTCGCATCAAGATTTTAATATATATTTAGATGTGTTTGCATGTTAACTCTATGACAATTTGGTTGACAGTCCGAGCTGAACAAATTAATTTGAATAGTTTCTCATTATTTTTGTCATTTCAATCTTCAGAATCGTGAACTGAATGATGGCACATTGCTTGTTCGTCAGAGAGCAGTCATGTCACTTTGTGATTATCTGCATGACCCAGAGCACATAGCTGAGGCACTTAGATGTGGTGAGATTTTGTTTTTTATGTATTTTTTTACAGCATCTATAGGGACATAACATTCGCTGAAAGTATAGTATACTGGATGTCATACTCTACACATGTATGGCCGTGTACCGATACAAATATGATACAAGTCGATATTGAAGAGGGTGTGTAACAAGGCATGAAAATTAACTGTAAACAAAAGAGATCTCAGTCTACTGTTATCACAATGAGTATAATTGACTTAGATTTATGTTTGTTTTTGTTTTTTTCACTGCCTTTGATTGAAAATGTGTGCCTTGCATGACAAATGCTGTGGTCCATATAACATTCATATAGGTATATGTATGGCGTAATTAAATATACATCCGTAGTAATACGGCCATGAATAGGTCAATACATTATTACAATGTCTGAAGCTTTCATTCTTCTGACATATAGGTCTTCATCATGATGCAAACGAGTTGAAGTGAATAATCTTACTATGTCACAGGGTATAGTGGTTGCTAGGCATTAGTTCAGCAGCAAACAGATTCTCTTTCATTTGATTGGCTAATACTTTTCTGGGGTAGAATAGGTCTTCAGCAACCCATTCTTGCGGTAAAAGGCGACTAACGGGATCGGGGGGTCAGACTCGGCTCGCTGACTTGGTTGATGCATGTCATCGATCCCATTTGCGCCGATCGATGCTCATTATGTCAATCACTGGATTGTCTGGTCCAGAATCGGTTATTTACAGGCCACTGTCATATAGCTGTAATATTGCTGAGTGCATCGTTAAACAACAAACCAACAAAAATCATGTCTCGTTAATTCTTCAGGTTGACCAACAATGCATTAGCATAATGAAACTTATCCAGAGAATTGCAAATGTCAAGTTTGTAGTATTGTATCATGTATCATGCGACAAAGTTTATCATAACTGACCTCGGAGTAACATGAGTATGTCAAGTTTATTTAATCACTACCTGCCTGATGTTATTTGGACAGTGGGACAAATGTTTTCACACATTAGACACAGAAAGTTCTTAACTCTTAAGATATTTTGAACATAAAATTCTTTAATTTAACTGTAATAAGCTCTTTCAAAATAATACTTCTCAATTCATAGCCTTATGATTAAAGATCAACAGTCTCATGATTTTTATTGATCGTGTAACATGCTTTGCTTCTTTCACATGCTGCAAGAGAGAAATCAGACTTGTAAAGACCAACTTTACATCTTATCTGCATGTCTTTATATAGTGCTCAATGTGGATTGCATGGCCCGATTCCCCAAAATGTCCACTCACATTATGAGCCATCATATTTTCAATGACATTTTGTAGATCCTGACCTCAGAGTGGGCATACAGAATAAGGTACCTTGCACGTCAGGTTATTCTGTAAATGCAGGTCGGGTATTCGGCAATTCTCTCTACCATGTCTACCACTGTGCCCATCTCCATGTAAAGTTAGATGTTTGGTTCTCGGAAATTCACTTTTTTGGTTGTCTCAAACCCTGGAAAACGCAAACTTTTCTCTAGGTCCCCATGAGTTCGACACGTTGAGGTTCGACTGTAGTTCTAGATTATCTGTTGCGTTAAGAACAACGGCTGATGTGTTTTGTCTCCATTTCAGGTATTGCTCAGAGTTTAAAAGAACTTTTAGTGGATGCTGACATCACAGTAAGGCAGAAGTCCACAGAGTGTCTCCATGTCATCGCAGGTACAGACCCACATCCACCTTCCCAGGCAAGGGAGATAACTGACTACAAAAGTCCAGTTTCCTCCCTTGCCAAACTTGGTTAGAATTTTGTAGCTTGATTGTAGAGCCACCAGTTGCTATTATGACTAATGTCCCCTCTATGTCCCTCCTATTGACCAATCAGATTCCACTTACCATATTACATGCACTTGCTTCAAGCAAAATGGCAACCCCAGTCAAGACGATCTGATCGATAATCAAGATCTATATTAAAAAACAGGAAGTGCATTAAATTACTTGAGAACCTTGATTAAAAATATGAAAAGTTTTGGAAAATGTCTGTCGACGTCCAGTTGATGGTGCTCATGCTTTGCAAATCTTGCATTTGACTAAAATCTGCACGGCAGTTTATGAACAGATTGTCTGTTTCATTACATGATTTTAAATGGATTATGCAACGACTCACTAGTCCTGCCAAAACGTAAGTCCAAACTTCCAGCCTAGTTTGGCAAGGGTGGAAGCTGGACTTATAAAGTCCCTTGCCTAGGGAAGATGGCCCACGTCCACTGTATACCATCTAGGCATTTTGACTCTTTTAGAGCATTGAATTGGATTTGTTCCCGTGGTGATTCCTGGGAAGTAATATAGGTCCCCCCAGCAACGTATGCTTGTCATAAGAGACAACTAACGAGATCGGGTGGTCAGACAAGTGACTTGGTTGATGCATGTCATCGTATTCCAATTGCATGGATCGATGCTCATATCGATCATTGGATTGTCTGGGCTGCATTCGATTATTTACAGACTGCCGTCGTATTGCAGGAATATTTGAACAACAAACTATCAATCAACAATCTTAGGTGATTCAAGAAATGGAAATATTGATAAGTGTTTCATGAAGATTATGTTGTGTATTATACATTGATGATCTCATTTCTTGACATTCATGAGATTACGTTTTACTTCAGGCCATGCTATCGGGAGGAATGCTTTCCTCGATCATGGGATCATCATGCCGATATCCAAACTGTTTGATGACAAAGAGGATATCGCCAGGAAGAATGCTCATAAAGCTGTTGAAATGATATCGAAAACACCTCCAGGTACGTACTGCTTAATTGGGAGTGTTTCATCCTGTTCACTTACTTCATCCTGTTTACTAAGTTTTAGTTCGTCCTGTTTACTTAGTTTTAGTTCATCCTGTTCACTTACTTCGTTCTGTTTACTAAGCTTTAGTTCATCCTGTTTACTTAGTTTTAGTTCATCCTGTTTACTTACTTCATCCTGTTTACTTAGTTTTAGTTCACCCTGTTTACTCACTTCGTCCTGTTTACTTAGTTTTAGTTCATCCTGTTCACTTACTTCGTTCTGTTTACTAAGCTTTAGTTCATCCTGTTTACTTAGTTTTAGTTCATCCTGTTTACTTACTTCATCCTGTTTACTTAGTTTTAGTTCACCCTGTTTACTTACTTCATCCTGTTTACTTAGTTTTAGTTCATCCTGTTTACTTACTTTGTCCTGTTTACTTAGTTTTAGTTCACCCTGTTTACTCACTTCGTCCTGTTTACCTAGTTTTAGTTCACCCTGTTTACTCACTTTGTCCTGTTTACTTAGTTTTAGTTCATCCTGTTTACTTCCTTCATCCTGTTGGCTTACTTTATTATATACGTAAGTGTGAAAGACTGAGAAGCTGAGAAAAGTGATATTTTCACTGCTGTAAACATAACACTTGATATTTCACTGCAGTGAACATAACACTTGATATTTCATTGCAGTGAACATAACACTTGATATTTCACTGCAGTGAACATAACACTTGATATTTCACTGCTGTAAACATAACAGTTTGTCGGAACTATTGTCATTAAGAGTGACCTACCCTCAAATTGTCTCCCTTTATCGCAAGTGTCTGACCCGTTCACAAACTGTTAACTTCCTTTTTATGCTAGTTCCACATTGACAAGGCAAAATAATGACAGATGGTCATTTATGGAGAAATTATCGCTTCATGGCATTTGTTTTTCTCTTGAAATTATTCCGTTGTAAACTGTAAATTTCCCACTTAACTCATCAATCGACACCGTTCGTTTCGCAAAGCGCCATTTTTGTTACTTGACCAGCGTGTGTTCTTTCGCTTCACACAGTTGATTTTGTATATAATCATATCTATTTGTATGATACAGATTTTTCGCGACCCTAAATATTTTTTTTGTTACTTTTGTTTATATTTTTTATGATTTTGCAAACACGAAACTACTTTTTGTAATGAAATAATTTAATTTTCCGGTAGACAACAGCACAAAAAGTATATAATAAATAGATTATTCCATGTGTCCTGAAAAATCATGTTTCTTTCATCTCGTGACTCGTGTAAATATCTCCTTTATTCCCGTCACTCGATGTGAGAAACATGCTATGTCACTCGACACATGAAATATCTTCTATATATCATGTTTACTTCTTTGTTTAATTTCTCCTGTTTACCTGTGACAGGTGCGGAGGGCATTGTGACGGGAGATTTGGTTCCGATGCTGGTGAAGAAGCTGCAGTCGGAAGTGGAGGAAATCAAGGTAATTGTCAATGTCCTGCTTCTTTCATCTCCGCAACATTGGAAGTGTTCGACATCTACTCACAAAAGAAGCAGACAACACTTTGGCTAGATCTTTAGTTATATCAGGGCTTGACTATTGCTACAGTCTCATGATTAACATCCACAGGCTCCAACGTGTACAAAATACAGCAGCACGTATCGTAACAAAGACATCAAAATGGACTCCAGTAACACCTGCTCTGATGTCGCTGCACTGGTTACCACTCAAAGCCAGAATTGAATTCAAAATTCTAACCCTGGCCTACAAATGCTACATGGAAACAGCCCCATTATATCTCACCAAACTACGGCCTAAATACAAGCCTTCCAGATCTCTCCGTTCCAAGAATAACCAAGTCCTGGAAACCTGTCTCAAAACCTTTTGTCAGAGATCTTTCCAGTTCTGCACTTCCTCGCTATGGAACAAACTACCATCTGATCTTAAGCTGTCACCATCACTTTCATCGTTAAAGGCTCATCTGAAAACACCTTTTCAGACAACGCTATTAACTCTACTTCCCTTTCATTAGCATTATTTGCTAAAACTATGTAGCGCCATGAGCATTAACTTGGTGAATGGAATCTGGGGCAGTATAAATGGACTTATTATTATTATTATTAATTGAGTGCAGCTATAAATCAACACCCAAAGTTGACTATTTCCCAAAAATAATGATGTTTCGTATGATTGATATGATTGTTTACATCGGATGATATTTGCTGAACTTCAAACATATTTTTTGAAGGAGATGATTTTGGACACACTGCACTACTGTATGCGTGTAGATACGAAGAAAGCTCTGGAAGCTGGCGCCATGGAAACATTTACCCAACTTCTCGCTCACAACTCAGAGGTGATCCGCGCCAAGGCTGCACGTGACATCATGGACCTCAGGTGAGTGGCACACATCGTATATGTCTTGGAATGTGTGATTTTATACCCTCCGGTGTTGAAAGATCACATCATATACAGTAATCTACGGTTAAAACGAACTCAAAGTGACCACTAATTTATGATTGTTATAACCATAGTTCGTTATAAGCATATATACAGCATATATATACAGTATATGGCCGAGACCAAACAACAAGGTCGTTATATCTGTCCGTTTGTTATAAGCATGTTCGTAATGAACATGGTTTCTTTACTTAGAGGCTGTGGGGTAGAGTAGTGGTTAAAGCATTCACTCGTCATACTGAAGATGAGGGTTCGATTCCCACATGGGTACACCCCGCTGTGATATTGATGGAATATTGCTAAAAGCGGCGTAAAACCAAACTCACTCACTCACTTCTGGACTCAAGAAGCGTGATTTCCTGATGGCAGCATTAACAAATTCAAGGATAAGCAAATCATTTGTATGTAAAGTAGTGTCCATATGTACAGAGATTTTCCCCAAAACTAAGGGATGTGTCATCTATAGAGATGGGTCTGTGAGAGGGAATTGGGAGGGTCACCAAAAAATATGACAATCTCTGGGGTAGGGTCATAATAAAATGATAAATTTGGGGTGACTCATGAAAAAAATGGACATTTTATGATATAATATACATTGCTTTTGTTCGCTGTATTTTCGGGAGGGTGTTGAACCTTTTTCCATCCCCCAAAATGATAAGCACTGGGGGAAGAAGGGAGAGTAATTTGAGACCGTGAGAACCATTACCGAAACGTGAACCCTTGAGATATAGAGGATGTCCCTGGAAGGCACTTCATGTTTTGTTATAAAATTGTCCCCTGCCCCAAAATATGTGTACCGTATTCGACGCAATAAGCGCCCCACTCTAATAAGCGCCCACGGCGATATTTGCTAATATATTGGCTAGTGAACAATCCCAATTAGCACCCCTTCCGATTGATCAATGTACACGTGACTTATTTATTTCTGTATAATACGCACTCGTGTTTTATATGTCTCTTAATTATGGCCAATTAAATCCTGGAAAAATATATCTGTCGTATATAAACATTTCAGGCTGTCAGCATAAACCACGAAATTTACGGTCTTTTAACACTGTTTTTTTTTCACCAAAATAATATTCTAATAAGAGCCTCCTACTTCTAATTTTGAGAGCACCCTGGGCGCTTAATAAGTCGAATACGGTTTTCTTTTATAACCCTCCCCTAGAGACTGTCATTTATTGGTAACCCACCCCTGATTCCTTCTGACCCACCACCGCTATAATAAATGACCAGCCCCCTAACCCTGAATATTCTGACTTCCTGTTTTTGAAGGACTCCTCCTGATGCTGTGTGTTTGTGTAGAGTCAGTTTATTTTTTTGTTCCAGTGTTCCCCTCGATGGCAAAAACAAAGCTGTGGAAGTGGAGTCTGTTGCTGCCCTCGTCGAGATGCTGAAAGACGCCACGCCGGACGTGCGAGCTAATGCTGCAGGAGCTTTGATGACGTTAGTAGATTCCATTTCCTTGGACACTGCAATAAATCTATCAGTGTTTGGTGTTACATTTATTAAAGAATACATTTATGGTAAGAATCGATACGTTTTACTTAGTGTGCAATTGTGATCAGTACTTGTATCATTAAAAAACTTCACAATGCATGAGTGGATCGTCCTACTGCTAGTTAGTAGATACCATTTTATAGCAAATCTCCCTGAAATATTTCCTTGGCCACATCAAAAAACCTGAGTTTTCCACGCATTACATAACACCACTTTACAAACATTGTGTAAGAATATATTGCAGGATTTATGTGGATGTTTATGTAAATTTTTATTATGATTCTATTTTCCTGATTTGATTTTGACAGAATAACAATCACAACAAAAGGAAAATACACAGCAATAAAAGATAACGCTATCCCAGAGTTGGTGGAGCTTGTCAATGACCCCGTCAGTGAGGTGCGACTCAACGCTCTTAAAGTAAGTACAACGGACAGACTAACAATAGTAATATCATAGAATCGGGTGGTTCTTGACTTCTTTTGTGTGGTTATTATTTTTACTTTAACTACCAAACACAACTGAAACACCACAACTTGTTGAACAGAGTTGTGTCCCTTTGTTGTGCCAGGATCTTTGAGGTGATTGAATACTGCCCAAAGCATCATTACGAGCTAAGAGGCAAGAGCAGATTTCTCTGTAAAAGCTGTAAAGTTTTTTCAAGGTCAAATGCTTTATAATGCCAGACATAGAGATGTAATGTTAACAATAATATCATGTTAATATGATCGCGATTAAGATTGCCCTGAAGATTTGAGGTAGAATAGGTCTTCAGCAACCCATGCTTGCCATTAAACGTGACTATGCTTGTCCTAAGAGGTGACTAACGGGACCGGGTGGTCAGGCTTGCTGACTTGGTTGATGCATGTCATCGTATCCCAATAGCGTGGATCCATGCTCATGATATCATTTACTGTGGATTGTTTGGTTCAGACTCGATTATTTACAGACCACCGTCATATAACTATTGCTGAGTGCGGCATTAAGCAACAAACAAACAAGTATGATAGCCCTTCTGCATGAAATCAATTTTGTCGCAGTTTTTCACACTGAAACAATTATGTTCGTGGGTATGACATCTGAACAACTGACTTCAAAACTTGGAGTATGATCTTAAAGACACCAAGCGCATTAGAACTCAAATTAAAAGATTCCCACAATGTATGAAACTGAAGCGTCCCCTGTTTATCTTATATGTCCCCTTTTTTCCCCAGGCCCTCACGTGTCTGTCCGAGGCCCCCGAGGGGAGGGAGACGCTACTCAACCATGTGGACCTGGTGAGTTGACCTTGATGTCAGTCAATTGTGCTTAGTTCAGTAGTGCTTAGTTGAGTGGTGCTTAGTTGAGTAGTGCTCAGTTGGGTGGAGCTTAGTTGAGTAGTGCTAGTTGAGTGGTGCTTAGTTGAGTAGTGCTAGTTGAGTAGAGCTTAGTTGAGTAGAGCTGAGTTGAGTAGAGCTTCGTTGAGTAGTGCTCAGTTGAGTAGTGCTTAGTTGAGTAGTGCTCAGTTGGGTGGTGCTCAGTTGAGTAGTGCTAGTTGAGTAGAGCTTAGTTGAGTAGAGCTGAGTTGAGTAGAGCTTAATTGAGTAGAGCTTAGTTGAGTGGTGCTTAGTTGAGTAGTGCTTAGTTGAGTAGTGCTAGTTGTGTAGAGCTTAGTTGAGTAGTGCTAGTTGAGTAGAGCTTAGTTGAGTAGTGCCCAGTTGGGTGGTGCTTAGTTGAGTAGTGCTAGTTGAGTAGAGCTTAGTTGAGTAGTGCTCAGTTGGGTGGTGCTTAGTTGAGTAGTGCTAGTTAAGTAGAGCTTAGTTGAGTAGAGCTGAGTTGAGTAGAGCTTAGTTGAGCAGTGCTTAGTTGGGTACTTCATATAGTTGTGCAGTGCATTGTTAAGTTGTGCTTAGTTGGGTGGTGCTTAGTTGAGTAGTGCTAGTTGAGTAGAGCTTAGTTGAGTAGAGCTGAGTTGAGTAGAGCTTAGTTGAGTAGAGCTTAGTTGAGCAGTGCTTAGTTGGGTACTTCATATAGTTGTGCAGTGCATTGTTAAGTTGTGCTTAGTTGAGTAGTGCTTAGTTGAGTAGTGCTTAGTTGAGTAGAGCTTAGTTGAGTAGTGCTAGTTGAGTAGAGCTTAGTTGAGTAGTGCTAGTTGAGTAGAGCTTAGTTGAGTAGTGCTTGGTTGAGTAGAGCTTAGTTGAGTAGAGCTTAGTTGAGTAGAGCTAGTTGAGTAGAGCTTAGTTGAGTAGAGCTTAGTTGAGTAGAGCTAGTTGAGTAGTGCTTAGTTGAGTAGAGCTTAGTTGAGTAGATCTTAGTTGAGTGGTGCTTAGTTGAGTAGAGCTTAGTTGAGTAGTGCTTAGTTGAGTAGAGCTTAGTTGAGCAGTGCTTAGTTGCGTAGAGCTTAGTTGAGTGGTGCTTAGTTGAGCAGTGCTTAGTTGCGTAGAGCTTAGTTGAGTGGTGCTTAGTTGAGTGGTGTTTAGTTGAGCAAAGCTTAGTTGAATATTGCTTAGTTGAATACTTCATATAGTTGTTCAGTGCATTGTTAGGTAGTGCTTAATTGAGGACTTTAGTTGTATAGTGCTTAGTTGTGTTGTGGTGTTTCAAATAATTGAAATATTCATAGATTGATCGTGATTGTGTGTGATGTGTGATATTGATTAACTGGACCTGGTATTGTAAAACAGCAATATTACGCTGACCAATTAATTTTGATGATCGATCCTGATTTTAAAACACAATGGTTGAGCAGTGTTCTGTTTGGTAGTTCTTAGTTAAGCTGTGTTTTGTTGAGCAGTGATGAGCATGTTGATGTACATTGATGTGTTAAGTTGAGCATTGCTTATCCCAGTTGTGCATGTTGTGTAGTTTCTTCACAGTTTTATTGAGTGGTGCTTAGTTGAGTCCTGGGGCTAAATTCGCTGTACAGAGTTGTGTCCCTTAGTTCATTTTGTTCAAAGTGTATAGCTATCATAAAGTAATCATCTGGACCTGCATCCTCCGAAGCATCTGTAAAATCACAGCATCATTCCTGTTCGACGTCACACATTTCATTTTCTCATCTACATGGGAGTTCAATCCTGGCTAACTAAAATTAATTGTTGAGGGATCAGTCAAGTCAAGAAAATGCATCTTCCTGAGGTTAGGGAATTAACTGACAATAAAAGTTTGAATATACAATTTCATCTTTAGGGCAGTCAAGATTGTAGTCATCACCTTGTAGATTATGAAGTATTATAATGGCTATGATCAATGCAGAAATACAACTTACCCGGTAGATGAAAAATAGTGCTGCTGAAAAGTAGTGCCAACATTTGGGGGCCTTCTGATGTATAAATGTCTGAGTAGAATTGGAGAAATTAACTAACTGAGAAACAGAAATACCCGTCCTGTCTCCCGCTCTCACTGTTAACAGCTGACAGTCTGTGATTATATTATGCTTTCTGATTAAACCAGCCCATTAACAGGTGCTTGCTTATTTCAGATCAAGACCCGGACAGGGGATGAAATCCCAGCAGTCGTGAAAGCCGCCCAGATCGCTGTCAAGGTCATCACATGGAAGCCCTAAGATTCGTCTTGCAAAATTGCATTTAAATTTAAAATCATTGAGGCATAAAAATTCCAAATATTATGATATGTATCAAAGTCCTTGCTTCAAGCTCTATGTCCTGTGATAGTTTTACATATATTTTCTGCGGAAAACTGCTTTTGACTTTATTCATTTTGGACACAAAATAATTGCAGGTTTTTGATTGCATTGTTTTGTTTTTATAATGAGTGATAATTAAGTGATATTATTAGATCGTAACATTCTATTGTACCGACCGTGTCTTACAAAGCCTTGTCTGTCTGTTGGATTCCAGGAGGTGTATTATTAAATACAGTTTGACCTTAGGAATTCAATATTTCCTGTTGCCTTGAACTAGATGAATGTTGCAGAATTCTTGTAAGAAGTCGAGGACCTTGCACATATATTTTGTTTATGTACAAATCATATATACTGTGGATTCTTATAATATTGGAAGTATTTATAATGTATATAGTTTATGTACAGTAACATACAACCCTATCATGTGAATAAACGTATACCTGTTGTCTGATTTTGTTGGACTGATAAAAAATTGAAATACAAAGAATATCCAGGTAAAAGATTGAAATACAAAGTACATCCAGGTAAAAGATTGAAATACAAAGTACATCCAAGTAAAAGATTGAAATACAAAGTACATCCAAGTAAAAGATTGAAATACAAAGTACATCCAAGTAAATTGAAATACAAAGTACATCCAAGTAAAAGACTGAAATACAATGTACGTCCAAGTAAAAGATTGAAATACAATGTACATCCAAGTAAAAGACTGAAATACAAAGAACATCAAGGTGAACGATTGAAATACAAGGTAAAAGATTGAAATACAAAGTACATCCAAGTAAAAGATTGAAATACAAAGTACATCCAAGTAAAAGGCTGAAATACAAAGAACATCAAGGTGAACGATTGAAATACAAGGTAAAAGATTGAAATACAAAGTACGTCCAAGTAAAAGATTGAAATACAAAGTACATCCAAGTAAAAGATTGAAATACAAAGTACATCCAAGTAAAAGACTTAAATACAAAGAACATCAAGGTGAACGATTGAAATACAAGGTAAAAGATTGAAATACAAAGTACATCCAAGTAAAAGATTGAAATACAAAGTACATCCAAGTAAATTGAAATACAAAGTACATCCAAGTAAAAGACTGAAATACAATGTACACCCAGGTAAAAGATTGAAATACAAAGTACATCCAAGTAAAAGATTGAAACACAAAGTACATCCAAGTAAAAGACTGAAATACAAAGAACATCAAGGTGAACGATTTAAATACAAGGTAAAAGATTGAAATACAAAGTACATCCAAGTAAAAGATTGAAATACAAAGTACATCCAAGTAAATTGAAATACAAAGTACATCCAAGTAAAAGACTGAAATACAATGTACACCCAGGTAAAAGATTGAAATACAAAGTACATCCAAGTAAAAGATTGAAATACAATGTACATCCAAGTAAAAGACTGAAATACAAAGAACATCAAGGTGAACGATTGAAATACAAGGTAAAAGATTGAAATACAAAGTACATCCAAGTAAAAGATTGAAATACAGAGTACATCCAAGTAAATTGAAATACAAAGTACATCCAAGTAAAAGACTGAAATACAATGTACACCCAGGTAAAAGATTGAAATACAAAGTACATCCAAGTAAAAGATTGAAATACAATGTACATCCAAGTAAAAGACTGAAATACAAAGAACCTCAAGGTGAACGATTGAAATACAAGGTAAAAGATTGAAATTCACAGTACATCCAAGTAAAAGATTGAAATTCAAAGTACATCCAAGTAAAATATTGAAATACAATGTACATCCAAGTAAAAGACTGAAATACAAAGAACATCAAGGTGAACGATTGAAATACAAGGTAAAAGATTGAAATACAAAGTACGTCCAAGTAAAAGATTGAAATACAAAGTACATCCAAGTAAATTGAAATACAAAGTACATCCAAGTAAAAGACTGAAATACAAAGTACATCCAAGTAAAAGACTGAAATACAAAGTACATCCAAGTAAATTGAAATACAAAGTACATCCAAGTAAAAGACTGAAATACAATGTACACCCAGGTAAAAGATTGAAATACAAAGTACATCCAAGTAAATTGAAATACAAAGTACATCCAAGTAAAAGACTGAAATAAGATGTACACCCAGGTAAAAGATTGAAATACAAAGTACATCCAAGTAAAAGATTGAAATACAAAGTACATCCAAGTAAAAGATTGAAATACAAAGTACATCCAAGTAAAAGATTGAAATACAAAGAACATCAAGGTGAACGATTGAAATACAAGGTAAAAGATTGAAATACAAAGTACATCCAAGTAAAAGATTGAAATACAAAGTACATCCAAGTAGATTGAAATACAAAGTACATCCAAGTAAAAGACTGAAATACAATGTACACCCAGGTAAAAGATTGAAATACAAAGTACATCCAAGTAAAAGATTGAAATACAATGTACATCCAAGTAAAAGACTGAAATACAAAGAACCTCAAGGTGAACGATTGAAATACAAGGTAAAAGATTGAAATTCAAAGTACATCCAAGTAAAAGATTGAAATCCAAAGTACATCCAAGTAAAATATTGAAATACAATGTACATCCAAGTAAAAGACTGAAATACAAAGAACATCAAGGTGAACGATTGAAATACAAGGTAAAAGATTGAAATACAAAGTACGTCCAAGTAAAAGATTGAAATACAATGTACATCCAAGTAAAGATTGAAATACAATGTACATCCAAGTAAAAGACTGAAATACAAAGAACATCAAGGTGAACGATTGAAATACAAGGTAAAAGATTGAAATACAAAGTGCGGTGCAGCAACAAACAAATACTGTAATGTTACACAAAGCATATTTAATGTGATGTACAGGTATATAAGTATCCAATCGAGGCACTGTCATTCTAGTGTGGTAGGGTAGCCTGGAGGTTAAAGCGTTCGCTGGTCACGCTGAATACTTGTGCACATGACTACAATGTGATATTGCTGGAGTAGTGCTGAACGGGGCTACCCGTGAAGATCCGGGTTAGAATAAGTCTTCAACGTCCCATGTTGCCATAAAAGGCGACTTATGGGAACGGGTGGTCAGGCTCGATGCCTAGATAGATGCTCATGATGTCAATCACTTGATTGTCTCGTTCAGACTCGATTATTTACAGATCGCCGTCATATAGCTGTAATATGTCTGGGTGCTGCGTTAAACAACAAACAAAAAGTTAAAAGTGGCGTGAAACCATACTTACTCATTTATTGGTACTCCATCTGATTACTGATAAAGAAAAAAAATACAAAACATCTGGCTTACAGGTTATCAGAGTTGGTAGGGGTAATCAATTGGTTATATCTCACCATGAACGTAAACCCTCTTCCTTGCAACCAAATGTAAAACCATATCATTACTCACAGATTCCTGCGTTGTTGGAGATATACATGTCAACATTTCCAATATATGAATATAAAAGTAACTGACAAGTTTATTCATCCCAAGCTCGTCTTACTAATATAAATGATCCATGTTGTTCAGCGCGGGTAACATATTCATACATAACTCAAAACCTATATAGATTGGGGGCAGAGGTGGCTCAGTCGTCTTAGGGCCCGTAATTCCCTATGAAGAGTGACGTCCCTTGGGGACACCAGAGACTTATGATCGTGGACTCGAATCTCGGTTCGCCCTAATAATATTTCTAGGTTTGTCAGCACCAAACCTAATCCCGTCTTTTCGCCGAAGTGGTAAAGATCTAAGACATGTATCACATCGGGCTTTCCACCCACTTGAGTGAGTGAGTGAGTGAGTGAGTGAGTGAGTGAGTGAGTTGGGTTTAACGCCGCTTTTTAACAGTATTCCAGTTATATCACGGCGTGTCAGCTTAATGTGGGAGGAAAGCCCGAAGTGATGCAGGTCTCAGACGTTTACCACTTCGGTGAAACCCACGAGCACGGGTATGGTGCTGGCAAACCTTGAAACATAATCGGGGCGAACCGGGATTTGAATCCACAATCATAGGTTTCTGGCGTGCCCAAGGGACGCAACTCTGCACAGCGAATCGCGGCGCCTTAGACGACAGGGCCACCCGTGCCCCCCCACCCACTTGAAGCTGACACGCCTTTATATAACTGGAATAATGTTCGAAAAGGGCGTTAAAACCAATTCACCCTCTCACGAAACCTATCTAATGAATTGATATGTAATCGCTCTCCTATACCTTAGTTCCTTGTTCGGAAGCCTGTGTATAGAATACAATACACAGCCACCACATGTTCAGGATATCGAGTTATGCTAGGTCTTTGTCAGTTTCAGCCCAGCATATATCGTATATCAGGACATGTGTATTGTGCGTCCTAGGTTCTAAAACCCTTGCTACCCCACCCGGCATTCACCCAGTCCGCGAGGGATGTTGATGAGTAAGAGATGGAGAAGTGTTGAAGTGATACTACAGAAAGTCTCTCAAGCGGATCGTCGTGTCCATATTTCTTACTCCCCGAACAAAACTCCGATATCCAGATGAATACACTTCCGTACTACTACTTGCGAAATGATGCTTTATATTCGTTAACCTAGAACCTGTTGATAGAACCATAGGGCTGATCAGGTTTGTGTTGTGTACGTGGGGGTATCTCAGAATAGTAACAATAATTCATGAGATTTATGTTGTTTTTTTAAATCCTTACTGTTTATGTGCTTCATTACCGGTGTGCCATTTGTTCTTCTTACTGTAGGGGGCACGGGTGGCCCAGTCGTCTAAGGCGCCGCGATTCGCTGTGCGAGTTGCGTCCCTTGGGCGAGCCAGAAACCTATGATTGTGGGTTCGAATCCAGGTTCGCCCCGATTATGTTTCTAGGTTTGTCAGCACCATACCCGTGCTCGTGGGTTTCACCGAATTGGTAAACGTCTGAGACCTGCATCACTTCGGGCTTTCCTCCCACATTAAGCTGACACGCCGTGATATGACTGGAATACTGTGGCGTTAAACCAAACTCACTCACTCACTCTTCTTACTGTACACCCTGCTTTATCTATTATCTATGTTCTACTTGTTCTTCCACCCGTGAAGATCCGGGTAGAATAGGTCTTCAGCAACCCATGCTTCTCGTAAAAAGCGACTATGCTTGTCGTAAGAGACGACTAACGAGATCTGATAGTCAGACGCCTGACATGGTTGATGCATGACATCATGTCCCAAATGCGTGGATCGATGCTCATGATATCAATCACTGGATTGTCTGGTCCAGACTCGATTATTTACAGACCGCCGTAATATAGTTGGGATATTGCTTAGCGCAGCGTTAAACAACAAACAACAATTTGTTATCCATTACCTGTTGTTAATATTACTCTGCTGCTAATCACAACATATCATGTATATAACTTCCATTACTTGGTTGAAGGCACACCAGAATGATAACGCATAAGGATCTGAATGGTAACGTCGCTAAATGCAATAAACCAGTAGTTGTTATCCATAAATGATGTGAAATACTCGTCCGACTTTCTGTCTACATTCATATTTAGAAACACCATGAAAAGTTTTGATAACTGCACTTTTGTTAAGTAAAGTTATGTTAAATAAACTACAGGTTATCAATAAAAGAGAAAGTTTTGGAATAAAGACCCCGGGATTTTTAATTTGTAATTAAGAGAAGTAGATATGTGGTGAAAATTCGAATTTTGACGCACCAAATAGTGACCAAAAGAGTGTCCGATGCAATTCCTTATTTGCCTTGTTCTATATCTTCCGTGTTTGTTCAGGTGAAAAGTTTACTTTCCTTTGCATGTGTTTGTGACGGGTGCAATCGATGGGGCAGGATACTCCTATCTTTTCGTAAAAATCTGCTACCATCGCTATTTTATTTGTAAACACATCCAACCACAGTAGAGTTAAGTTAGACATTCGTAGTATTCGGTGGTTGTTTTAACTGGTGCACCGACGCGAATGAGTGAGCGAGTATAGTTTTTTAACCACAATTTGAAGCCCCTGATGGGAAGGGAGGTGGGTATGATGAAGACAAACTGCATAACACACACACACACACACACACACACACACACACACACACACACAAACACACAAACACACACACAAACACAGACACACACAGACACGCACACAGAGAGAGAGAGAGAGAGAGAGAGAGAGAGAGAGAGAGAGAGAGAGAGAGAGAGAGAGAGAGAGAGAGAGAGAGAGAGAGATACTATATTATTATTTACTGACCAATAACAAGTTCCTGTGAAATCGCCCCCCATGATCAGCAGTTCATACGTTCCTGGCACGCCTTAGGGACGCAACTCAAGTAGCGTATTGCGGCGCCTTAGCTACCAGTGCCCCCTTATTACCCTCATAGATAGAGGTTGTCACACACGATACTAATTATAATGTCTGTTGAAATGCGGAAGAAAAGCACATTGTGACGGTAGTCTTACAATCCACATCCATAATTATGATGCCGACAGAAAGATAATTGAGAATCTGGAATTCGACCACATGATGAACAGATCCCTGGACGATTAAGGGATGGAACTCTGCACAGCGTATAGCGACACCAAATAGCACTGCCTCAACCATGCCTGTTGTAGATGCTAACCAGGGCGTGAATGGATGTCGTGTAGGGTGTGATTGTGCAGGATGCACATGTTGCTATGTATTTATGCACAATGACTCGTGGTCGGTACGTTAAGAAAATGAAAAGCAAGGCAACCAATCATTTTCTTATAGCATGCAAAACAACCTAGTCATACCATATTCAACCCAACAACCTCATTACTAAATATCTAACGCATGACAAGGCACTTCTCAGAAAACTACACCTTGTCAGTTATTTTCCTTACACCTTGTCAACATGACTCATACAATACAATGGTTGTTGACGGTGCACCTGTTGGCATGTATAATCAACCCCATTCTACGGATTCCGGGTTAGAAATGGCCCCTAGTACCCCATGCCCATGTGCTTGTCGTAAGAGGCGACTGAGTTGATTGGATGGTCAGCCTCCGTGAGTTGGTTGATAGCATGTCACCGACATGTTTACAATATCGATCACTGGTGTGTCTGGTCCAGATACGATTACTTACTGCTGGCCGCCGTCGTTTACCCGAAATATTGCCGAGTATGGTAATATATACATATTTCTAACCCTTACACCACGTGGATGGTATAACCAAATACTGACTGTATCAGTACATGTGGGAAATACACATGATTTTGTTCACCCGTCAAGATCTGGTTTAGAATCGTTCTTCAGCAACCCATGCTTATCGTAAGAGACGACTAAGGGGAGGGAGGGGGTGGTGGTGGTGGTGGTTGGGGGGGGGGGGGGGGGGGGGGGGGGGAGGGAGTGTGTGTGTTGGGGGGGGGGGGGGCAGTTCCAAGTCATTCCAATTACGTAGATCGATGCTCCTGATGTCAATCACTGGATCCACTGGTCCAGACTCGATTATTTACAGACCGCCGTCATAGAGCTGGAATATTGCTGAGTGCGGCGTTAAACAACAAACAAACAACCATGTCTCTATGTCATTCTAACAAGGTTGTACGTCAAGGGAAAATGCTTGCTGACAAGCGTGGACTAAACCAGGTTGTCAGTTTACTGAAAAAGGGTAATACATGTATGAAGAGTAGCAAGGAATTATGAAATGAGATTCAAATAATTCATAATTCATAAACACATGCTTCTGAAATAGTCAGAAACTTACAAAGGACTTTGTATTTTGCAATGACGTCTTATGATTGTGATATAAATATATATATAATTGTCGCTTTTATCTATTCAGCTTTATTTAACACAGCAAAGCTTGGGTCGGCTATAAATTCGTTAAGAAAGCATTTCCACTGAATCCACAGAAAGAGGATAGAGATTTGAAATCTGAATCTTTTCAAATAAAACAAAAAGTCATTATTCGAACTGGAAAAAAAATCACTTCAGTTTGTTTTTTATCCTTTCCTCTCCACGTACCCCACAGGGTTCCAAGTCTTGAGGGGCGATGGGGTAGACTAGAGGTAAATGCGTTCGTTCCTTATGCCAAAGGCCTGGGTTCCATTCCCAACGTAGGTACAATTTGTGAAGTCCATTTCTGATGTCCTTGGTCGTGATATTGCTGGAATATTATTTCATGCCCCGGCGGAGTGAGACATTGTTCATGCTATTAACCCTTGGTTTCAAAACAGGAATAGGTACAGGCTGCCGTGACACAGCTTGATATTGTCCATTGTGAGCCGAGGTGAGGGGTATAGAAATACTAATTATCCTCGTCTAACTTTCACCCGAAAGTGAGAGAGTGAGTTTGGTTTTTACGCCGCTTTTAGCAATATTCCAGCAATATCACGGCGTGGGATACCAGAAATGGGCTTCACACATTGTACCCATGTCGGGAATCGAACCCAGGTCTTCGGCGTGACGAGCGAAGGCTTTAACCACTAGGCTACCCGACCGCCCCTGATCCGAAAGTCATGGGCCTGTTGTGATTTGTTCAAAATTATACAGGGTAAAACTGAAGGGAATTTTTTAAGATTTTAAGAAGTCATCACTTCAAATGAAAATAAAATTGGGTTGTCATGAACTTTGTACCTGCACGATGACGTCATTGCCTATTGCCACGACGTGTTTGTGTATACATGTATTGAAATATTAAAGCAATTTGACGGCTAAAACAAACTACAGAGCATCATTGAAATATGAGGTGAGGTGAGGTGAAATGGGGTTTAACGTCGCGTCCAAGATTATTGCACTTATATAGCGACGTGCATGCACGTGTATGTGTGTGTGTGGCTGCTTGTACTAGTCCGGACTGATGCCGATTTATAGTGCTAGCTCACTGAGATACCATGCCGCAGTTTAACATGAATACCCCACTCAGACACAGTATACTGACTCCGAGCCGACCAGTCCTTGTTTTAGCCCCTTAATGCCGAGCGCCAGACAGGGTAACAACAAGTACAATCTTTTAACGTCTTTTTGTATGACGCGGCCCGGGATCGAACCCTGGACCTTCCGCTCTCCGGGCGGACGCTCTACCACAAGACCACGGAGGCGGTCTTGAAATATGAAAGGAGTGAGTGAGTTAAATAACACTCCACTGTTAGGAATATTCCAGCAGTTACGGCAGGGGACACAACAGATGGGCTTTGGTTTTGGGTTTTACACATTGTATTGATGTGGTGTAATGGGGTATATTTTCTTTGAAAATACATTATATTATTGCACAGGTGTATACCAGGAAGTCCCATAACAATGGGAATTTATATTTAGAAGCCAATCCTTGAATCCACGCTTCAGTGACTCGTTGTATGCTTCTTAAATAACAGGATCTAGTTTGGTCAATGATGACTGGGTATTGATGGAAATATCACCGTTGATTAGTAACCGCTGCTTGTCAGGTCACAGGTCACAGGTCACCTCATGTAGCCTTTCTGTAAACATCTGCATTGTATTTCACCGTTCTCATGTGACTAACTGTAAGTTAGATATATATAACAATATTACCTCTTCAGTTGAACTGAAGTGTTATATTTTCCGAAGATTTTAGTCGTTTTGTTTTTGTTTTGTTTTTTAGGTGTACTGCATTTGGAACGTTACTGGGATGGGAACTTGACTATACCTCGGATTGTTTAGATTATTTACTCTTTGCCTTCTTCCTGTCTACGGGATGACCAGCGAAGGTTCTACCTGTCACGTCTGATGTGACCATGTCACTATGGTGTTGACAATTCTCCAAAGAAATACAAGGAAATGACCACAAATATTCAAAAGATCTTTTACAAAACTTCCCAGAAATACCAAAGAAATTGTACTGTGCCATCACAGAATCACCACATAATTATACCTACCATATAACTACCACATTACTACCACAGACACTTCACAAACATACCCAAAAGTAACACATAACTGCGACAGAAGTAATGCAGAACCACATAAATCTTCTGCAGAACTCCCGCAGAACCAAACAGACCTACTGCAGAACTAACGCAGAACCACACAATTCTTCTGCAGAAATACTGCATAACCACACATATCTTCTGCAGAACTACCACAGAACCCCGCTGGAGAGCGAAAGGTCGTGCTTTGATCTAGATCTTACTTTACTTGAATAGAACACACGCTGAACAGATTGTAAATGGTCGAACCTCTTTGGATTCCCCAAGTAACTATACCTTTGTGTCACACACGGGAGATACTATACACACGCATACTATAGATTGTTTCATAGTAACTTAGAATGGACGAAAGCAGATATCCCCTTCAGAGTATTAAAGTACTAATGCAGGTGGGTGATGGAAGCAAACATAACTATTATTTACATGTGTTTTCCTTTGTGTGGATCGTTCAGGATATTGGTAACATTCGAGTGTTTGTGGGAATATTAAAGCAGGGAGTGGCGTTTACACTTGTACATGACATGAAACTGTTTCATAACTTCAAATATCTTAGAAATTAGAGTAAATAAAACTCACAGCTTCCAACCGAAATGTGTTCATCTTCCTTACTAGACAAGTTATTAAGACTGTTGTTTTTGTATATTTAGAATGTCATTGCTTAATTTCAATGTAAATATGATTCATAAATCTAAACGTATTGATGTTGTTAATCGTGTATATACCAATTGGAAGAGGTAATTGAGAATTCCACGTCTCATTTTAGTGTAACAAGTATTCCAGTTTAAAATCTACATGTCATTATTCTTGAATAATTACTCTGAAATGTTAATTATTTTTGTCATCAGCTCACAAAATGTAAATGTTATCTTTCAGTGGCTGCTTATCTAAAACACGCTGTTGTTGCTTTAAAAAAAACAGATTCAAGAAGATTGTGTATATTCACGTGACAACATATTCTGCCGCAGTTTCAATTGTGCTTCAGGACATATAGCCAATAACACATGTCTGTCTTGTGTAATACCAGAAAATAAGCTTTCACCTTTACGTAGAACAATAAATATAGAAGTTATATATGAATCATTTTCAAAAGATGTCACTTTTTGAGTTTCCAAAATTACAAAATCCAATGGTTGATATGATATTTCTTTTGGTTAAAATGGAGTAACAAATATCTGAAGCTGTCAGTAACATCAAATGGAAGTCTTAATGATGCTTTTAAGAAAGAGGAATAACCAGTTACCATGGCAACTGAAACTTGGCTTGTTTTTCCCATAACAATGTTTGTGTGAATCATTTTGGTTTGAAATTCATGAAAATGCAAAAAGCATATACAAAACATATTTATTTCTTCATTTTTTTGTATATCAAATTTGAAGTGAGGATGAAGGGCATTTATTTAGTCTCTCAATGACCAATATGTACGCAGTGTTCATTCTATGAAATACTGCTACCGCTTCAACATAAATATTATGATTTCTCAATTTTCAAGATTTCTTGGAGGTATTTTATTTGATAAACAAAGATAAACCATGATCAACTTATGTCTCATTGTGGAAACTAAAGACATATTTAGATATACAAAATTTTAAAATTTGTTACAGAAAAGACATTGCAAATTCATATCATCAGTATGAAAAGAGTGGTAAAGATTATCTCAAATGTTTCTTATGTATATAATAATGCTTGCAAAAGTAATAGCAGTCATTATCTTTTTCAGTGATATTTATAAATTTATTCCAACTTTTTAAAGGATAAATTCTAAAATTTGTTACAGTAAGGACAAAAGTTTGTTACATGACAGAACAAATTACCATACAATGACATTTTAGATCACAAAGCAGTTTCCGCATTTTTACTGGATTAGAAAATGTGTTACTTTGAATAACAATGCACATGTTTATGATATTTATATTTTTAAATGATTAATATGAAGAATGTTACCTATGACCTACATTATAACTGTTACAGGAAAGACCTAAGACGTTACATTACTGACAATGTGAAACGAAGTTTTGGTTAGCCTAGTTAGTTCGCTATCATAAGTAAACAAAGGTTTACCAAACAGGGGCACGACTTGATGTAGTTATAGTTATATTTCCATCTCATTGTGAAATCTCCAGATTGATGCGATAGAAGACAGTTATGGTGAAGACAACATTTTGTTACATGAAAGACATTTAGAGAATAGTTTTCATGTCTTTTTGTGGTTTCTATGATCAACGATCAAATCCAAAATTTTTTAGGTCGAGTATTAATTTTACTAATATTGTGAAACACTGAAAGTATTTGGTAAAAGAATCATGGTACACTTGAGAAAATAAAGACTTGGTCAACTTGTAGGATGAACAATTCAGAAAATGTCAGAAAACACATGACCTACAGTTAGAAGAACACAACTTTCAACTGCGAGTAAGAATCTAACCTACAACCTGGAATGAAACACTTGTAACATCAAGCCATCCAAGAAGAAAGTTGAAAGATTATAGCTGTCTTCCCAAGACATTATACCCCTTCATAGTGGCTTTTAACTGTAGACCAAATGTTATTGTCAACCTCACAATGAGATGATTCTGAAGTCTTCTGTAACTTTGGGATGATTGCCTCCATCACTAGCCCCATCATCTTCAACCTTCACCTTCTCTCCTTCACTAGCCTCCTCATCTTCAGCCTTCACCTTCTCTCCATCATTAGCCTCCTCATCTTCAGCCTTCACCTTCTCTCCATCACTAGCCTCCTCATCTTCAGCCTTCACCTTCTTTCCATCACTAGCCTCCTCATCTTCAGCCTACACCTTCTCTCTATCACTAGCCCCCTCATCTTCAGCCTACACTTTCTCTCCTTCACTAGCCTCCTCATCTTCAGCCTTCACCTTCTCTCCATCACTAGCCTCCTCGTCTTCAGCCTCCACCTTCTCTCCATCACTAGCCTCCTCGTCTTCAGCCTCCACCTTCTCTCCATCACTAGCCTCCTCATCTTCAGCCTTCACCTTCTATCCATCATTAGCCTCATCTTCAGCCTACACATTCTTTCCATCAGTATCCCCTCATCTTCAGCCTTCACCTTCTCTCTATCACTAGCCCCCTCATCTTCAGCCTACACTTTCTCTCCTTCACTAGCCTCTCATCTTCAGCCTTCACCTTCTATCCATCACTAGCCCCCTCATCTTCAGCCTCCACCTTCTCTCCATCACTAGCCCCATCATTCTCAGCCTCCACCTTCTCTCCATCACTAGCCTCCTCATCTTCAGCCTTCACCTTCTTTCCATCACTAGCCTCCTCATCTTCAGCCGTTACCTTTTCTCCATCACTAGCCTCCTCATCTTCAGCCTCCACCTTCTCTCCATCACTAGCCCCATCATCTTCAGCCTCCACCTTCTCTCCATCACTAGCCTCCTCATCTTCAGCCTTCACCTTCTTTCCATCACTAGCCTCCTCATCTTCAGCCGTTACCTTTTCTCCATCACTAGCCTCCTCAATTTCAGCCTTCACCTTCTTTCCATCACTCGCCTACCATCTTCAGGTTTCACCTTCTTTCCATCACTATAGTTTCCTCATCTTCAGCCTTCACCTTCTCTCCATCACTAGCCTCTTCATCTTCACTCTTCACTTTCTCTCCATCTCTAACAGCATATTCAGCCTTCACCTTCACTCCTTCACTAACCACGTTTGGGGTAGATTTTGTATGGTGGTCAAAGTGTGAATTTGCCAGATTCCCATAAAAGACTTGTCCCTCTTCACTTTGAGGGTTTTGAGTCGAAATATGCTTTGGACTGTGTTGTCTGTGAGACAAGTTCCTGGAACATATATGTCAGAATACTGAGTTATGTCTCTTTACACTGACATCCTTCCTTTATGCCTTGAGACGGGAAATTTCCATCAAGATCTTTGGCTTCATTGGCAACAAGTTCAGAGACTACTCTCACTGTCATTTCTGCTGCTCTGTCAATTGTCTCCAAAACAAGTACACTGCCACATGATGTTGAGCAGTTACCATTTGATAACACAGTACAGGGATACAGCTCACCATTTTTCATTGCCATGTTTAATTTAGTTGTACAGTCCCACACTGAAATTCCACTTTGGAGTTGCTTTGTAGTCCAGTCAAGCACACATTGCTATTCAGTAAACCTTCATGAAGTCAGCATGAGTGAATTTCAAATTATTTTGATGATGTATTGAAATCTATACATTATCATACTTGAGTGTTTGTCTTTGCCATAACATCAACAGATCAAGAATATTATTAGACCTTTTCAGAAAATAAAGAAGCGTGGAGAGTTGAATTTTAGTGCAGTGAAGAAATGTTTTTCTCCAAAACTCGTATTCTAAAACTTGTTTGACCTTATAGAATAGAAAATACCCAGAAGCTATTAGGTACTTCATGATCACTGCCATGATTCTATATTTAATGTAAAGATTGTCTTTTCTATAACCATGGTACCATATAACTCTGAAATCATAACACTTTATTTTAGCAAGCTTAGGAACAAGTAACTAAAATCTCATTGATTCCTTTAGTACAATATATCATCAATCATAACAGAGAGTAGTTACTTTGATTTTGATTGCCTTATGGACATGTAGAATGTCATTACTGAAGCAAAACTGTCTTTGCCGTAACACATTTCTTATAACAATTAGGTGTTTTTAATAATTTTGCATAAAATGATAAAGTGCAAGTTTATTCTACAAACTGTTTGATTGAAATAATTAATTAGAATATTGAAAAAGAACAGAGAGTAGTTTACTTTGTTTCTTTATAACTTTTCAATTGCAAAATGTCATTACAATAACCAAATATGTCTTTACTGTAACACATTTCTTATAAAAAACATATGTTCTGACAACGTTGCTCAAAATAATTAAATACAACTTTGTCTTTCAAACTGCTGAATTAAAATATTCAGTTGGAATGTTGAAAAAGAACAGAAAGTAATAGTTTTCTTACTTTATAGCTTATTAAGCGAAGAAAGTAATTACCATAACACAATCTGTTTTAGCTGTAACAAAATTTAGTGTTACAGGAAAGACTGTTACAGGAAAGACAAATCATAAGATAAAAAAATATATTGACTAATTAATGGTCCCTTCATGAAGCTGAATGTTCACACAATTTTCTGTTCATGAATTGGCACATAAACTTGGAACTTGAAAGAACTATTTTGCATCTGTTCCATTGAATCATAACGTTATGGGAAAGACATGAAATGAAAATACTCGTCAGTTCCTTACCTTTTTGGTTAACATTTGGTGCCTATTTGTCTCCTGGTGCACATGGCACATCACACTCCTATTGTATAGGAAATGGTACTAGGCATGACAGAACGTACTGATATCCTTACATTGGGGATAATTGATTATTCCAAAGTTTTATTAAGTCACAAAATCTAAGGACGGTGTTATATATAATTATTATATAATCAGTTATATTGAAATTACACACTGAAATTCCTAAATGAATCTAGTTTTTATAACCATTTCAATACTTTTACTTAAATAGTGCAAACCATTTCAATACTTTTACTTAAATATTGCAAACCATTTCAATACTTTTACTTAAATAGTGCAAACCATTTCAATACTTTTACTTAAATAGTGCAAACCATTTCAATACTTTTATTTTACATTTCATTTATCTAAATACCTGGTTCAATATGTTTTCAAGTGCACCGAACTTCTATGCCTTTTGTCTGTTTAATATATTCAGCAAACATTCGGCGTATCCCCTCTTATCATAAGCCCCTCCGGGCTGGACCCTTAATCTCCAGCGCTATCTATAAATTTTGATTAACACCTCGCCGGATCTTACGTTTATACATACACGTGGGACAATGATCTTAGCACACGTTATGTAATACCTCGCTCTACAAAACACGACTGACATGGTCAGTCAAGGAGACAGCCTGGAGACAGCCAGAAGATCGACTCGTGTAAGTGACAGAACGGTTCTCCCACCCGGGAAGATTGGCCACTCGGTCCCGGTGTGCGTTCTGTAACGTTATTATCAACATGTACCTTTTCGACTTATTCCAAACCGTCAACAATAAACATGGCTGCTGTCGTCAAAACTTCACCCTGAGTTTTGTCTTCCGTCATCATCCTGAGCTACCATCCGAGGGCCGAAACGAACGCCCTTGGACAGTAATATTACATATATGCCAATATTTATAAAATGATAGTTTCTCAAATTTGAAGCTAAATGCACTGGGACAGCCAAAGACGCACTTTCTACCCATTTAAAACGCACCAAAAAACACATAATATGACACAATGATTGAAAATAACCATTTTACTATATGTATTACTTTGCAGGTGATAATCTGTACAAATATATATCTTTAATTTTGTAATGGGTTTGGACAGAAATAGTGACATCTTTTGAAAATGAGTCATATAGTACAGCAATAGAACATCATTAAAAACTACCCGCACCTCTTCAACTTAATGATGTGAACATCCTTCTCGTGCAGGGTATTCTGGGGTATCCGGTCGCACAGTTGCTAATTTAGAAGATTTATTATCTGAAACTCGAGACCATAACGACCGACACAAAGATCTATACTTAGTCCAAATGGCATCCAGGAAGTACACAACAAAGAAGCCTCCAAATCTTTCACATACAAACTTGCACACAGTCCTGATAGGTTGGTGAATGTTTTTCATCTATCATGACTGGATAAACTTGAGACATATATGTTGGCAGAGATTATATCCTTGGATGTGTTTTAAATAACAATAACGTAGATTGTTAGCAATGGCATTCAGTGCAATACATGATAAACGTCGGCTTAGTATACTACGGTTATGACGGACAATTATAGTTCGTTATAACCAAAGTTCTTTATAAGCATACATACAGCATATATACAGCAAATGGACTCGACCAAAAAAACCGAGTTCGTTTTAAGCGTGTTCGTTATAAACGTAGTTTACCGTGTACGGATATACATAAACTGTAACCAGAATCTTTTAAATTGTATTGTAGTAGGTCGGAGGTCATGACGAACTATGGACAACAGCTTGTATATTCATTTCCTGAACATACCGGGTTTCCGGGTTAGGACTATTCCCTTATGCTGGTGGTAAGACGAGCAGATGGATCGGGGGGTCACGCTCTGTGACTTGCGTCTCGGCTCAACCCCATGGATTGGAACGATGCTCATAACATTGATCACTGAATTGTCTGGACTTGATTATTTTCAGGCTATAGACTATTTCCAAGTGTGTTCAACAACAAACAGACATCATCACAAAAGTCATTAATAATATGATCGTAATACAGTAAACTACGGTTATAACAAACTTAAATGGGCCACTAAGTTTAGTTCGTTATAATCGTAGTTCGTTATAATCATATACACATCATATATACAGCAAATGTCGGAACAAAAATAATTTCGTTATATCCGTCAGTTCGTTATAAGCGTGTTCGTTATAAACGTAGTTTACTGTTTTGTCTGTGTCAACAATATATTTAGTAAGGTCGTTCAGATGAAGCATCGCCAATACAAACTATTTCAAACAACTATTTGGAGTTTGTGTAGGCATGCCGTTCTAATCATCTCATTTCGTAACTGCATAATCATTTGTATTTGTAGGAATGTTCGTTATCATCAGTTTGTCACGAAGCATCACCAACACGTTACACAAGACTACTTTCTGTGAATAACGAAACATGAAATCCCCGAGATGTGTCATTGCGTTTCACAATGAATCAGACATAACTGGGAAGGAGGCGGTTTTTGCCCCCTGACGAAGCTGATGTCAGGTTGTGAATAGCGTGAGCTGTCGCGGAGCTCTCGTCGGACATCATGCGTACTGATTCCTATGCATCGCAGAGACAGGGGTGTCGCTATTCAGTGTTAAGACCTTTAAGAGCAGGCGGATCCATGGACTGTGTGTGAAGGAGTGGGGGAGTAGCTGTAATTTCATAGCTGATCGGGTATACTAAAAGTAGCCGTATTACACTACCGGCCCATAGGAGCGTTTCTCAGGGAATGTGTGCGTGTGTGTGTGGGGAGACCATTTCGTAGGACATGCCCCATCTCATCAATAGCTCTGATTCATAATTTAACGAGAGCCAAGTCAAAAGAGTGAGTGAGATAAGATTTAAAGTCACATCGACAGTATTTCAGCCATATCGTGACGACCAAGTCAAAAGACAAAACTGAAAGTATGTGATTAAATCTAAGGTGAGAAGAGGTGAAATTGGGTTTAAAGTCCCGTCCAAGATTATTGCACTTATATAGCGATGTGCATGCACGTGTGTGTGTGTGTGTGTGTGTGTGTGTGTGTGTGTGTGTGTGTGTGTGTGTGTGTGTGTGCCGATTAAAACGATTTTTCAAGACGAAACTTTAATATTATTCTCTATGAAAACTCTGGACCATGATGTGACTTGAAACAACAGAGTAAAGTGTTGTTGAATATTCGTCATAAAGGGCATGATCATACAACACTGAATCACAATGTGCTGTGACACAATAACACAATGAGGCCACATTGAAGTTATACTCTTCAAACCGAAGAAACGTAAAACGCGCACAGGGTTTTTGATTGCCTAGCATTTGTGTCAATCGAACAGTGACAGTTCAACAACATGCACAGATTAACAGAAGTGCAAAGAAACAACGTCATAGGCAACTTGCAGGCAGGGGAATCTCGATCAGCTGTAGCCAGGGTTTTCAAAGTAGCACCCAGCACCATCACAAGGCTATGGGATCGGTTTCAACAGCATGAGTCCACACGTGATCGGCCAAGGTCGGGACGACCAAGAGTAACCATCCCGGCCAAGATCGCTACATCCTACTGCGCCACAGAACGACAACGGCCACCTCATCCGCATCCCAAATACCTGGACTGCGCGGAATCTCCGACCAGACCGTACGAAACCGTTTAAGAGCAGCAGGTCTACGAGCAAGACGTCCTGTTCGACGCGTCAAATTGAGTCGACAACATCGTCAACAAAGACTGCATCAACGAAATTCTCCGCCAAACGGCAACGGTGTATTCCAGCAGGACAATGCTTGACCGCATACAGCACGGATCACAAGAGCCTGTCTGCACAACAACAACGTTAATGTTCTCCCCTGGCCCTCCATATCCCCGGATTTGAACCCGATAGAGCACCTGTTTGGGTGAATTGGATAGACGGCTACGCCGACGTCAACCGCAACCCCAGCAGTTGGCTTTTGCGTTGCAGGCCGAGTGGGCTACCATTCCCCAGGATGTGATTCGCATACTCGTCTCTTCCATGGGCAAGATGTCAGAACGCTATCGATTCCAACGGGGGTTTATTGATGATAGCTGACCTTCACCTTGGACTTTTCCAATGTACCGATAACTGAGATGACTACAATCACCAAGTGTTCTCTCCACAACATTTAGGCTCATTACCTTGTATGGCTCCTCGTATAAATGTATTTTCCTACCTCACACAAATCTGGCTTTGCGTTTCTGTTTTGAAGAGTATATTATCATAATCAATTACACGAATAATTTGTAAATGTTTGAAACAGTTTTCATTACTAATTTGTTTTTCTATTTGAAACTTTAAAAATACAAATATGCAAACATACATCGAGACCTATTAGTATTACGTTTGCATGATGTTTCAGTTCATGTGTGAAGAAACGTAGTAGACGTTATAGTTCAGTACTCTATACTAATATTCTTCTTATTGATCAATGCAATGAAACTAGATATGAATGACACCTGCGATTAATTAGGTCATGATGACTTTAATGCGACTGTAATAAATATCATTCAAGTATTTAACGTTGTTGAACAGAAAGAAACAATGCTCCCTGTAAGTGTAAGCCTTTCAGGAACTCCGAACCCCTGTAAGTGTAAGCCTTTCGGGAACTCCGAACCCCTGTAAGTGTAGGCCTTTCAGGAACTCCGAACCCCTGTAAGTGTAAGCCTTTCAGGAACTCCGAACCCCTGTAAGTGTAAGCCTTTCACGATCTCCGAACCCCTGTAAGTGTAAGCCTTTCAGGAACTCCGAAACCCTGTAAGTGTAAGCCTTTCACGATCTCCGAACCCCTGTAAGTGTAAGCCTTTCACGATCTCCGAAACCCTGTAAGTGTAAGCCTTTCACGATCTCCGAAACCCAGTAAGTGTAAGCCTTTCAGGAACTCCGAAACCCAGTAAGTGTAAGCCTTTCAGGAACTCCGAAACCCTGTAAGTGTAAGCCTTTCAGGAACTCCGAACCCCTGTAAGTGTAAGCCTTTCAGGGACTCCGAACCCCTGTAAGTGTAAGCCTTTCAGGACCTCCGAAACCCTGTAAGTGTAAGCCTTTCACGATCTCCGAAACCCAGTAAGTGTAAGCCTTTCAGGAACTCCGAAACCCAGTAAGTGTAAGCCTTTCAGGAACTCCGAAACCCTGTAAGTGTAAGCCTTTCAGGAACTCCGAACCCCTGTAAGTGTAAGCCTTTCAGGGACTCCGAACCCCTGTAAGTGTAAGCCTTTCAGGAACTCGGAACCCCTGTAAGTGTAAGCCTTTCACGATCTCCGAACCCCTGTTAGTGTAAGCCTTTCACGATCTCCGAACCCCTGTAAGTGTAAGCCTTTCACGATCTCCGAACCCCTGTAAGTGTAAGCCTTTCAGGAACTCCGAACCCCTGTAAGTGTAAGCCTTTCAGGAACTCCGAACCCCTGTAAGTGTAAGCCTTTCAGGACCTCCGAAACCCTGTAAGTGTAAGCCTTTCAGGAACTCCGAACCCCTGTAAGTGTAAGCCTTTCAGGAACTCCGAACCCTGTAAGTGAAAGCCTTTCAGGAACTCCGAACCAATCTTGGAAGAAGGAGCACCGTGGACTGATCATGAACCCGCCGAGGATACTATATGTACAAATTTGGAAGTGAGTGAGTGTGTTGGGTCTCACGCCCCTTTTAACAGTATTCCAGTTATATCACGGCATGGCAGCTTGATGTGGGAGGAAATCCCGAAGTGATGTAGGTCTTAGACGTTTACCACTTTGGTAAATCCACGAGCACGGATATGATGCTGACAAACCTAGAAACAAAATCAGGGCGAACCGGTATTCGAACCCACGATCATAGGTTTCTGGCGTGCCCAAGGGACGCAACTCTGAAAATCGCAATTCGAAGCCTCAGACGACTTGACTACAGACTACATTATCTTAATGTGTTGAAATAATCAGCTGAAAACACAGATTTATTCGTACTCAGCTCGAAACAGTACTCCAGAAAGTCAGTGTCAGAATTTCATTTTAATTTAATTTTTTTTATATCCCTTTTCCAAAAACACGTATATGGTAGATATTCAACTTATGTTTTGGATATATATGGTATTATATCCACGTACATGCACATTGTATGTATTTGTAAAATACAAACTATTTTCAAATATGATCTTTATTTCTAAGGTGCTTTATACGTATGCCTGATCCAAACTTCACAGCATGTTATCCGCTTTTCTCGAAATCCGCACTTGATATAGTCTAGTATGTGTCATTTAATTTACAAAGTACCCGTGAAGATCCGGTGTAGAATAGGTCTTCAGCATCCAACGCTTATCCTAAGAGGCGACTAACAGGATCGGGTGGTCAGGCTTGCTGACTTGGTTGATGCATGACATGGTATCCCAATTGCGTGGATCGATTCATATGATGTCAATCTCTGGTCAAGACTCGATTACTAACAGACCGTCACATAGCTGGAATATTGCTGAGTGAGGCGTTTAAACAACAAACAAACAAAGAAATAATTTACAAGGATCATCTCTCTAAATCATAGAATATTCAATCTTCCAATCTTTGTTTCACATACTGAAGAGGCCACAGGCCTATAGTACAATTTGAAGAATATACAATTTGATACAACTTATGTACATATCTCACCAAATCACCTCACGTCATTCCACCTCGCATCTCAACGCAGTCACATAATTTCACACATACAGTACAATACCATACCCTGTAATTTCATAATTTCTATTTTACCATATCACAACTTGTTATATCATACAACATATTCTATAACATCACATCATATTGTATCATTATTATAAGATAATACTATATCGTATTATTTCATATACCATTATCATATCATAACATACCATACATACCATCGTACCATATATCACACCTATATTATATCACATTTCAACATGTCATATCACACAACACATTAGCAATTTCATAGCTTGTCCCATCATATCTTATCATATCATACCATATAATGCCATGTCATTCAAATGCCAATTTATTTCATATAAATGAATCAATATTTATTTAACACTGGAAGACCGCAAGCAATATAATATGTACACTAAAAAAACAGTATTTACAAAATTTCTATAATACACATAACATATTGCATCATATCCCCTCATGTATCATATCACACCACAACACTTATCATATCATATCACATCATGTCATGTCACATCATATCATTTCACATCATATCATTCCATATACATATAACTATACTAAACCATGTGTAATATCACGTCCCACAATATCATATGACAGCCTAGTAGTTTAATACCATTTCTAACTCTTTTGTTTGTAGTTTATTCATAAGGCAAATATCTATAAATATGTACATAATGTATATACACAACAGTTTCCTAATACCAAGCAGATCAGATTATTCTTTCATAAGGTTCTGTCGGTATAAAGAGGCATAATATATGTACATGGAAACATTTTGTAAGATACTTCTTTTTGTGTTTGACAGCAGTTTAACAAATTTAATAATATTAGGGTAGCTGTAATAATAAGTTTGCAGGTATTTTTCTCTAAGGTGTAATACACTGGACATACTATTAAGAAATGAAATTAATCTTCTACTGAGTTTTAACTACATAGATTACAGATTCTTTCTTCACGAGTATTGTTTACATAGCGCCCTGTTTCTATTAAAAGGTCGTGAGAAGAACATCTAAAACATGAAAGAGCCGTTCGAAATTTTTATTAACATTAACTTTTGATAAATAATCTTCCATAATTATTTCTGATTTAAACATTTTGTAATAAAAGCACTTGTTTGTTAGAGTCAATGATCCTTTAATCTCTGGGTTAATGAAAGTATAAACATTGATTTGGAATACACATTTTGGTTTTGTCAAATATCAAAGCCACAACTGAAATGTAATTCTCTCACACCTGTAACCCAGTTTCTTTTCCCATTATTATCATAAACTATCATCATATTATAACACTTTTTTGGCAATCTATATGAGGGCATGTCAATAAGTGTCAGCCAGTATTTAATAACTTTTATATTTGAATATACATAGAGAGGGAATCTTCCACATTCTCCATACACCACCAAGCTGGAAGTGTTTATTTTAACACCTAAATACTTTTTGCAAACATATAAATGAATCTTTTCTATGGCATCAAAGTGCTGTAAACCCCAGATTTCTGCCCCATACAACAAAATGGGGAGTATCTTTATATCAAATATTTTTTAAAAAAGATTGATGAGAAATGGTTTCTAAAACTTTAAAAACTCTTATGGATACTCACAAAGACCTTTCTTGCTTGTAAAGCAGCTTGATACAAATGTTTATGCCATGACAAGTTTCTACTGAAGTAAACACCAAGATATTTATAAAATCCTGTAGTTTCTATTTTTTGTCCTTTAAAGGACCAATATTCTTACTTGCTGAATGACCTCCATTCTTAAATACCAAAACTTTTGTTTTACTCATGTTAACTGTTAACTTCCTTTTATTGCAGTAACTTTTAAGTTCATTAATTTGACACTGCAGTCCTTTGACTGTTGATGAAACGAGAGCAATATCATCTGCAAATAAAAGTAAAAATATCTGTGTAATATCTGGATGGAGCTGCACACCATAATTACAGTTGGTATTTATTTGTACAGCCAGTTCATTTATGAAAAAAGTAATGAGAAATGGGGTTAAGATACATCCTTGTCTTACTCCTAACTGACTAATAAATGTTTCTGATATATAATTATTGTTTCGCACACACACCTTAATATTCTCGTAAATGCTACCCAATAGTTTGTTCATCTTAAAGCTGAGGCCATGTGATCTTCCATAGTTTATGTCTCTGCACTGAGTCAAATGCCTTGACAAAGTCAACGAAGAGCACATAAAGTTTCCCACCCTTGACACTGAGGTATTTGTTAACTTGAACTTGAAGGATAAAAATGTTGTCAATAGTTGAATAGCCCTCTCTAAACCCAGCTTGTTCTTCATTGATTTTGTTGAGGGTATCTGCCCACAACACTAACCTTTTATTAATTATGTTTGTGAATAGTTTACCAAATATACTTAGCAGTGAAATACCTCTGTAATTGTTTATATTATTTAGATCACCTTGTTTATGTATTAGCACAATTATCCCTATTGACCATGCATCTGGAAATGTTCCATTTTCTAATATAACATTAAATATAAGTTCAAGGTAAGGTACAGTGATATCTGAGGAACGTTTAAAAAACTCAGGAATAATCTAATCCATTCCTGGTGATTTGTTGCATTTAAGATGGTGTATACTCTCTAAAATCTCATCTCTAGTAATAGGGGAATCCAGTATATCATTTGCAAACTGAGTATCTGTTTGAGTCTGAGTATTATCTTGTGACTCCCGGAACTGATTTTCAGGGCTCTGATCAGTATCTGTGAAAGTAAATAATTCTTTAAAGTAGATGTACCAATCCTTAATGTTGACATTATTTGCCTTTTGATGTTTGCTTAGACTTTCCAGTTCTGGTCAAAATAGTTTAGAGTCATGAATGTTATCTTCTAAGGATTGTTGCTTATCATGTAAATATTCTTGTTTCTTTTCTTTGCACACAGCTATATATTTGTTTCTTATGTTATGATATTCTCTAAGTGAGTCCTTATCTTTACATCTCCTGAATTTATTGAGTGCCCTACATCTTTTCTTTTTAAGACCCTCACATTCTGCATCATACCATTTACACAATTGATTAAGCTTTAAGTTTCTAACCTTTTCTTGCATGTCTGAGCCCGCTAATTTCAAGGCATCCACTAAGTAATTAATACTTACATCAATATTGGACAATGCTGTATTTACTGATTTATCAAGCATAGAATATTCATGGCAACATGGTTTACGTTGCCCCGTGAGACTTACCAATTACGACCGCCTCCGTGGTCTAGTGGTAGAGCGTCCGCCCGGAGAGCGGAAGGGGTTCGATCCCCGACCGCGTCATACCAAAAGACGTTAAAAGATGGCACTTGTTGTTACCCTGTCTGGTGCTCGGCATTATGGGGCTTAAACGAGGACTGGTCGGCTCGGAGTCAGTATACTGTGTCTGAGTGGGGTATTCATGTTAAACTACGGCATGGTATCTCAGTGGGCTAGCACTATAAATCGTCCGGACTAGTGTCAGTCCGGACTAACGGAAGTAGCAACACACACACGTGCATGCACGTCGCATATATATAGTGCAACAATCTTGGACGCGACGTGGAACCCCATTTCACCTTTACCTCTTCCCAACTACCACATGCTGTGGGAAGGAAAGAGTGAAATGAACTTTATTTGGCAAATATATTCACATTATTAACACGTACATGTATTTAGATTAAACAGGATTGCAAATCCATCCTGAAATAACATGCTGATTGCCAAATTCTGGAGATGAATAGGTGTAATTAATTTCTCGTCCAGTTCAAACCGTAAATTCAAAATAATAATCATACTCGAATATATGCCGCAACACATTCAATAGGGTGTAAAAGTTAAAACTGTTTTGTTTATCTGTTTAAGGCAAATCATATTATGCCATATGAATATGCAGTTGTTCGGTCCTTTTTTGTACAACATTTCAAAGATAAAAGTGTATTATTTTTCAACTGTACCTTATTAAGAAGAGCAAATTTATATTTTGACTTCTTTAAAAAGGAATCCTGCCGAATATTTGATAAGTTGACTGTCCGGCGGACAGTTACCATTGCCCTTAATGGGGAATACAATACTTCTGGACAGGAACGCGAAGGTCCGGTCATCCAAACAGCAGAAGCTAACCGTCTGGATAAACCCAGTCGCACAGGAATAGCTGGCTGTTTGTCATTGCGTCTATTGTCGTAAATAATCACGTTATCACTGAGCTCCGGGTGGATTGTCTTCATGGTCTGGTGCCCATGTTCAAAGTAGGATTAACTTGACACCGATCTATACCACAAGGATTGTCTTACAGGACCATTATTGTGTTCTTTGACAAACCGGATACAGCGTCTGCCAATTGTCAGTGCCTCGTCCCCCACCCTATCCGGGTACAGGGTAGAGAGAACAAGACATTCGCCCTCCCCTTTGTAAGTCCTCGCCCATTTCTCCTCCTCCTAGTCAGGGTAATTCTGGTTGAGTAGTTTCTCAACAAAACAACAACTCTCCCAATCCGGCTTCCAGTCTGAAAATAGCAGCTTTAACAAATGAAAATACCTTTAAAAATAATGTATGGTAATTTCGTAAGAGATAACTGTAAGAAAATATCACGCTGAAACGAGGAAGAGGGGCATCAGCCAATGAGAACTGAGCATGACGTCATTGTATCATTGTGATGACTTCCAAGAACTTCTATGAGCATGTGGGAGTGTGTATTGGTATATATATGCCCCTCTCGCCTTCACAAACCAACAGAGAGTCTTCAGATTGCAGACTTAACGAAACATTTCTGGAAGAGAACGCACCACAGGTAGGTGAAGTACCCTAAACAATTATAACCTGAGCTGAAGACCAGTGGCATTATTTACAATGGTCTGCACTCTGGTGTCTGCATCCCGTGTTGTTTGTTTTTTTGTTTAACGCCGCACTCAGCAATATTCCAGCTATATGACGGCGGTCTGAAAATAATCGAGTCTGGACCAGACAATCCAGTGATTAACATCATGTACTTCGATCCACGCAATTGGGATCGATGACATGCATCAACCAAGTCAGCGAGCCTGACCACCCGATCCCGTTAGTCGCCTCTTACGACAAGCATAGTCGCCTTTTACGGCAAGCATGGGTTGCTGAAGACCTATACTACCCCGGATCTTCACGGGTCACATCCCGTGTTGGTCCCGATGTTGCATTTATATTTATATTTATATTTATACATTGTATTTATATGGTTTGTTTGTTTGTTGTTTGCCGCACTCAGCAATATTCCAGCTATATGACAGCGGTCTGTAAATAATCGAGTGTGGGCCAGACAATCCAGTGATTGACAACATTTGCATCGATCCACGCAATGACATGGATCAACCAAGTCAGCAAGCCTGACCACCCGATCCCGTCAGTCGCCTCCTACGACAAGCATAGTCGCATTTTGCGGCAAGCATGGGTTGCTGAAGTTCTATTCAAAGTATTAACTGGTACATTGATTTACATTATAGACCATGACTATGCTGACCAAATGATGCTTTAACGACTTCAATTTGCTTGATCAAGTAATTTATCTGAACCTGCTCTTCAATATTATGGCCCCATACTCATTCAGCATTGTATTTTGATGTGGAGCATGTTGCCAACTCGTATTTCATGAGAGTCTGTGTGGTTTCAACTCAGAAAAAACCCGGGTTTGTACCGTTAAAAACCATTAAACCTAATAAATACAAAATCAATAAATAATTAAATGAAGACTTAATATCAATGAATAATCAATAAATAATATTAAATCACGCAGTTTTATGTTTACGATAAAGAAGGCAATACAATAGGTGACACAAGAAGTAACAGGCCATAGAGTTTATGTTATTGCACTCACTTTTTCCACTGTTGAATGCCTTGAAAGATGCATTTCTCAGTTCGTGAATCCTAAATAGTGTTGAAAGTGGCAGGAATACGATGTCTACAAATAAGTATCAAAACTACACTTGACAAGTAAATTAGAAACTGGTCGGGTTAGATCTTAAAGGCCTCAAATTGACCTCTGTCCCTCTTATATATGCCTTTAATAAATGTCACATCCAGAAATTTCTCGGACGATCAAACCAGTCCTGTTCATGTACACAACAAGGGCAGATAACTGCTGTTAACATCTTGCCATGACAGATCTTGTTTGGTGTACAGCTATAAAAGTGCTTTTTAATGGGTGGGAGGCTTCAGAGCATCCCATATAAAGCATTCCCTAAAGTAATGTTAGGTCCAGTCTTATTTCTATATATTGTTTTCAAAGGATGGCAGAACCTGCATGATGTTGTTGCCGTTTTTTTGTTTTGTTTTGTTTTTTAATAACGCCCATACATGAATAGGGGCGTTGGGTAGCCTAGTGGTTAAGCGTTCACTCTTCACGCCGATGGCCCGGGTTCGATTCCCAACATGGGTACAATGTGTGAAGCGTTTTGTACTTTCCCTAGTCGTGGTATAACAGCGATAATGCCAAAAGCGGCGTAAAATCATATTCTCTTATACCCGTACTCTAGTTAACTATTTATTATCACGGCTTAAACGTCAGGACTTCATGTTCTGTTCTGTATCCTTATCAGTGATGGGTAATATAAAGTTGACGAGTCCCGTGGTTCTGCTGTGGCTGGCGTTATTCATCGGCGGTGGAGCCTGTACAAGTATGTCACCAAGTGAGTACACATTGATGAAGATGTCGTGTAATGCTGGCGATATTGTAGCTGTCTGAAGTTCCCGGAAGATGACTCTTGATTGTCTGTTTTTGAACTGACAGGAAACCACCTCAGTGATTTGAATCTGATCAATCACAAATGGGAGACAATCGAACAAGGGGCGTAGTGCTGTACCACTAAAAACGTTACTTATAACCCCTTTATTTGGAAGAATCGTTGGCATGAAGCAGGCCGTCACCATCTATCTCTATGAAATATGTGATTACGGTGATAATTATATGAAAGAATCAATGAAAATTAGTGATGACACCAGATGCATTGTCTGATAGGCATTTCTTAGGAGTTGACGGATGACAAAGTATAGACACAATTTATGGATAAACATTTCCTTATTTTACTGTAATGGCAACGTTTTGGTATAAATCCTTATACCGTTGTCAAGAAGAGATCTATACCTTAACGTCGCCATTACAGTGAAATAAGGAAGTTTTTATCCATAAATTGTGTCCACTTTATGACACCAGATGTTCGTGAGGGATGTATCGGCTGCTGAAACTGTTCACTTTATGTTTTATATGATAATAGTAAAGAGTCATGCGTCACCCAATTTACGAGAATAATTTAAGGGACAACGGGTTTAAGAGATGAGAATGGTGGGAGCCTTCAGAGCATCCCATATAAAGGGATGTTACGTCTCATTGCTATATATTTTTTATCAAAGGGTGCAAGAACCTGCTTGATGTTGTTGCCGTTGTCGACGGCTCCGACAGTATCGATGATGCCGATTTCCGAAAACTGAAGACGGCCGTAATACAGATATCGGATGCTCTCGACCTGAGTGAGACAGGAACGATGTTTGGAGCTGTTGTGTACAGTTCAACTGTTTCTGAAACAGCAGCACTCAGCAGCAATAGTGCTGCCCTGAGGTCAGAGATCTCCAAGTTTGGCCACCCCAAGGACGGGACAGCAACCCATCTCGGTATTCGGAGGATGACTGACATGATGCAGAATCAGGGCCGTGCTGATGTTCCCAAGGTCGGCATCGTCATCACCGATGGGCGATCTAAGAACCCGGCAGCAACCCAAACTGCTGCAGCTGACGCCAGAAAAGCAGGGCTCAACATGTTTGCTGTCGGGGTCGGATTTTCCATCAACACAACAGAACTTAACGGTATCGCCTCCTCCCTGGGAAATGTCTTGAAGCTGAATGACTTTGATGAACTTCTTGACAATGTTTTAGCCCTGGTCCAGAGAGTGTGCAAAGGTGTGTATTGGTGATCTCCTCTTTTTAATGAAATTTTAAATAAATCGGAAATAGTTTGAAAAACATTGCCATTCAAACAATTGCGACAATATCAACCTTTCACTCCATTTTGAGCGTATTTCGAACAGTAGAATTATATGGTTATAAGCCAGTTATTTCAAACATTTACAGTTGACGGAAACTGGTCTGAGTGGACGGTTACAACCGGAGATTGTTCAGCGTCGTGTGGAGGAGGCTCTAGAACCATCTCCAGGAACAGGACCTGCACCAACCCTGCTCCCAGCAACGGTGGAGAGGACTGTGTAGGAGAGTCGAAAGAGGAGGATTCTGAAGTCTGCAACTCTGATGGATGTCCAGGTAGATTTATTTTCCTTCCGCATGACGCCTTAATGTAAGATGTAACACGTTCACCAAGTAATGTGTGCATCAGCGTTACAGATATAACGTACAGACAAGACCGATAGCTTTTAAATAATGACGTGAATAACTATATCGTTACAGTAAATGGAAGCTGGTCTGTGTGGACGGTTACAGCCGGAGATTGTTCAGCGTCGTGTGGAGGAGGCTCTAGAACCATCTCCAGGGCCAGGACCTGCTCCAACCCTGCTCCCAGCAACGGCGGAGCGGACTGTGTGGGATCCGCAACCGGAGATTATTCAGAGACTTGCAACACTGTTGGATGTCCTGGTATGAAACTAATATAAAAAGCATGGACCTAATCAAATTCAAATGCTTTACAGATGTTCTCTTTACAAAGTTGATCAATAAATATATTCAGAAGTAACGGAATAGGGTTGCCATGTATCTATTGAAATACCCCAATGCGCTCATACTAAATGTAAGTCAATTTGTAAATGCTTCGCCTATAGTTGACGGAAACTGGACTGAGTGGACGGTTACAACCGGAGATTGTTCAGCGTCGTGTGGAGGAGGCTCTAGAACCATCTCCAGGAACAGGACCTGCACCAACCCTGCTCCCAGCAACGGCGGAGCGGACTGTGTTGGATCCGCAACCGGAGATTATTCAGAGACTTGCAACACTGTTGGATGTCCTGGTATGAAACTAATATAAAAAGCATGGACCTAATCAAATTCAAATGCTTTACAGATGTTCTCTTTACAAAGTTGATCAATAAATATATTCAGAAGTAACGGAATAGGGTTGCCATGTATCTGTTGAAATACCCCAATGCGCTCATACTAAATGTAAGTCAATTTGTAAATGCTTCGCCTATAGTTGACGGAAACTGGTCTGAGTGGACGGTTACAACCGGAGATTGTTCAGCGTCGTGTGGAGGAGGATCTAGAACCATCTCCAGGAACAGGACCTGCACCAACCCTGCTCCCAGCAACGGCGGAGCGGACTGTGTAGGAGAGTCGAAAGAGGAGGATTCAGAAGTCTGCAACTCTGATGGATGTCCAGGTAGATTTATTATCCTTCCGCTTGACGCCTTAATGTAAGATGTAACACGTTCACCGAGTAATGTGTGCATCAGCGTTACAGATATAATGTACAGACAAGACCGATAGCTTTTATATAATGACGCGAATAACTATATCGTTATAATAAATGGAAGCTGGTCTGTGTGGACGGTTCTAACCAGAGAAGACAATCGTTTAACCTTTCTAGATTCGATGCTAGGATATTTCCCTAAATATTTTAGGGATTTTATAAACTGGTCAAAAACAGGGTTTTCATGAAATTACTGAAATGATTTCACGCAACCCTGGTTTCACAGTCTTGCCATACCGAGAATCGTGGTTTAAAATCAACAGATCCTCCACTAACTTAATACTTTTTTATTGTTTTGCTTTATTATTGGTTAATAGCGTCGTTGGTCTTTGTTCCAGTGGACCTGTGTGACGGCTGCCTGTATGCCAATGGTATCGGGTATATGCCCTACCCCTCTGACTGCTCTAGGTACGTTCAGTGTTGGGAGGAAGGCTCCCAGCCCATCGTCAGGCCGTGTGCCCCCGGGACGCTCTGGGACCAGACCGATCTCACCTGTAAACATGCTAGTGCTGTTTCATGCGGTTCCCCATCTCCAGGTAATGTGTTGTATAATCATGCAATCACGATTTATTAACACGGGGTATTCCGAACGACAGTAACAGGTTTTATGATTATATCCATACAATCTATGCATCTATAAGCCATTCCAGAATGTCCTTCTTATCAGTTTTAAATTTTTAAACCGCGAATACGTCAAAATATGTTTCAAAGCGTAGTCGTCAGTTTGAAACTAGTGTCGTAAAGCTCGAGAAAGCTGCCTTCTTATTAGCCAATGTCGATTTCTTGTGAGTCATTTCATTGGTCGGTCAAAAGTCGCGAAAGGTCGTTCTGACCTGACCCGTAATGGGATGTCCTCAGATCTTTGTTTAGCGGTAGCGAAAACTAAGATCTGATTTTAATGAGATTGACTCTTTTCACGAAGACCTGGTGTCTGCATGGACTTTCAGTGCTTCAGTCAGGTACTTTTTACCACTACTTTACCTTTACGCTCGAAGGAATCTGTTTCGGCAGGTAATCGAGAGTGATCATTCTCTGGCGTTGACGTTTTATTTTAGTATGGATCTAGAACGTTACAATGAAGGGATAGTTTAGAAGGGAATGAAAAAGCTGATCTACTTCAGTATCAGTTAAGTCGAACGTTGACAATTCCACCCTCATCGGGTGCACTAAAGTCAAGGCACATCTTCAGCGTATATATGGAAAATTGTTTCAGGGGGCGATGGGGTGGTCTAGTGGTTAAAGCGATAGCTCGTCATGCCGAAGTCCCGGGTTCGATTCCCACATGGGTACAATGTATGAACCCATTTCTTGTTCCACTGTTCATATATTGCTTGAATATTGCTAAAAGCGGTGTAAAACCATACTCACTCACTCACTCACTCATTCATTGTTTCAGTACCAACAACAGCCGCCCCTAGTGCTTGTAAAGGAAAGAGGGAGGTTGCCGGCAACAAGGCAGTGTACCAGCTGTATGTCAATGGTCACGGGTGGTTGAACAGGCCATGCCCTGCTGGAACCGAGTTTAAAGCCGCCCTGTGTCGCTGTGACACTTCATATGTACCCATTCCTGGTAAGCAACTATGAAGCATATAGATACATCATGTCATTTAGTCATGAGGGGGCACGGGTGGCCCAGTCGTCTAAGGCGCCGCGATTCGCTGTGCAGAGTTGCGTCCCTTGGGCAGAACCATGCCCAGGTAGCGGACTGGTTACTATTTACACGAAGGACATATTTCTGATAGTATACGGTCCATAATACCGTTCACACATTTTGTGAATTTTGAATTTAATTGTAAAGCTTTTGTGTATATTTCTTGTTTATTTTCTTTGGAGTTATTGTATTATAAATCTTTGTTAAAGCTAACTTTTGAATTAATTTTTGGTTAATTTAATGAAGATAGCATAGCATGGCATAGCATAGCATAGCATAGCATAACATAGCATAGCATAGCATAGCATAGCATCGCATATGCTTTCGTAACATTGCGTAGCGTAAAATAGCATAGCATAGCATAGTATAGCATAGCATAGCATGGCATAGCATAGCATATGGTTTCGTAAAACTGCGTGGCGTAAAATAGCATAGCATAGCATATGGGTTCGTAGCGTTGCGTTGTGTAGCATAGTATAGCATAGCATAGCATAGCAAATGGTTTCGTAACATTGCGTAGCGTAAAATAGCATAGCATAACATATCGTTTCGTAGCGTTGCGTTGTGTAGCATAGCATAGCATAGCATAGCATAGCATAGCAAATAGTTTCGTAACATTGCGTAGCGTAAAATAGCATAGCATAGCATATCGTTTCGTAGCGTTGCGTTGTGTAGCATAGCATAGCATAGCATAGCATAGCATCGCATATGGTTTCGTAACATTGCGTAGCGTAAAATAGCATAGCCTAGCATATGGGTTCGTAGCGTTGCGTTGTGTAGCATAGCATAGCATAGCATAGCATAGCATCGCATATGGTTTCGTAACATTGCGTAGCGTAAAATAGCATAGCCTAGCATATGGGTTCGTAGCGTTGCGTTGTGTAGTATAGCATAGCATGGCATACCGGAGATAAATTTTCATTTATTTTTCGGTGTAGTCACCGTAGCGTATGTCACATTCAGAAAATGACGACAAATAGCTTATCAAAGTAGACAGGTGATGAGGCCGTTCTCATGGCAACCGTTCACGTTTCAGAGTCCACAACAACAGCAGCTAGTCCCGATTGTCGGGAGGTTGCCGGGAACACGGCTGTGTACGAACAGTTGGTAAGTGGTCACGGTTGGATGGAGAGACCATGCCCTACTGGAACAGAGTTTCATGTCGCCGGATGTCGATGTGTCGTGTCAAACGTCCCTGTCGTCCCCGCCGTCACAACCACATCTGCGTCTGGTGAGTGAATCTATAAAAACACTATGTAAAATATATGTGTCCCACCAGGAGAAAATGGGCGCTATGGGTACCAGGATACAATTGTGCTGTGACGTCATAAAGACGTTTGACGTCAACATTCTTACGCGTTTCTCATTCGTTTGTTATGTAATAAAAACACTATTTCAAAAATTTCAGCATACATGTGTACTTTCAAACGATGAGATATTATATATAAAATCTGCAATCATCACATAAACAGCTGTAGGTCGGAAAATGTGGACTTGTTTGATGCCATTGATCTCAGTAATAAATATGAATTGAAGCTTGTGAAGTTTATTTTTGTATGGCTAAGTTCCTGCAGTTTAAAAAAATAATAAGAAGTCAAAATGTTGTTTTTTGTTAACCCATATATCACATGGTTGCTCACAGATTCTGAAAATTTCTCAAATCTGCAGGTCACAGTGGCGATTTGAGACCCGATCACGCGTTGATTTAAAGTCCAACCTAATTCGTTTTTATAGTTTGCAAGTTGCGATCGCCTTGTTAAAAAGTAACAGGATGACGTCATGTTCAAATGACGTAGTTTCCAGTTTCTGAGATACCTATATACAAATATCGGAGTGTTATAACATTATAATTTGAAATCTTTATGAGCTATATTGCCTCTGTAGTACCCGATTCAGGAGGGTCAGTTTCAAGAGTGCATTGTATTACAGCTACCGCAGTGTGCCAACCGGAAGTGTACCTCCCTTGCAACGATGACCTCAACGACTACTCGGGACGTTACACCTTCATCCAGAACGAAGGCGTCACCATCAATGACGGTGCTGCCTCCTTCTCCCGCGACTCTGGACTCCGCATCCCTCGTTTCTCTAACGTCGACATCGGCAGCACGCTCGTCATATCGTTCTCTCTGCGGAGGGGCGAAAACACCGACAGACCACAGGCTATCGTCAGCAATGCCGACTGTGGTCGACAGGGGTCCATCTACATCATTCAGACATCGTCGACGGTGGAATTCATTTTGAGGAACAAGAATGAGGCGGAATGTACGCTCTCTTTGCCCTACGAAGTGAGTAGACCAGGCTGTTATGTGAGGAGATTACAGCGAAACCCTGTTAGTCGGGATTCCTAGTTTTTATAGCGATTACCTATAGGGACGAATACATACATACACAGGACACTTCTCAACAATCGAGACTCGTTCATCCGGAATTATATATTTACCTAACTCTGATCGATTTACTGGGGTCCCGTCCGGAGAACGAGGTTTCACTGTGTCAATGGCTGGTTCTCCTCATCCCGAAGTACTGTAGACCTGGTAGACTGGCATTAAGTCCTAGATAAAAAGTAATCTTATTTAATAATATGTATCTACAAAATATAAATATCAAAATCCAAATGGAGCCCAGAACAATCCTTAATTTCAGGACCAGTCTTGCCAAATCTTTCTAGACTGAACTGGTCTCCTTTTTTAATATATTCTTTGGGGTCTGGGACACAAACTATAGATATGGAAGAACGAGATGCTCTTTTATCGAGTCTCACCTGTGTTATATCACCCTTAACTTGTACTGGATCTTATCTACAGGTTGCTTTATGCAATTTGTTGTTCACAGTTGTGTCCCTTGGGCACGCCAGAAACCTCTGATAATGGGTTGAAATCCCGGTTCGACCTTATATTGTTTCTTAGTTTGTCAGCACCATATCCGTGCTCGTGATAAACGTCTTAGACCTGCATCACGTCGGGCTTTCCTTCCACATTAAGCTGACAAGCCGTGATATAACTGGAATAGAGTTAAAAGCGGCGTTAAACCCAACTCACTAACTTACTCATTTTTCCTTTAGGTCAGGAGTTTTGACCACTATGAAACTGATTTTTGATTGTAATGGAATATGTTTTTCTTCCAGACCGTCGTGGGTTACAGGAGCCGGTCTATGACTAACTGTAGACTGACATTGTACGGCGGTAACATGACGGCCAAGGTTGGAAGCGAGACTAAAAACATTTCCTGTCCAGGTAATGAATATCTGACAAGACCTTAGCTTACCTGTAGCTCTTGTACATGCGAAAACCCCGCCATCTTAGCTTGTCTGTAGCTCTTGTACATGCGAAAACCCCGCCATCTTAGCTTGTCTGTAGCTGTTGTACATGCGAAAACCCCGCCATCTTAGCTTGTCTGTAGCTGTTGTACATGCGAAAACCCCACCATCTTAGCTTGTCTGTAGCTCTTGTACATGCGAAAACCCCGCCATCTTAGATTGTCTGTAGCTCTTGTACATGCGAAAACCATGCCATCTTAGCTTGTATGTAGCTCTTGTACATGCGAAAACCCCACCATCTTAGCTTGTCTGTAGCTCTTGTACATGGGAAAACCCCGCCATCTTAGCTTGTCTGTAGCTCTTGTACATGCGAAAACCCCGCCATCTTAGCTTGTCTGTAGCTCTTGTACATGCGAAAGAAAACACCGCCATCTTAGCTTCCCTGTAGCTCTTGTATATGGGACACAGCCATCTTAGCTTCCCTGTAGCTCTTGTATATGGGACACACACATCTTAGCTTATCTGTAGCTCTTGTACATGGGACACACCCATCTTAGCTTGTCTGTAGCTCTTGTATATGGGACACAACCACCATCTTAGCTTGTCTGTAGCTCTTGTATATGGGACACAACCATCTTAGCTTGTCTGTAGCTCTTGTATATGGGACACAACCATCTTAGCTTGTCTGTAGCTCTTGTATATGGGACACAGCCATCTTAGCTTGTCTGTAGCTCTTGTACATGCGAAAGAAAACACCGCCATCTTAGCTTCCCTGTAGCTCTTGTATATGGGACACAACCACCATCTTAGCTTGTCTGTAGCTCTTGTATATGGGACAAAACCACAATCTTAGCTTGTCTGTAGCTCTTGTACATGCGAAAGAAAACACCGCCATCTTAGCTTCCCTGTAGCTCTTGTATATGGGACACAACTATCTTAGCTTGTCTGTAGCTCTTGTATATGGGACATCACCACCATCTTAGCTTTTCAATTGATCACTTTGTTTTCCAGGTGACATTGCCAAGAGCCAGTGCGCTATGCAGGTGGGGCGGGGCACAGGCTATGACAACTTTACAGGAGAAATTGACGAGGTGAGCATACAGAAGGCAGGGTGACATTTTACGAAACGCTCTTCGCGCTTCGACCTCCTGAACGACTTCTAAACCACATAGGGGCACGGGTGGCCCAGTCGTCTAAGGCGCCGCGATTCGCTGTGCAGAGTTGCGTCCCATGGGCACGACAGAAACCGATGATCGTGGGTTCGAATCCCGCTTCGCCCCGATTATGTTTCTAGATTTGTCAGCACCATACCCGTACTCGTGGGTTTCACCGAAGTGGTAAACGTCTAAGACCTGCATCACCTCGGGCTTTCCTCCCACATTCGGCTGACACGCCGCGATATAACTGGAATACTGTTAAAAAGCGGCGTTAAATCCAACTCACTCGCTCACTCACTCCAAACCACATCATAACTATTAAGGCCGCTTCACAATGACCTGGTAGTTCGCGCTGCGTCGTAAAATTACTCTAAATCGACGGAAGCTCCAGGGCGCTAATAAATTAGCAACTGCCTCGCAATTTAAAACAAACAAACCATGACGACTCATGCGTCTGTATTAGATGCCACAAATAAAATGAATAGCATGAGAACGTGTTTTCAGGGTCAGAACACTATATATTTTAGATGATGTTGATTTGATTTCACGATATGGATTCCGGAGATCCACATGATCAGTTGTCAGACAACTGGACCAACCGATTGCTTGACAGAAAAACCCCCAATATCATTATATTGAAATCTATGTTAAAGTATATAGGGTAGGATTATCGTAGGTCCTTGTTAAAGTATATAGGGTAGAAATCTTATAGGTCCATGTCCATAGTAGTATTACTTGTAGTAGTGGTAGTGGCTTTAGTAGTAGTAGTGGTATAATTGGTAATGGTATTAGTAGTGGTATTATTATTATTATTAGTAGTAGTAGTAGTAGTTGTAGCAGAAGAAGTCGTAGTTGTGGTAGTATTAGTGGTATTAGTAGTAATAGTAGTAGTAGTAGTAGTAGTAGTAGTTGTAGCAGAAGAAGTCGTAGTTGTGGTAGTATTAGTGGTATTAGTAGTAATAGTAGTAGTAGTAGTAGTAGTAGTAGTAGTAGTAGTAGTAGTTGTAGCAGCAGAAGTCGTAGTTGTGGTAGTAGTAGTAGTAGTAGTAGTAGTAGTAGTAGTAGTAGTTGTAGTAATAAGTGTAGTACTAGTTGTAGTTGTATTTGTATCCTTGTGTCCATCTAATGACAACGGGTAAACAAAGTGATACACGATAGATATTCACTAGAACTGTGTGTAAAGACAGTTTATTGTATCCACCTGTATACATGCATATCTTCACTTACCTTACAGTTCACGGTCTCCATGTGCCGCTCTGACGTCATCGAGGCCTAGTCACGAGACCGTCTCAGCATGCGAACCCAGTGCGCTTTCAACACGAGCCATGCCAGGAATGGCCAGTTTTATCTTATAAGCATTTTTATATGAATGACATTTAAATTATGACGTATGGATGAGTGTGTGAATGTAAAGAAACGTTTTGTATAAGAGCCTATCAGGATGTCACGACGTGTAGCTTACCTAATAGATCAGTTCGGTATATCCGTAGTGCGTTATTCGATTGAACAGTAACGTTTGCTCTCACTGCTGAGGTTCTAACGTCGAGATTGGTATTGTCGAGATTTACCGGTGTCCGACTTGGTTGTTGGTTGGTTGGTTGGTTGTTTAACGCCGCACTCAGCAATATTACAGCTATATTACGGCGGTCTGTAAAATCATGAGCATCGATCCACGCAATTGGGATCAATGATATGCATCAACCAAGTCAGCGAGTCTGACCACCCGATCCCGTTAGTCGCCTTTTACGACAAGCATAGTCGCCTTTTACGGCAAGCATGGGTTGCTGAAGACCTATTCTAGCCCGGATCTTCACGGGTCCCGACTTAGTCACATCAGAAGGATGAAATGTCAAACACTAGATATGCAATGCAAAATTAAAGATGTCACGGATAACGTCATGTGGCGTCGTTCCTAAAACAGAATGTCTGACCTTGCGTTCCTGGATGTGTGTATCTGCAGCAGTATGTAACTTCTGTTGTGTAAATGGTTCCATAGGATTAAAGAATTGTGATTGTGATGTGTAAAAGATGATGATTATTGTGTACTTGATAAATAAAATGCTTTGCAATTATATTTGTTTCGTTGGAATGTTAACATTTATAATATGTGATACATAGTTTATGAATTTCAAATACCCATTCGTGACAGTTTATTTGTTTGTTTATTTGTTTAACGCCGAACGTATTCCATGGCGCTAAATGACGGCGATTTGTACATAATGTAATCTGGACTATGCAGTCCAGTGATTGACATCATAATCAGCCTCGGTCCAAAATTTTCGCCACCGGTATCAAGTTAGGGGAATAATGCTCATAGCAAGGTATGGGCTCCTAGAGTTAGAAAATGTGTGACAGCATTGCAGCGGTGGCAGATTTTAGGGTGTTATCACCTTTTTTTCAAAATGGCCGCCAAAATACGCTTTACCACATTTAAGTGGCCATATCTAAGCTCACAGAGCAGTTAGGACAGTCATTCTGGTGTCTATGGCTAGGTTTGAGGGGTCAGATATTTCATTTCTGCCTTTACCAAAACCATCGGAGCATGTTTTGATATGAAAATCCTAAATGGCCGCCAAAATGTTGATTTCCACATATAAGTGGCCATATCTAAGGTCACAGAGCAGTTAGGACAGTCATTTTGGTGTCTATGGCTAGGTTTGAGGGGTCAGATATTTCATTTCTGCCTTTACCAAAACCATCGGAGCATGTTTTGATATGAAAATCCAAAATGGCCGCCAAAATGTTTATTATCACATACAACTGGCCATATCTAAGCTCATAGAGCAGTTAGGACAGTCATTTTGGTGTCTATGCCTAGGTTTCAGGATCACAGATTTCATTTCTGCCTTTACCAAAACCATCGGAGCATGTTTCTATATGAAAATCTAAAATGGCCGCCAAAATGTTTATTATCACATACAAGTGGCCATATCTAAGGTCATATAGTAGTTAGGACAGTCATTTAGGTGTCTTTGACTAGGTTCGGGGGGTCAAAGATTGCATTTCTGGCTTAACCTAAAACATCGCAGCCTTGCATTATATTGAAATCCCAAGTGGCAGTCAAACTGGCTGCCACCGCATGCATTAAGTAGCCATGTTTAACCGTTTAACAACCGGCGATGTAAACTACAGGGCAAAAGAAAGTTTTCACCGACTTCACTTGACCAAACACCAAAAACAAAGGCATATGTGAGATTTATGATGATTAATTTATAAACAGAAATCATTTTCCATGAGTTAGAAATGAAAATGCATTGTAATGCCAATATTACTTCTCCGCAATACACAAAGAAAGAGTCAAGGGGTCCAAATTAAAAATTACACAAATCAGAGTTCATTGAAAAAGTGCATGAAGAGTCCATTAATAACTCAGGTAGTCAGGTAACACGTCATCAATAGCGAGTGTGACCACCCTGGGCATCCATGCACGCCAACACACGCCTCCTCATTGACGTCGTCAGTCGGCAGATAATGTCAACAGGAATCCTGTTCCATACGTTCAATAGAGTCTCATCAAGTTCCTGTCAGTTCGCTGGAGGCGGTACATGTTATCTCAGGTGACGATCAAGATGATCCCAGAGATGTTCAATGGGGTTCATGTCTGGAGAACAAGGTGGCCAGGGCAATACGTTGACATTAACGTTGTTCAGGTAGTCTTGAACAATTCGGGCAGTGTGAGGCCTTGCATTGTCTTGTTGCAAAGTTGATCTTCTTGGCTGATGTTGAATAAAGGGCACCAACACTTCATCCCTGTATCGGTGAGCATTCAGGTTTCCTCGGATGATAACCAGCCGTGTTGTAATCTGGCCACAAATGCCACCCCATACCATGACGCCTCCACCTTCAAACGGGTGAACTTCTCTAATGCAGTTTGGCGCCAGTCGCTCTCCCCTTCGTCGAAAAACTTGAACTCTGCCATCGTTCCTGAACAGACAGAACCGACTTTCATCTGTAAAGAGCACTCTTGCCCAGTCACGTCGCTGCCACCGAAGTACAGTTCCTGTCCATTGCAGTCTGCGTTGACTGTGTAGACGGGTCAAGGTCATTCTACGGAAGGGTCGGTCGGCTTGTATACCAGCCGTACGAAGTCGTCGAAGTACTGATCGTCTGCTCATGATATGCCCTTGTGCTGTTGCCGCCGTTGACGTCGCCGTCGGATGTGAATCTGCTGGATGTAGCGGTCTTCGGCCGGCGTTGTCATTCTCGATCTTCCCGATCTTGGCCGGTCTTGAGTCCGTCCTGTCTGTTGGTAGCGGATTATCAACTTGCTGATTGTGGTCTGGGAGCAGTTGAAGGTTCTGGCTATCTGATATTGAGTAGCCCCCATATTGGCCATACCGATCGCTCTGTCTCGTTGCGCTTGTGTAAGTCTGGGCATATTCTTTTTTGTTTTTTTTGCTTACTGAATGCCTGCTCTGTCAAAAGTCGGTACTTATGCCACAATCATGCACGTGCATTTGGACCAATGTCTCAAAATCACGTTTTGCACGTTTTCAACAATGCATGATTTGGAAAGCTGCGTTCGAAAATCTGCGGTGTGGTTGTGGTCATGTTGCCTTTGGGCGAATGTTTTCTGCGGGGGTTCAAACCTGTACCAGCTTTTTTGTTTTTTATAACAACAATTTTTAAAGTGAAAACTTTCTTTTGCCTGGTAGTTTAGAGTCCATGAACTATGTGCATATAATCAGAGTTTAATTTTTTTGGTGTCCATCTTGGATTCACATATAAAGGAAGTATTTCTCATTTTAGGTAAAGACAAACAAAATTATCTTTGACATCTCAACCCTGATCATGAACACCAAAAACACTGTTTAACTGCTCTAGGAGCTTTAATAAGGCGTTTTATATGCTAGCCAGGAAACATTTTGACAGCAATCTTCGATTTCAATATAAAGCAAGGCTGCGATGTTTTAGGTAAAGACAGAAATGCAATCTTTGACCCCTCAAACCTAGTCAAAGACACCACAATGACTGTCCTAACTGCTCTTAACCTTAGATATGGCCACTTGTATGTGGAAATCAACATTTTGGCGGCCATTTTGGATTTTCATATCAGGAACATGCTCCGATGGTTTTGGTAAAGGCAGAAATGAAATCTTTGACCCCTCAAACCTAGCCATAGACACCAAAAATACTGTCCTAACTGCTCTATGAGCTTAGATATGGCCACTTGTATGTGGTAACGCGTATTTTGGCAGCCATTTTGAAAAAAGGTGATAAAACCCACAAAACTGCCACCGCTGCAATGCTGTCACACATTTTCCAACTCTTGGGGCCCATGACTTGCCAAAAATCGCTATGAGAATTATTCCCCTAACTTAATACCGGTGACCCTCTGAACCTGCTGGACTATAAGCATTGATCTACGAAATTGGGATACGATGACATGCATGAACCAAATCAACGAGCCTGACCGCCCGATCCCGTTTGTCGCCTCTTACGTCAGGCATGAGTTGTTGAAGACTCGTGGCAATCCATTAAGGAGACGCACTTTCCAAACCGCCTGTTTTGTAAATAAATGTACACATACTTGTCCGCTGCCAAATGATACAGTGTACACATAGTACTCACTATTAGCCAGGGAAACACTCTGGTTTACACATAGGGTATACCACGTGTGACGGAGGAAAGGTATTGGCCGTGGACGTTACAACATGGATTAACACAGGAGGGCAGGCATGGTGTTGAGGTGCCTCGGATCATCAGCATAGCGAGTGTTAATTAAGCTATCTGGGGAAACGCAGGGGCACTCCCTAGAGACAACAGCCAATGTGACCCACCCTTGTGCCCTGTGCTGATCTCAAGTCAACAGCCAATGTGGCCCACCCATGTACACCGTGTCTCTCTCCAGTCAACAGCCGATGTCGCCCACCCATGTGTCCTTTTGTTCTCTCCAGTCAACAGCCGATGTGGCCAGTCAATGTTCACCGCGTCACTCTCCAGTCAACAGCCGATGTCGCCCACCCATGTACACCGTGTCTCTCTCCAGTCAACAGCCGATGTGGCCCACACATGTACACTGTGTCTCTCTCTTTAGTCAACAGCCGATGTGGCCCACCGATGTTCACCGTGTCACTCTCCAGTCAACAGCCAATGTGACCCACCCATGTACACCTTGTCTCTCTCCAGTCAACAGCCGATGTGGCCCACCGATGTTCACCGTGTCACTCTCCAGTCAACAGCCGATGTGACCCACCCATATACACTGTGTCTCTCTCGAGTCAACAGCCAATGTGGCCCACCCATGTACACTTTGTCTCTCTCCAGTCAACAGCCGATGTGGCCAGCCCATGTACACCGTGTCTCTCTCCAGTCAACAGCCGATGTGGCCCACCGATGTTCACCGTGTCACTCTCCAGTCAACAGCCGATGTGACCCACACATATACACTGTGTCTCTTTCGAGTCAACAGCCGATGTGGCCCACCCATGTACACCTTGTCTCTCTCCAGTCAACAGCCGATGTGGCCCACCCATGTACACCTTGTCTCTCTCCAGTCAACAGCCGATGTGACCCACACATATACACTGTGTCTCTTTCGAGTCAACAGCCGATGTGGCCAGCCCATGTACACCGTGTCTCTCTCCAGTCAACAGCCGATGTGGCCAGCCCATGTACACTGTGTCTCTCTCCAGTCAACAGCCGATGTGGCCAACCCATGTACACCGTGTCTCTCTCCAGTCAACAGCCGATGTGGCCAGCCCATGTACACCGTGTCTCTCTCCAGTCAACAGCCAATGTGGCCCACCCATGTACACTGTGTCTCTCTCCAGTCAACAGCCAATGTGGCCCACCCATGTACACTGTGTCTCTCTCTTTAGTCAACAGCCGATGTGGCCCACCCATGTTCACCGTGTCACTCTCCAGTCAGCAGCCAATGTGGCCCACCCATGTACACCGTGTCTCTCTCCAGTCAACAGCCAATGTGGCCCACCCATGTGTGGCAGACACAAGTATTAACATACAGTTTTATTGTACATATGTTTTATCTATTTGAGGTCCTTTAGGTTTGTAATATTCTTTTAAGTTGTTAGGAAAGTAGGTTCTTAGTTCAATATCTATTATGGGCTTCTGGATTAGTTTACTTAAAATGTAGAGGGTGGTTGGGTTGGTCTATGTTTGTGTCATTGTTTCTCCTCTTTGTTCTAACCCAAGCCTTGTTTTCATTGGCTTGTTCAAATTGTGCACTTTTCATCCATCTTGCACTTGACAATACACCAATTCAGAAGTCAGTCAACAATTTGGACTTGGACAGATTTGGGATAAATAATTCGATTATTAAGGTTAGTAATGTATAAAATTGCTAGCTAATATCTATGTATGTATTTATATAATAATATAACTTATGTTATCTAAGTTATGTGGAATGTTATTTCAGTATTATAACATGCTTATCTCTGGTAGGGTGATTGTGTCACCATATTGCTGAGTTATTAATTAATTAAGGCTAAGTAAACACTATATATGCTTTTCATCCTTCTTCTTTCTGTGTGTGAATGTTTGAGTGAATGCGTTGATTTTTATCATTGTGTAAATACTGAATTTGTATGCAATGTCAATCATAGTATGATAGCTTGTAGCTAGTTATATTTCCTCAATTGTATTCTATATGATACATTTATTCATAGTTTATTCTGTAAATTGGAGCGTGCTGACAGCTACTTAGCTACAACGCAAGGCGGCTGCCTGGAGAGGACAAACACCCCAGTGTCACCCACAGGGTACGGATAATTTAGATGTTTGTTGTGTCATGAAATATATTTTGTAAATAGTGTATCTTACCAAATGTATGATCAGGTATTGAGTTAATATAGTAGTTTCAACAAAGTGGTAATTGTATTTGTAATGTTCATTGTATTTTAGAACCATGGACCATCTATATACTGTAATCTTATCAGTAATGTCGGGATCGAGTTATCGCCCTTAATAAATCGTTTGTCTACTTCAGGGTAAGATAATGATTTTATATATCATTAATTATTAAGTTCATGTTGATGTAATGAAAATAGACTGTTTATATTAAATGAAAGGTCGTTTTGTATTGTATTAATATATGTGTGTATGAAACCTGTGTACTACTGTTTTTATAATCTTATTGTTTGTACATTACAGGGTGTCATTATTATCTACTAAGGCAATAAAGACTCACACCCGTAGCCTGTGTTGGACCTTGCATTTGCCATCACAAACCCCGGTTACACTGTGTCTCTCTCCAGTCAACAGCCAGTGTGGCCAGCCCATGTTCACCGTGTCACTCTCCAGTCAACAGCCGATGTGACCCACCCATGTACACTGTGTCTCTCTCAAGTCAACAGCCGATGTGGCCCACCCATGTACGCTCTAGCGGACAGCCGATGTAGCTGATATCGTCACCCGCATCAGCTATCATCATGGTCTTTGACTGTATGAATAATCGTCATAGTTTCGAGACAGATGAGAAAACTTCTACCCTGGTCCCCGAGTGGATATACTATTACAGTCCCCACCGAAGAGGCTTCTCTATTATTAATGTGACGTTCAAAGATAACGCTTATCACCGAATGGGGAACAGTTTACTGTCACTATTATTATCTTTAGCTCCGGAAACATACACTGTTTGATGGAATCTATATATACTGACGGGGATAATGCTGGTTCCAAGAGGGCTTACTCAGTCTCGGTGTGAAGGATGCATGTTGATTGTCTGACTTTCACATAGATACTCTGGCTTGAAGGTTGAGTCGTGTTTTACGTGAAAACGTCTAAATGCAAGAAATAACAGAAAAATAAGAAAACATCGAGATATCTCATAGTGAACAATAGAGTGCGTCGCTGTATACAAGGCATGCGATCAAAGAGTGCGAGTGACATTTAAATGATTTTTAAGTTCCTGCACCGGTGGCTCAGTGGGAAAACAGTGAGTTACAAAACTTAACACGTTATGTGAAGATTCCCGTCTTGAATTGAAAGGTTTCATTTCTTGTCTTCGATTTTAGAGCATTGGACGTTTGTAACACGAAGTCCAAATTCCATCTGCTACACAAATCATCAAGTCTTACATGCAAAAATAAAACCTCGTACCAGGTCTTTCTTGCAAAATGTAAAACCTCATACCATGTATTACTTGCAAAAATAAAACCTCGTACCAGGTCTTACTTGCTAAAAGAAAAATCTCATACCAGGTCTTCCTAGGAAAAAGTAAAACCTCGTACCAGGTTTTACTTGCAAAAGGTAAAAGCTCATACCAGGTCTTACTAGGGAAGAGTAAAACCTCGTACCAGGTCTCACTAAGAAAAAGTAAAACCTCATACCAGGTCTTACTTGAAAAATGTAAAACCTCATACCAGGTCTTCCAAGGAAAAAGTAAAACCTCGTACCAGATCTTACTTGGAAAAAAGTAAAACCTCGTACCAGGTCTTACTTGGAGAAAAGTAAAAACTCGTACGAGGTCTTACTAGGAAAAAGTAAAACCTCAGTATTCCAAGATAGAATGATCTACAATACATTACGCAAAACTGGCAGTAGGTTTATAACTGGGCGTTGTCTTCAGCATTACGATAATATATATCAGCTTCAACGTGAAGTTCAACTGCTACATAGTCAAGTCGACAACCGCTACCATTTGCATCAACTCTATATCAGATGACGTCAAATGATCCTCACGCTCCGCCAAAAGGCTAAAACATAAAGGTTAAACTATTCACTCATACAATCGCTGCCATCTGTCTCAACGTGAATACCAAGTTAGACCTTATCTGTCTTAAATCTTTTCGACCAAGTCCAAAGTTCAGAATCATGTTGCCACAGTCAGAAGTTTCACAAGCAACTTGCCCTGAGGAGCGCACACACCACTATGTACGTCTCTAGTGCTCTTAAACCTTCAGTGGGATTAAGTGTTCTAAAAATCATCAACGTCAGATTCAGTATCATATGTGTGGGACTGTTATGCTTGTACAAGTGTTCATCTCAAAGACTTTCGCGTCCGAAACGAGTACCAGTGCCATCCAGATTTGGACCAATGGAGTGTCTTGCACAATGTCTCTTCAGAAAGGAATGTAAATACGCCCATAAATCGAAACTGTGTCATATCTTAGAATATGTCCCTCACGATCCCCCGCCAAGAAAATGGGATACATGCTCAGCCACAGCCTTCCCAAGGTCCATCTTGCCAAAAGTAAGTACTCTTGCATGGGTGAAATATTCATGGTTGAAAATATACGTTCACAAATTACTTGGGGTTTTTAAACCATTTTGTGGGGATGTTTTTACTAGATAAGTTGTGACATGTCTAACAACGTATTTTTGAATTGAACACACACAAACTGATATGTTTAAGGCCCTCGCTGGAGCATGCGCAGACCATCACTGTGGAGATCTGGACTATTGCCAGCCACAGAAGTTGGGAGGATATATATGTGTGTCAGGTAGGGTGTATAGATATGTGCGTCAGGTAGGGTGGATATATATGTGCGTCAGGTAGGGTGGATATATATGTGCGTCAGGTAGGGTGTATATATATGTGTGTGTCAGGTAGGGTGGATATAAAGTGTATATAGTGTATGTATATGTATATGGTGTATTTGTTACACGAAGCCCAAATTCCATCTGCTACACAAATCATCAAGTCTTACTTGCAAAAATAAAACTTCGTACCAGGTCTTACTTGCAAAAGGTAAAACCTCATACCAGGTCTAACTTGCAAAAAGAAAAACCTCATGCCAGGTCTTACTAGGAAAAAGTAAAACCTTGTACCAGGTCTTACTGGGAAAAAGTGAAACCTCGTACCAGGTCTTACTGGGAAAAAGTAAAACCTCGTACCAGGTCTTACTAGGAAATAGTAACACCTCGTACCAGGTCTTACTAGGAAAAAAGTAAAACCTAGTGACAGGTCTTACTAGGGATGTGTGTCATATATGTGTGTCAGGTAGGGTGGATATATATGTGTGTCAGGTAGGGGGGATATAATATATATATATATATATATATATATATATATATATATATATATATATATATATATATATATATATATATATATATATATATATATATATCAGTGTGTGTGTTTGTCAGGCGTGATGGGGAGGGGGATACAGATATGCGTCAGGTAGGGAGGATATATATGTGTTTGAGGTAGGGAAAATCTATATGCGTGACAGTTAGAGAGAAGATGGTGGGGTGGATATATATATACACAGTAAAAAAAGTGTTGCACCCCCACATTAATACGTTTGATACATCACAACATTTAAAACGCCCGCTCTGGTTTTAATGGTAGGTATTCCTTGGGGATCTGATGTGAAATGTGTAATGTTTTCGGAGGGAAGATGATCACCAAAACGTAGCAATCAGCACGTGAATTGCATGGTGCATGACATTTGCAGATTGCAGTATCTTCTTAAGCTCAACATCGCCTATAAAAGATGTTCTCTGACAGCCCAGTTTATTGTAACCCACAATGCCGGGTAGACGATTGTCAGAAGCAGTCAAGTGGTAGATTATTGGCCTTCATGGAGCAGGTCTTTCGTTCAAGGAGATTGGCAGAAGAACCGGACATCACTACTCAACAATAAGCCGTTTGGTCAGAAAACACGCACAAACTAATGATGTAAGGAATCGCAGACCCTCTGGCAGACCACGTAAGACCACAGTTAGAGATGACAGAGCGTTGTTGAGGGTGGTAAGGCGTCATCCATTTGCTACAAGCACAACCTTGAAACGTCCTTGGCTTCCTCGTCAACAGTTCAGTACCCAGGCCGTGAGAAATCATCTTAAAGCTGCAGGGTTGAAGTCCAGAAGGGTTATCAAGCGACCTAAACTCACAGACAACCACAAACGACTACGTCTAGCCTGGTGTAGACTGAGACAGAACTGGAACTTGAGGTCCTGGAGAAGAGTCCACTGGTCGGACGAAAGCAGGTTCCTTCTGCATGTTGTGGATGGCAGAGTGAGAGTATGGAGGCGTCCTGGAACAGCTTATACTGCAAGAAACATCATGCCAACTGTACCATATGGAGGTGGATCTGTTATGGTCTGGGGATGCTTCTCATTTGATTGTAAGCTTGATTTAGTGACCATACGAGGCAACTTGACAGGGGAGCGCTACATCCAAGAGGTGCTGAATCCAGTTGTGGTGCCCCATTTTGACAATCATCCACTGGCCACCAGACCGATATTCATGGATGACAATGCCAGACCACATCGTTCACGAGCTGTGACCCAGGTTATCCACAACAATGCTCTGACGCAGATTCCATGGCCAGCAATGAGTCCAGATCTGAATCCTCTGGAACATGTATGGGACATTGTGGGACGCCTGATTTATCGTCGGGACCCTCCTCCACAGAACTTGCGTGAATTGGAAGCAGTATTACACGAGGAGTGGCAGCAGCTGCCCATGGAGCGATTCCAACGACTGGTGAGGGGTATGAGACGAAGACTTCAAGCTGTGATCCAAGTGCTTGGTGGAAGTTCTCGATATTGACTTACTGTGTTCGTCAAATCTCCATATGACATTCTTACCCTATTGGATGAATTTGGTCACTAAAAATTATTGAGATGTCACCATACTTAATGCGTCTTCGTTGTTCGTTCATTTTTCGTAAAAGTTCAGCATGAGATTATTACATGCCATAAGGTCATGGAATACCCCATTTAAGTTCATTGTATAGACAATAAACTGGTTTGTTGGTATACACGAAATCCTGGTTATAATATTAATTCGGTTATCTTTACACCCTTTCAAAACACCCCTCCATGAAAAAGTATAGGGGGTGCAACACTTTTTTTACTGTGTATATATGAGGGTTGTTGTGTGGAGGGTATATGAATGACACATACAAACACACACACACATACACACGTGTGTTAATGTTTGTTCGTGTGATAATATGTAACACTATCAGTTCGTGTGATAATATATGATACTGTCTGTTCGTGTGATAATATATGACACTGTCTTTTCGTGTGATGATGTATGATACTGTCTGTTCGTGTGATGATATATGATACTGTCTTTTCGTGTGATAATATATGACACTATTTGGTCGTGTGATAATATATGATACTGTCTGTTCGTGTGATAATATATGACACTGTCTGTTCGTGTGATGATATATGATACTGTCTGTTCGTGTGATGATATATGATACTGTTTGTTCGTGTGATAATATATGATACTGTCTGTTCGTGTGATGATATATGATACTGTCTGTTCGTGTGATGATATATGATACTGTCTGTTCGTGTGATAATATATGACACTATTTGGTCGTGTGATAACATATGATACTGTCTGTTCGTGTGATAATATATGATACTGTCTGTTCGTGTGAATGTATATGATACTGTCTGTTCGTGTGATAATATATGATACTGTCTTTTCGTGTGATGATATATGATACTATCTGTTCGTGTGATGATATATGATACTGTCTTTTTGTGTGATAATATATGACACTATTTGGTCGTTTGATAACATATGATACTGTCTTTTCGTGTGATGATATATGGTACTGTCTGTTCGTGTGATAATATATGATACTGTCTCATCGTGTCATGATATATGATACTGTCTGTTCGTGTGATAATATATGATACTGTCTGTTCGTGTGATAATATATGACGCTGTCTGTTCCTGGATAATATATGACACTATCAGTTCGTGTGATAATATTTGACACTGTTTGTTCGTGTGATAATATGCGACACTATCAGTTCGTGTGATAATATATGATACTGTCTTTTCGTGTGATAATATATGATACTGTCTGTTCGTGTGATAATATATGACACGGTTTGTGTGAAAATATATGATACTGTCTGTTCGTGTGATAATATATGATACTGTCTGTTCATGTGATGATATATAATACTGTCTGTTCGTGTGATGATATATGATACTGTCTGTTCGTGTTATAATATATGATACTGTCTGTTCGTGTGATAATATATGATACTGTCTGTTCGTGCTATAATACATGATGCTGTCTGTTCGTGTGATAATATATGATACTGTCTGTTCGTGTGATGATATATAATACTGTCTGTTCGTGTGATAATATATGATACTGTCTGTTCGTGTGATGATATATGACACTATTTCGTCGTGTGATAATATATGATACTGTCTGTTCGTGTGATGACATATGATACTGTCTCATCGTGTGATGATATATGATACTGTCTGTTCGTGTGATAATATATGATACTGTCTGTTCGTGTGACAATATATGACACTCTCTGTTCGTGTTATAATATATGACACTATCAGTTCGTGTGATAATATTTGACACTATCAGTTCGTGTGATAATATAAGATACTGTCTGTTCGTGTGATAATAAATGACACTGTTCGTGTGAAAATATATGATACTATCTGTTCGTGTGATAATATATGATACTGTCTGTTCGTGTGATGATATATAATACTGTCTGTTCGTGTGATGATATATGATACTGTCTGTTCGTGTGATAATATATGATACTGTCTGTTCGTGTGATGATATATAATACTGTCTGTTCGTGTGATGACATATGATACTGCTTGTCTCCCGATCAGTTGGGCATTTCTCCCCGTGTTTGGTGACGTCAGACTGCGGCGACCGGAACATGGAGTGCAGCCGGGGTAGATTCTGCCTTTGCAAGCCTGGGTACGGATACAACGTCACCGAGGACGCATGCAGCAGAAGTAGGTCTCCCTGTTTGTCCCCCAACCTCGAACGTTGCTCCCACGTCAGCCTGACACGCAGTGATATAGCTTACATATTCTATTCAAAGCGGCGTTAGACCCAATTCCCTCGGAAATTTCCCACGACTTATGCGTCAGGCAATAAATACTTACTTTTTTATGCAAAATTGTATGAATGGCGGGTGATACCGGTAGAGCAGGATATGCTTACCGTTTTCGCAAACAGCTGGTGTCATCACTGATTTTCAGTGGTCCATTCATATAAGTTTGCATGTAAGATTATGATTTGATTTACGACCCGGAGAAAGAGGTTATGCTTGATATTGTACTACCTGGGAAATAGGGTATGCTTTGGATTGTACGACCAGGGGAAAGAGGGTATGCTTTGGATTGTACGACCAGGGGAAAGAGGGTTTGCTTTGGATTGTACGACCCGGGGAAGGAGGTTATGCGTTGGATTAACTACCTGGGGAAGGAGGATATGCATTGGATTGTACTACCCGGGGAAGAAAGTTATGTTTTGGATTGTACGACCCGGGGAAAGAGGTTATGCTTTGGATTGTACAACCCGGGGAAAGAGGTTATACTTGGGATTGTACAACCCCGGGAAATAGGTTATGCTTTTGATTGTACAACCCGGGGAAAGAGGGCATGCTTGATAATGTACTACCCGGGTAAAGAGGTGGTGCTTGGGTTGGTACAACCCGGGGAAAGGGGTTATACTTTTGATTGTACAACCCGGGTAATGGGGTATGCTTTTGATTGTACAACCCGGGGAAAGAGGTTATACTTGGGATTGTACAACCCGGGGAAAGAGGTTATACTTGGGATTGTACAACCCCGGGAAATAGGTTATGCTTTTGATTGTACAACCCGGGGCAAATTAAATATAACACTTTTACAATTAGGTTAGCTGAATACCTCCTGAGTCGCCGCCAAAGGCCCGCTCGCAGGTAATTCACAGGTCGGAAATACCATTACCTGGGTCACCCTCAAATACTTCCTTAAGCGTCGTTCATCACTTCCTTCCTTGCTGAAGAGAGTTGATTTATCATTTCAAATTCACACGTTGTTTTCAGCGTGTAGTCGTTCCGGGCCTGGGTTCGACGGCGTCTATGGTTTCGTTATTGATGACCACAGCGAATTCAAGAAACTTACCTTGACTGTTTGTAAGGCAGAGTGTGAGAGAATTGGTTGTAAAGCTATTGGATGGAGCGGTCATGGATGTTCTTTGCATCTTTTGGGTTACTATGAGGTCCCAAAGCAAGCGCGGCTCCGGAACAGGAAATACATGGTTCTCTATGTGAGACAGTGTTGGTAGTGAAGCGATCTCAAGTTCACCCTTACCCGGAAGTTTAGACCCCTCATATGTGAGGTCTTATATTGTTCCAGCCATCTTGTGCTCCTTCTGCGAGACACGTTCATTATTGGGGCTCAAAAATATACTTTGCAGGATATATTTGTATTGTTGTGTATTAGATGCGTGGTTTGTATATCAATAGGATAATTAACTGTGGATTGATCCCGTTTTAGATACAGCTTTATTACTTTTTAAATCAAGAAAGTGTAGTGTCATTCTGAGACATCCCTTTGAGAGGTAGTGTGGAAAGAGAAACATGACTGAAAACGGTGTGGTTGGTGTATATCCTAATTAACACACTTTAAGATAGAAATACGCATTTACTTCTGGTTAAATCCCAATACATCGTAATATGTATACCCCATTCACAAAAAGCATTGTCAAAGCTGTGTCAAAATGCTATTATCTGTTATTACCATGCCATCAATACCCCTCATATGTCGTGTGCACTAAGAGCTTATGTTGCACTGGATGAGAGAGTGAGTGAGTTGGATTTAACGCCGCTTTTAACATTATTCCAGTTATATCGCGGCGTATCAGCTTAATGTGGGAGGAAAGCCCGAACTGATGCAGGTCTCAGACGTTAACCACTTCGGTGAAACCCACGAGCACGGGTAGGGTGCTGACAAACCTAGAAACATAATCGGGGCGAACCGGGATTCGAACCCACAATCATAGGTTTCTGACGTGCCCAAGTGACGCCAACTTTGCACAGCGAATCGCGGCGCCTTAGACGACTGGGACCCGTGCCTCCTGCACTTGGTGAACAACGTTCGAAGCACAGACGTATTAGAATACTTATAATCACAAATTCTTTCCCTCTCGCGAATTGAGCTGCCTGCTACTCGGGGGGCGTAACCTAGGTCCCAAGTCGTAGTGTTCGATACTGGTGTAAAAGAGAATCAATGCACGAGGGCCGCCTCCCCGAATCAGCGTACAAGGTGTTACTTTATTCAGATAATATAGGGTATAAAACTGGGCTTCAAATATTAAATATTATGGTTTCGGTTTTGTTTGGCTTCCAAACAGCTGGAAGTAAAAAAGTTTCATAAGTATGTTGAAGGATGTGCTGTTAATATGTTTAATCGAAACTGGATATCTACTGTTAATAACAGTTCAAAATCTAATCTTTATCGAGAAGTTGTTAGAATCAGAAAAGTGTCTTTATGCAATTAGCGAGTTAAGGCTTAGAAATATTATAGTCATGTTTAGTGGGGGACGGTTGAGAAATAATGAAAGTATGTGCTAAAAACTGATATGTGCAGGAGAAAGTGTCCTTCATGTGATCGAGGTATAGAAAACCAGTTTCTACTTGTATGTGCTACTTTTGATGCTATTAGAAGTAAATATTTACCAAAGACATGTATAACTTATGCATACATTTAAAAAAGATAATTGCCACAAACGATACAGAAAGAATAAGCCTGTTTATTTATCATACGTATGAAAGAAGAAAGTATTTTTTAAACAATGCCTAAATTATGTATTTTGCCACTACCATACTTGTAAACTGTGTTTTGTATATGAACCTATGACCTTCCTTCATACTGAATAAAGTATTGATTGATTGACGTCGTTTGTGCCGTATACTTACTGAGTCTTAATTCTGATCTGTAAATCCTCAACATGTTAAACGCCCTTATGTTAAGTTAACATTTATGGTTGATGGAGTTTTGTAATCTTATACCGACTTTGGTGGTCAGCTAATTACTCCAGGTACTAACTTTCTCCCTACGAAGGTGTTAATTTAGCTCCAAAATAATGAAGGGGCGATAGCGGCGAAGAAATAACTTTATTATAAATTTTCAGTAAACTCGGAGTTGGAGCTTGCAAAGCTCATGTTACTTCATGGGTTCTGCTGTTGATAGAAATATGTACTTTATACGTTTATACGTTATACGTTTTTACGTTATAAAACTTTTCATAGCTTTCCTTCTCAATTAATTTACCATATACTATACAACTACTCCATTGATAGACCCAAGCTTGCCGCAAGAGGCGATGCTCATGATGATTACCGGATTGTCCGGTCCTGGCTCGATTACTCATAGACCATAGCCATATAGCCGGAATATTGCTGAGTGCGGCGTTAAACAACAAAACAAGCAAATAAACAAACATCATGTCAATCACTGGATTGTGTGGTGAAGGACTTGATTTTTACAGACCATCGACATATAGCCGGAATATTGCTGCGTGCGGCGTTAAACAACAAACAAACATGATGTCAGTCACTTGATTGTTTGGTCCAGACTCGATTATTTCCCCCGTCATTTAGCTGGAATATTTATGAGTGCGGCGTTACACAACAACAACAGCAACAACTCAAGAACAAACCTCACAGATGCCAGACCCGAGTGGACCCGAGTGGACCCGAGTGGACCCGAGTGATATACAAGTTGGTCACGATTGAAGGCGTCTTTCGGTATCAATTGTCACGTATGACTGAAGCTTTTAAAGAAATTCCGGGAGACAAAACATCCCAAACGTATAACTTGCCAAAGGCACGCATACCTTCAATGTATTTTCATAAAAATATATAATATTTACGATACGAAAACACACGCGGCTAATAATCTCTATTCAGCGAATCATAAAATACACATGATTCCCATGTCAAAGATATCCTAGAAATTCCGACTGCTACACTGTTACATCTTAAGACGTAACCGACCGGAACCAATCACCATTTATATAATTACTTCATCATTAGCTTCATTGCCGTTATCGCCACCATCGTAATCTCCATGGAAACCAATACCCTTAACATGTGGTGTTGTTTTGCCCGTCTGGGGGAACGACTTGCCTGGTCGTCATGGCGATGCTATCCTTCCCTACACTAATGATTACTACAGTCTTGTAGCCTACCATCATCATCCATGTAGTCATGTAGCCTACTATAAGCATCCATATAGTGGTGTAGCCTACTATAATCATCCATGTAGTGGTTTAGCCTACTATAATCATCCATATAGTGGTGTAGCCTACTATATTCATACATGTAGTGGTGTAGCCTACTATAATCATCCATGTAGTCATGTAGCCTACTCTAATCATCCGTGTAGTCTTGTAGTCTACTCTTATCATCCATGTAGTCATGTAGCCTACTATAATCATCCATGTAGTCATGTAGCCTACTATAATCATCCATGTAGTCTTGTAGTCTACTCTTATCATCCATGTAGTCATGTAGCCTACTATAATCATCCATGTAGTGGTGTAGCCTACTATAAACATCCATGTAGTCATGTAGTCTACTCTTATCATCCATGTAGTCATGTAGCCTACTATAATCATGCATGTAGTGGTATAGCCTACTATAATCATCCATGTAGTGGTGTAGCCTACTATAATCATCCATATAGTGGTGTAGCCTACTATAATCATCCATGTAGTCTTTTAGCCTACCATAATCATCCATGTAGTATTTTAGCCTACTATAATCATCCATGTAGTCATGTAGCCTACTATAATCATCCATGTAGTGGTGTAGCCTACTATAATCATCCATGTAGTCTTTTAGCCTACCATAATCATCCATGTAGTCATGTAGCCTACTATAATCATCCATGTAGTCATGTATCCTACTATAACCATCAATGTAGTCTTTTAGCCTACCATAATCATCCATGTAGTCTTTTAGCCTACTATAATCATCCATGTAGTCTTTTAGCCTACCATAATCATCCATGTAGTATTTTAGCCTACTATAATCATCCATGTAGTCATGTAGCCTACTATAATCATCCATGTAGTGGTGTAGCCTACTATAATCATCCATGTAGTCTTTTAGCCTACCATAATCATCCATGTAGTCATGTAGCCTACTATAATCATCCATGTAGTGGTGTAGCCTACTATAACCATAAATGTAGTCTTTTAGCCTACCATAATCATCCATGTAGTCTTTTAGCCTACTATAATCATCCATGTAGCCTTTTAGCCTACTATAATCATCCATGTAGTGGTGTAGCCTACTATAATCATCCATGTAGTGGTGTAGCCTACTATAATCATCCATGTAGTCGTGTAGCCTACTATAATCATCCATGTAGTCATGTAGCCTACTATAATCATCCGTGTAGCCTAATAGCCTACTATAATCATCTATGTAGTCGTGTAGCCTACTATAATTATCAATGTAGTCTTTTAGCCTACTATAATCATCCATGTAGTCTTATAGCCTACTATAATCATCCATGTAGTCTTATAGCCTACTATAATCATCCATGTAGCCTAATAGCGTACTATAATCATCTATGTAGTCGTGTAGCCTACTATAATTATCAATATAGCCTTGTAGGCTACTATAATCATCCATGTAGTGGTGTAGCCTACTATAATCATCCATGTAGCCTAATAGCCTACTATAATCATCAATGTTGCCTTGTAGGCTACTATAATCATCCATGTAGTCTTATAGCTTACTGTAATCATCTATGTAGCCGTGTAGCCTACTATAATTATCAAGGTAGTCTTTTAGCCTACTATAATGATCCATGTAGTCTTATAGCCTACTATAACCATCCATGTAGCCTAATAGCCTACTATAATCATCAATGTTGCCTTGTAGGCTACTATAATCATCCATGCAGTCTTATAGCCTACTATAATCATCTATGTAGCCGTGTAGCCTACTATAATTATCAATGTAGTCTTTTAGCCTACTATAATCACCCATGTAGTCTTATAGCCTACTATAACCATCCATGTAGCCTAATAGCCTACTATAATCATCAATGTTGCCTTGTAGGCTACTATAATCATCCATGTAGTCTTATAGCCTACTATTATCATCCATGTAGTCTTATAGCCTACTATAATCATCCATGTAGCCTAATAGCGTACTATAATCATCTATGTAGTCGTGTAGCCTACTATAATTATCAATATAGCCTTGAAGGCTACTATAATCATCCATGTAGTGGTGTAGCCTACTATAATCATCCATGTAGCCTAATAGCCTACTATAATCATCAATGTTGCCTTGTAGGCTACTATAATCATCCATGTAGTCTTATAGCTTACTGTAATCATCTATGTAGCCGTGTAGCCTACTATAATTATCAAGGTAGTCTTTTAGCCTACTATAATGATCCATGTAGTCTTATAGCCTACTATAACCATCCATGTAGCCTAATAGCCTACTATAATCATCAATGTTGCCTTGTAGGCTACTATAATCATCCATGCAGTCTTATAGCCTACTATAATCATCTATGTAGCCGTGTAGCCTACTATAATTATCAATGTAGTCTTTTAGCCTACTATAATCACCCATGTAGTCTTATAGCCTACTATAACCATCCATGTAGCCTAATAGCCTACTATAATCATCAATGTTGCCTTGTAGGCTACTATAATCATCCATGTAGTCTTATAGCCTACTATAATCATCTATGTAGCCGTGTAGCCTACTATAATTATCAATGTAGTCTTTTAGCCTACTATAATCATCCATGTAGTCTTATAGCCTACTATAATCATCCATGTAGCCTTGTAGGCTACTATAATCATCCATGTAGTCTTATAGCCTAATATTTTCATTCCTTTATAGTTTGTAGCCTACTATAATCTTTCTTATAGTGTTGCATAGTTAACCATTAACTAATTTAATACAGCTAATGTTGTTTATTTACAAATTATAATACAGTGCAGGTGCTGCGTTTGTCAATTCATCTTCTAAGCATAATATAGAACACACAGTGTACAACAAGGTTGAGAAATACTTTCCATGAAACGGTTATTCTCTGACAGTAATTGTGAAAATGCTTGCACTTGCTAAATATCTCATTGGTTCATAATTACAATTGAGTGCATTAACACGTCTAGAGGAAAAGGGGAATGGATATTCCATTAATGCTCCCTGGAGCGGGCTGTGGCAGGCTATAGGCTATCGCCGAGTAGCAAGCAATATTTCCAAATTATTGGTTATAGCTTACATAATATGGTTTTACATTTTGGAAACAAAATGTTGAAAAACCAATGTTCGGTTAGTTACCTGCTGCAAACGACACTGTACCGTCGACACATAATATATCGCAGGCTAGATCAAGGACTGCAATACACATAATATGTCACAGGCTAGATCAAGGACTGTAATACACAAAATATGTCACAGGCTAGATCAAGGACTGTGATACACATAATATGTCACAGGCTAGATCAAGGACAACAATACACATAATATATCGCAGCCTAGATTAAGGACGATTATACACATAATATATCGCAGGCTAGGTCAAGGACTGTAATACACATAATATGTCACAGGCTAGATCAAGGACAATAATACACATAATATGTCACAAGCTAGATCAAGGACTGCAATACACATAATATCTCACAGGCTAGATCAAGGACAATAATACACATAATATATCGCAGCCTAGATTAAGGAGAATAATACACATAATTTATCGCAGCCTAGATTAAGGACAATAATACACATAATATATCGCAGCCTAAATTAAGGACAATAATACACATAATATATCGCAGCCTAGATTAAGGACAATAATACACATAATATATCGCAGCCTAGATTAAGAACAATAATACACATAATATATCGCAGGCTAGATCAAGGACAATAATACACATAATATGTCACAAGCTAGATCAAGGACTGCAATACACATAATATGTCACAGGCTAGATCAAGGACAATAATACACATAATATATCGCAGCCTAGATTAAGGAGAATAATACACATAATATATCGCAGGCTAGATCAAGGACAATAATACACATAATATGTCACAGGCTAGATCAAGGACTGCAATACACATAATATCTCACAGGCTAGATCAAGGACAATAATACACATAATATATCGCAGCCTAGATTAAGGACAATAATACACATAATATATCGCAGCCTAGATTAAGGACAATAATACACATAATATATCGCAGCCTAGATTAAGGACAATAATACACATAATATATCGCAGCCTAGATTAAGGACAATTATACACATAATATATCGCAGGCTAAATTACGGACTGTAATACACATAATATATCGCAGGATAGATTAAGGACAATAATACACATAATATATCGCAGGACAAATTAAGGGCTGCAGTACACATAATATATCGCAGGCCAAATTAAGGACTGTAATACACATAATATATTGCAGGATAGATTAAGGAATATAATACACATGATATATCACAGGCCAAATTAAGGACTGCAATACACATAATATATCACAGGCCAAATTACGGACTGTAATACACATAATATGTCGCAGTCTAGATTAGGGACTGTAATATATTAAATGGAATATTTGTCGAAGCGTCTAGTAAGTGATCCTTCTTGTTATTTTATCTACCAGTTTAAGAATAGTTACCATTCGTCTATAAATCTTCTACTTAGGATACCATGCGAACTGATTCCATTGTTTGTTTGTGACTCAACAAATCCAGAAACTCTATGTAAGGGGAAACCAAAGTGTACTCTAACTAATTGGACGATATTGGATCTTGTACGGCGTTTTATGTCATTATGCAATATGATTACATTTCATATTAGACATGATCCTTATTTATTAACTGTGTATTATCTCCTTGTTTCCTTTCCTTATTCCCTCTGAAACCTAACAAATTATTCAGAGAAATATACGTTGTTACAACCCTTAATGTAAAAATAACTTTTAAAGTAAAAAAATGACATTAAGGGTTGCGGGTTAAGTCTTGTTACAAACCTTAATGTAAAACTTACTCTTAATGTAAAAATAGAAGCCCCCTCAAGGTTATAGTTTTATAAACAAGATGAAAGTTAAAGTCAATGCGACCTCCACAAAACATGTGGAGAGAGTCTTTCTCTATTTCCACATGCACTGATCTAGTTGAACACCAGCCCTCTTCCATGCGAAATAATTTCATTTTTTGTAACTTACAAATCCCTATATGCTTTGTAAGACGAAGCCAAAGTGTATGCTGAAACCTAATTTCACGATAGTTGATCATGTACGTGATTTTATTACATAATGCAATAGGTTTATGTTTGTTTAAGCCTTGATGATATGTATCAGCTGTGTGTATCCCTTTTATGAGCTCTGTATTGCCGGATGCTAGCATCAGCGACCATATACTACATCTATTATATGGTCTCTGCTAGTATCTACAGATGATAATGGCACACATACAGGGACATCTGATGTCAGAGCATTATTATGTTCTTGTATGTTTTCATGTTTGGATTGCTCCAGATGTTGTATAAGTCATCTTTTGTATCGTCCTATAAATAAAGACTCGTTGACATTTTCGTTCAAGCACGGACTCGTATAACGGTTATACAAGTCCGTGGTTCAAGGAAGGTCAGAAAGTATTCTCAAATTATGCAACCATTAAATCTATGTTTGAACAAGAAGAATGTTCAGGCAGTCTCCTCACAACATCCATCTAGTGGCCCTTCATTTCCACATGCACTCATCTGGTCAATCCCGACCCCTCCCATACCCTCTCCAACACACCCCCCCCCACCCCCCCCACCCCCCCCCACCCCCCACCCCCCACGCGCCCCCTCCCCCGATCTATTTCCAGACCACAGAGACCCCGACCGTGCATGCCCCCGCACATGCATAATGACATAATGTGTGTAATTACTGTATCCTCAATTAATAAACGGATTAGGTAAGAACAGCTGAGATACTTGCTACCATCTGGGCACCCCTCGTGCGCGCTACGGTCAAGGTAGGTATATATACAGACGCGTGCAGGAACAGTCACTACACCTACTTTCTCCAGTCAGACAGAAGCAGCTCACAGACAAGCAGCATGGTAAGTCTTGTATATTTTCACGTAGACTTTTATTATTCTTTATTGTTACAAAACTGAACTGATATTGTAATAATCAACCAACACTGGCAGTTTATCGGACAAACTTGATATGTCCAGAAAGAAAACGGCAAGGCTGTATAGGAACAATATTAGTTAACATGTAGCGCTGTATAGTCAAGAATTTCGTTAAACAAAATGACGACGGTACTGTTAAATATTAATGTTTACCATTTGGTTTAATCCAAAATACACACGTATTTACATATTGGTGTATGGGGTCCAGAAAACGTTCATAAACTTATTTCAGACATTAATTTGGGTGCCTTGCTTGAAAGTAAAACGGTGAAGATGCTCATATAGTGTTTGTAACTATAGTGAGATTAGAAAATTATCGATATCAACCATCCTTTTACATTCGTTGTAATCAGGCAACTAACGTCGACAAGACAAGACACGTCATCATACTATACGTCATGGACAGTCGGGGACGCCGTTCAACAGGTCCGCTATGGACTGATTCTTTAACGTTCTTTATTGTTCTCAAGTGTTAAACGTTTATTAACTAGCCATGACACCCTGGTGTTCTCTGTGCTAATTCAGTTATATGTTTACTGTTCATGATTGTATACGCACTAAACTGAGTGAGTGAGTTAATGCCTTACGTCACATCGGCAATATGTCCGCCATATCGTGACGTGTACACTGAGCTGATAGGTCTTGAGGCGGATAATCAATGAACAAGGAGGACTGTGCAGATTTTCCAGACTTTGTTAACTTGTATTGAAACCCATGGATTTTCATGTTTGTGAATTAAGTTATATTCTTCACGGTTCTGTTGATGTACAAAAAATTATAAGACTTAAAATGTGGAATGAGTAAACATTCCAGAATACCTATAATGTCCAGTGTTGTCTTGGCAAAGTCCGTGTTTGTAATACCATACACGTGCCGTGATTACTGCAGTGGCAAGAGCTATTTCTCTCTTTATTACAATATCTCAAACACGCACCTAGCTAACATATGTGTGTAGGAATCCGATTTAATTTCCTTGTGACCAAATTTGGTGTCATGGCGTTAAAAACTACACATGTGAAATGTGTTATGTTGTGGGTTGTGAGACATTGAGACATTTGGGAATATGTACTTAGTACACAAAGATAGTTTTCTAATAATGAAGGAAACCCTGGATGCATATGTAATACATCATACCACATCTTTCAAAGGTGTAAAGGTAGAAAAGACAACACATCCTAAAAACACATCCACATATAATATTGTAAATCTACAAAACAAATGAATGTATATTTTCAGGCCTCCAAAACAGCAAAGCCCACAAAGGCTGCAACTCCTCAAATAAAACTGTCCAAGGACGAGATTGAAGAAGCCACCGAGGTGTTTGACCTTTTCGATTTCTGGGATGGTCGTGATGGCGCCGTCGACGCTGCCAAGACCGGCGACATGTTGTACTGTCTGGGCCTCAACCCTACCATGACCACCATCATGAAGAACGGAGGTGTGGAGAAGTTCGGAGAGAAGAACTACAAACTGGAGGAGTTCCTGCCCATCTACCAGACCGTCATGCAGATCAAGGACACAGGCACCTACGCCGACTTCATGGAGGCTTTCAAGACATTCGACAGAGAGGGCCAGGGCTTCATCTCATCTGCTGAGCTGAGGCATGTTCTGACATCTCTGGGAGACAGACTGACCGACACCCAGATGGACGACATCATCAAGTGCACAGACTTGAGAGAGGATCTGGAGGGCAACGTCAAGTACGAGGACTTCATCTCCAAGGTCATGGCCGGACCTCCAGCATAATCCTCATGTCAACCCCATGTAATTGGCTGTACGTTTTATAGTTAATTGGTCATATGATTTGGCATTTTATGACACGAAATTGCACAGTTTTCGCTCAAATATAACGTAATACATTTACGTTCAGTATCAGAGATGAATTTCTAAAACATCTAGCATTGTCATTAATTAAATGAAACATTAGATGTTACGCACGCACGTGTCGATTTAATTTGAAGCTATTAGTCTTCATTTCGTCGTTATAGAAGGCTGGTAATACTTCTACGATAGTCTGAGCGTGGTACTGTTTAGTGCGTTGTAATCATTGCCAGATTAATGCTGAACTCTACTTTTTTGTTTTATGCGCTTCTCTGACGCTGAATATTAAATTGCTTCAAAAATAAATGAATTCAAACTCAAACTCTCGACGTTGATCATTTCCCACCTTTATTATTTGGTGTGCAGTCAACTCAAATCAAGTGGAACCTGAGTTGATTTTCTTACCCAAGAAGGTATTATTACATCGGCGGACATAAATAAACGTTTATTTCTCAATTTGTGTGTGTCTAGAATATGTCTAGATTACACGAAGGCCATTTCGTTGATGATAATGGTGGAAACAACATGTTGGAACATAACAGGTACATGAGTGAGTGAGTTGGGTTTGACTCCGCTTTGAACAGTATTCCAGTCACGGTGTGTCTGCTTCATGTGGTGGAAAGTCGAAAGTAACAGATCTTCAGAAAATGACCACCTTGTGAAACCCAAGAACAAGGGTATATGGTGCTGACAAGAGGAAACATTGTGAGAATGTTTGAAATGAAATACAGTAAACTACGGTTATAACGAACTCAAGGGACCACTAATTTTAGTTCGACCAAAATAACAGTTCGTTTTATCTGTTACAAGCATGTTCGTTATGAACGTAGTTTACTGTTGGATTTGATTTTTGGGATTTATGACAACACTTCGTGCATAGGTAAGGTTAAAATGCCTCAAAAGGGCTGATTTTAGGTTTTTCGGAAAGTGTTTTTCTATAATAATTATTTAACATGAACAAGTCTGTTACCAAACTGATTGCCTTCAAAGATGTGGACACCGACAGTACAAACCTATTGTCACCTTGGGTCAGGGACTTGCCTGTAATTATATGGTGACAAAATCAACCTTTTTAACTCATTGTATCCACTATGTTTTTGAATATGTTAAAGGTTCTTGCAAGTGTAAGAGGATAAAAGTCCTGTGGTCAAAGCGGTCGTACATTCGATTCTCCAAATGGGTACAATGTGCGGAGCCCATTCTGGTGTTTCTAGCCGTCATATTGCTGGAATATTGGTAAAGGCGGGGTAAAACCACAGTCATCCACTCATACATTTATAACGTCATTGATTGGAGTACACACACCGTACGTGACTTTCTGTCTTCATCAAACGTCACAGGCCTGTGTTGGAACTATGTACAAGAAGCTGACTTAATTTCAGGTGCATTGTCAAAATGAATTTTCAAATGTAGATTAAGGATTATTCATGTTTCACTGAAATAATACCTAGGGGTAAGTTACAAAACAGAAGGTTGTTCTTACCGTTATATCAAAGTCAGCATTTGCTACTGATAAAATCACTGTGCATATCATTTTTCATGTCTGTAGTTTTGTGGCTAACTATAGAAATTCCTATAGAGTGGCGTAGCCCACTGTACATATTCCTGTAAAATATTGTAGCTTAATATAGTTATTACTTGAGAGTCGTGTAGGTTTGTAGCGTTGTAGTGTTTCGTGTTGTAGTCTGTTATAATTATTCCTGTAGAGTTTTAAAATTATAGTCTGCCATAATTATTTCCGTAACTATTGTAGCTTAATGTAGATATTACTGTAGAGTCTTGTAGCGTACTATAATTATTCCTGCAGTGTCTTAAATTGTAGTCTACTATATTCATTTCTGTAAGTCATGAAGCTTAATATAAATATTACTGTAGAGTCTTGTAGTGATGTAGTGTTTGGTGTTGTATCTGCTTACATTATTCCCGTGGAGTCCTAAAACTTGAGTCCAGCATAGTCATAAACTAGTTCAGCTTAATCTGGTTATTACTGTATAGCGTTGTAGCGTACTATAAATAGTCATGTAGCCTTGTAGACTAGTATAATTATTTCCGTATGTCTTGCAGCTGAAATAGTTATTACTGTATAGTCTTGTCGCCTACTATAGTTATTATAAGGGTAACGCTATTTTTCAGGGCATTATCATTTGCAGAAGCCCGAGGTCTTCCATTAACTGCCCGACGAGTGAGTGAGTGAGTATAGTTTTACGCCGCTTTTAGCAATATTCCAGCAATATCACGGCGGGGGACACCAGAAATGGGCTTCACACATTGTACCCATGTCGGAAAACGAACCCGCGTCTTCGGCATGACTAGCGAACGCTTTAACCACTTGGCTACCGACCGCCCCAACTGCCCCACGAAGGAGGGCAGTTGAAAAGACCGAGGGCTTCTGCAAATGATAATGCCTTGAATAATAGCGTTACCGTTTTTATAGCTAAAACGGATGGAATTTGTTATCACATCAAAAGAAACAACAATATCGGTTTTGAAACACTTACTGCAATCGACACCAATGTCACTGACCAACTTTTAGAAATATGGAAACGTCATTGAAGAACCCAGATGAGGTCACTTTTGAACGGGACGTCACCTATCCCTATCCTATGACGTCACCTAACAACGGGCGTGATAATTGCCCGTCGTCAAGTCATATAAGGGCATTATCAAGTTACAGTGGCCCGCTCATTTTTGATAACAGGCGGGCGGTTTAATGATAATTCTATCCATTTTAGCTATAATTCTGTATAGTCTTGTACTCCACTATACATTTTTCTGTTGACTGTTGGCGTTATGATGGGAGGTCACCGTACAGTAAAACAATTACCATCAAACGGCCATCAGCTGTACTTTTTCTCCCATTACTGATTGCCATATCTCTCCCACATTTGGATGCGAACGTTTGGCTAATACGTTTATCTGCGTTGCTCAGCTACATCTAAGGGGAACAACTCACTACCCTTTCAAAAATAGCGTAGTCACATGACCGCGAAATTGACGTTCATAAGTGCATGAACGACACAATTTGACGTTCATGCGTTTTTCACGAGACTGTGTTCTTGAAATGACGTAAACACTGACGAACTACTTCCACATTCCCAGGGAAGCCCTGTGAATTCCCGATCACGTTTATATACATTCTCATCCTTTAGACTGTGTAATCTTGAACCCAGTGTTTTACAATACACTGAGGAACGTCAGAGAGTTTAATTGCATGATCGTTCACGAATATCCTCGCTACGACCCATCCTTGTGAACAAAACGAAGAGATGCACATCCAAACTATGGTAGTATCGACTCGACCCGTGTCTAGGCTGACAGTGACAGCAATCTATGAATTTATCTTAGTGTCTATTTGACACATCTTAATCACCTTTAATGATCGGCCAATTGATGACTAAAACATTAAACCGCCACAGGTTCATAAACAAATTTCGAAATCTCTCTTGTAATGTTTATCGTGTCGGCCATTTTGATATCTTGTGCTTGATGTAAATGTATTACGACGCGCTGTCATTGTGACTGAGTGTCGCATTGTCGTAAGCTCATACGTTCATACAGTTTGGCCCTCACCTTTTTACGGTTCATACTAAAATGAACTCACACAAAGTGAAAGTCAGATATTGGAGAAACTCTTGGAATGGACAGAAAATGTTCGAAAACCAATCTCCGGTTGGTTACAAAAGATAATACACAATTCTTTAGACTCCGAGCTCCACGTCACCTACTGCTAACAAACGACTTATAACATGTCGCACACGAGGTTATAGTCTCCAACACTCAGACTTCACACCTGTTTGTGTTTTGTTTAACGCCGCATTCAGCAAATAATCTGCAATACACATAATAGATTAAGGACTGCAATAATATAATATGTCGGAAGTTAGATTAAGGACTGTAATAAACATAACATATCGCAGGCCCAACCAAGGACTGTAATACGCATAATATATCGCAGGCTAGATCAAGGACTGTAATACACATAATATGTTGCAGGCTAGATTAAGGACAGTAATGCACATAATATATCGCAGAATAGATTAAGGGCTGCAATACACATAATATATCGCAGGCTAGATCAAGGACTGTAATACACATAATATATCGCAGGCCAAATTAAGGACTGTAATACACATAATATGTCAGAGGCTAGATCAAGGACTGTAATACACATAATATGTCAGAGGCTAGGTCAAGAATTGCAATACACATAATATGTCACAGGCTAGGTCAAGGACTGTTATCCCCTTATTATATCGCAGGCTAGGTCAAGGACTGTAAAACACATAATATGTCACAGGCTAGATCTAGGACTGTTAACCCCTTATTATATCGCAGGCTAGGTCAAGGACTGTAAAACACATAATATGTCGCAGGCTAGATCAAGGACTGTTAACCCCTTATTATATCGCAGGCTAGGTCAAGGACTGTAAAACACATAATATGTCGCAGGCTAGATCAAGGACTGTAAAACACATAATATGTCGCAGGCTAGATCAAGGATTTTAATACACATAATATGTCACAGGCTAGAACACGGGCTGTGATACACATAATATGTCGCAGGCTAGATCAAGGACTGTAATACACATAATATGTCACAGGCTAGAACACGGGCTGTGATACACATAATATGTCGCAGGTTAGATCAAGGACTGTAATACACATAATATGTCACAGGTAAGATCAAGGACTGTAATACACATAATATATCGCAGGCTAGATTAGGACTTCAATATATTAAATTGAATGTATTTTGAAGCGTCTAATATGTGATCGTTCTTGTTATTATATCAACGCATTCGATAATAGTTACCAACTTTCTATAACTCTTCTACTTAGGATAGACATGCAAACTAATCTCACTGTTTTGTGTAACTCAACAAATCCATAAATACGATGTAAGAGGAAGCCAAAGTGAGCTCTAACTTATTGCAAGATATTGGATCTTGTATGGGGTGATATTACGTTATGCAATACATTAATGTTTGTTTTAGCCACGAGGCATATTCATCAGCTGTGAGTTTCTTTTCTATGTCCCCTTTGTTTCCTTATTCTCTATTATTATGAATGGTACTATTCCGTCAAACCTGTGTCTCCACAATATAGAAGCCCGAGCGAGTTTAACAAATGTCCACCGTATTACTGTTTATAAACCAGAAAAATGTTAAATCAATGCAAACTTGCAAACAACATCGATTTACTGACCCTATAAATTTCCACATTCATTACTCCTCACCCCCTCATACCCACCCCCCACCCCCCCACCCCCCCACACACACACACCTACATACATACACCAACCCCACCTCCTCTCATGATCACCCCTCCCCCGATATATATATCCAGACCACAGAGACCCCGACCGTGCACCCCCCTGCACATGCATAATGATATAATGTGTGTAATTACTGTATCCTCAATTAATGAACGGATTAGGTAAGAACAGCTGAGATACTTGCTACCATCTGGGCACCCCTCGTGCGCGCTACGGTCAAGGTAGGTATATATACAGACGTGTGCAGGAACAGTCACTACACCTACTTTCTCCAGTCAGACAGAAGCAGCTCACAGCCAATTGCAAAGCAGCATGGTAAGTCTTGTATATTGTCACATATACTTTTATTATTCTTTAATGTTCCAAATTGAACAGAAAATTATTGTGATGATCAACAAACGCTTATTGTTCTGACAGTCAGTCTGATAATGTTGATATTTAGAGACAGGCAATGGTAAGGCTCTACATGAAATATATATGTTAACATTGTGCCTACACAATCGAGAGTATCGGTAAACATCATGAAAACAATACTGTTAAGTATTGTTAATACTGTTCTCTTCAATCCAAAGTACATCTTGCTTGAAGAGACATATGGGACTTGGGTATCCAGGAAACGTTCACAAATCTACAGTAAACTACATTTATAACGAACACGTTTAAAACGAACTGACCGATAAAACGAACTTATTTTTTAATCCCGGCCATTTGTTGTATATATGATTATATACGCTTATAACGAACTAAGGTTATTACGAACTAAAATCAGTGGTTTACTGTGTTTCAAACATTAATCGGGGAACCTCCAATGTGGGGAAATGATATAGTGACGTGCATGCACGTGTATGTGTGTGTGTCTGTGGCTCCTTGTACTAGTCCGGACTGATGCCGATTTATAGTGCTAGCACACTGAGATACCATGCCGCAGTTTAACATGAATATCCCACTCAGACACAGTATACTGACTCCGAGCCGACCAGTCCTTGTTTAGCCCCTTAATGCCGAGCGCCAGACAGGGTAACAACAAGTACCATCTTTTTACGTCTTTTGGTATGACGCGGCTGGGGATCGAACCCCGGACTTTCCGCTCTCCGGGCGGACGCTCTGCCATTAGACGACGGAGGCGGTCAGTGCTGGTTAAAGATACATTACGATGATGTCATCATATTATGTCACTCGGGATAGTCATGGTTGCCTCTGGTCCAAACTAGCTAATCAACAGGTCCACACAGGGCATCGGCTATTTTATGGTTCAATGGGATCATAAGATATACGTTTATCAACTAGCCATGACCCGCCAGAGATGTCTGTGCTAATTGAGTAAGCAGTATACTTTTCATGATAGTATAGGTACTAAACTTGACAGGTCCTGACATGGATGCTTAATGGGCACCCAGTAATGTGCAGAGAAACCAAACTATTTTCTGGTAGCATTGGACACATGGATTTCCAGTTTATGTCAGCATGTTGCTGAGTGGGTCAGATTGCTGACTTTGTTTGCTGGCGATTAGGTGTCTCACTCTGACAGCGTGGGTTCGAATCCCGGACTGGACTCAACCCCAACAGTGCTTGATTCTATTCATGTACACAAATTGATAAGACTTAGAATGTAGAATGTGTAAACTTTCCAAAAAAACCGTATAATTTCCAGTGTTTAATTTGACAAAGTCGGTGTATGTAATACAACACACAAACTGCGCGTACTGCACTGTCCACTATTTCTGTTTTTCATATTATTACAACATTTCAGACATGAACCAAGCTCACATATATTCTTACTATTTTCAAAATAATGACCGCTCTACTGAAGTTAACGCCGATGTGAAGAAATCCGTTTAAGTACTATTGTGACTTAATTTGGTGTCATAGCACACATGTGAAATTCGAAATCACCTAAGATGCTGTGGGTTTTCATTGTTATTTGAGACACTTGGGAATATGCACTTAGACTTGACACGGAGATTGTTTTCTAAGAATGAAGAAAACCCTGGATGCTGGCACATCGCATATTTTGATTTCAAAAGAAAACACATTCTATTTTTCATATACAAATGTATGATATACAAATTTTGCAAAACATTTTGAATTAATTTCTTTTAGGCCTCCAAAACAGCGAAACCAACAAAGCCCACAAAGGCTGCAACTCCTCAAATAAAACTGTCCAAGGACGAGATTGAAGAAGCCACCGAGGTGTTCGACCTTTTCGATTTCTGGGATGGTCGTGATGGCGCCGTCGACGCTGCCAAGACCGGCGACATGTTGTACTGTCTGGGCCTCAACCCTACCATGACCACCATCATGAAGAACGGAGGTGTGGAGAAGTTTGGAGAGAAGAACTACAAACTGGAGGAGTTCCTGCCCATCTACCAGACCGTCATGCAGATCAAGGACACAGGCACCTACGCCGACTTCATGGAGGCTTTCAAGACATTCGACAGGGAGGGCCAAGGCTTCATCTCATCTGCTGAGCTGAGGCACGTTCTGACATCTCTGGGAGACAGACTGACCGACACCCAGATGGACGACATCATCAAGTGCACCGACGTGAGAGAGGATCTGGAGGGCAACGTCAAGTACGAGGACTTCATCTCCAAGGTCATGGCCGGACCTCCAGCATAAACCTCATGCCAACGCCATATAATTTATTGTTAGTTAATTGGTCATAGGATTTGATATTTTATCATTGACATTGAGTACCCAAAGATAAATTTCTAACACGTCGTGCATTGTCATAATATGAAATTAGTTGTCACGCATGCGCTTTGTAGATTTAATATGAAGCTATTACGTTTGTGAGTTAATAAGTCATATGTCTTGGCAGTTTATCACACAAAATTGCTCTGATTGCACTCAAATATGTCGTAATACGTTGAAGTTCAGAATCAAAGATATATCTCTATCACATCGAGCATTGTCATTATGTGAAATTAGTTATCACGCAAGCCCTTTGTAGATATAATATGAAGCAATTAGTCTTCATTTCCCCGTTATTGACAGCTGGTATTACTTCTACTCAACCGTTATAAATATCATAGCTTTGTATCGTCTAAACGTGTTACTGTTAGTGCGTTGAAATCATGCCCGATTAATGCTGAACACTAATTATGTTAATGCATCTCAGACGCTGGATATTAAATTGCTTCAGTAATAAATTTATTCGAACTTAAATTCTTGACGTTGATAATTTTCCATCGTTATTATCTCATGAACATTCATTCCAATTCAAATACAAGTCTGTTTATCCTTATCCAACAAGGCACTTACATCGAGGAACACATATATACACGTTTATTTCCGTTTTGTGTATATCATCTGCATTTTTAGATTATGTTGAGATTACACCAAGACCGTTTCCCTGCTTTGAACAGTATTCCAGTTATATCTTGGTGTGTCAGCTTGATGTGAGAGGAAAGCCTGAAGTGAGGGATTGTCTCTAAGTCGGGCCGGGCCGGGCCAAGACGGGCTAAAGTTGTATTGGCTAATTACTCCATTATAGCCGACCATACCATTATTGATGCAACATACACACATGACATAAATGAACAACCACCAACCACAAACGTGCCACATAATTAAGTAATTCGGAGTAAATCGCTTGAAAAACAGAATGTGGAGCTGTTTGTCAGCGTCGCTGATCTTGGTAACACGTAAAAGAGCAATCCTTAAACGGAATTAAGATTAGAAACGTATCAAATACTTCTAGCTATCGTGACACAAATTTCGATCTGTCGGCAGAACGTTTACATTTATAGGATAGTACTAAGTAAATACCACTTAATAATGTGACTGATCATCGTATTTACAGTAGACCTCTGCTCCCCATACTCTCAACAGTCTCACAAGTGTTCGGACCGACTTGTCCCGGGCTGTCAAAATAAACTTTAAACACACAGATGTATCATCAAATGTGTTTACATCTATAGATTAGGATAATATCTATCTATATACCACTTTATAATGTCACAGATCGCTGTATTTAAAGAAAACAAGGTGTTCAAAGTGAAGCCCTTTTCCCTCTACATTCTCAATATAGCCTCTATCAGAAGTGTTTGTCTTGTGTTGGGTCCGACTTGGCCGGGGCTGTAAAAATCAACTTTAAACACACATATGTATCATCAAATGTGTTTACATCCATAGACTAGCTTTAGAGAATGATTTTCCTTTAAATGCGTTGTACTGTGAAATTATTAAGTTATATATCGGTAGATATGATACTAGTCTATAGATGGAAACACATTTGATCATACATCTGTGAGTTTAAAGTTTATTATGACAGCCCGGGCCGAGTCGGATCGAACACAGACCAATCACTTCTGATAGATAGAATATACAGGGAAAAGGGCTTCGCTTTGAGCATCGTATTGTGGAGTAATTTAAGAAGTGCTTTGACGGTTATTAACACGTGTCGTCTCAGCCCTATGACATTCGCGAATATCCACTTGCAGAAATCATCTTGTGTTGGTTTAACATGAATTAGTAAAGGTGAATGAGGGATGCCAAACACGTTAATTAATGAAAGAAGAGTAGTCAAAACACTGTCATTTCCTGACAAGGACATCACACCCCTACACGCTAAGGTCGGTGAGAAACCTTCACATCAAAGAAAGGACACTGTTAAGACACTGCCTTTTCTACGAGGACTCCCGGTATGTAGTCATAATTATCAGTTTATTACATTGCATTTTGATTCAAACTCAATTAAATGAGCAAAACTATACGTTTCTGGACATTTAAGATCTGCCTAGATATGCACGTTCCCATATTGCCAGGGTATGAAACTCAGGGTAGCTGAAATACTTGCCAGCCCTGACCAAAACCTGCCTGCCCACTATAATCATATGTTTCTCAGGATAAGCTAACGGGGTTTCTTTTTGGTTACATTTTATCATTCATCTTTACATGTGAATTAATGCTGATCATCGGGAAATATTTTGAATATTTTCAAATATGAAATATAACCCGACCGTCGGGCAGTGGGAATTTGAAAATCTGGCAGCCCGAGTTGAAATCAACCCGTCTCGGACAGTCGGGCAAGCAGGTATTTCGAACAATGATATTGCTGAGTGTGGCGTAAAACAACAAACAAATAAACATACTGTTACGCAAGGGCAAGGGAGTCGCGCGATGCTGAGTGGGCGAATGCAGATATTTTACGCCCGCATCATGTAGCCTGCATACGACGCCCGAGAACACCTGTCAGAATATGACGGCGGTCTGTAGTTAATCGTGTCTGGTACAGACAATCCAATAATTTGGCAACATGAGCATCGATCCAGGCAATTTGGATACAGCGACATGCATCAACCACGTTAGGGAGTCTGAGCACCTAATCCCGTCAGTCGTAACAACAAATACCATCTTTTAACGTCTTTTGGTATGACGCGGCTGGGGATCGAACCCCCGGAGCTTCCGCTCTCCGGACGGACGCTCTACCACTAGACCACGGAGACGACCTAGTATTAAAATAAATAGCCCCACTAGGATTAAAAACGCTTCCATTCATGGAACTCTTTTTCTGGAGGAATTTAACATATCTTGTCCTGATAACAATATATATACTCTTATGTGTCGATTCCAAAATTGAAAAAAAAATCCGTACAATAAAGAATTTAGTGTGAAACTAATAAACAAGCAACAAGTGGTAATCAATCAACAAATGTATTACAACATTAACTAGGTTGACACATCAATAGGCATTACTGCACGGCAATTACAATGGCGGTACACAATAGAGTAGTAGTACAATATTAAACAGGAAAACAATATGAGGGCAGTGGTCAGTATCAAATACAATTAGAATACAAGTCAGTGGTAAATCTGTTTATTTACCCAGTCGCGACAGCGTTCAAACTTCCGAGACGGGCCTAGGCAGAAATTCAGGGGTGATGGGTGAGCCTCACACGAAAGCTGGTCTGGTTGTAAAGAAATGTGTGATAGAGATGCGACAGGCATGTTACGGTCTCCTTAAATACAGCTGAAGTAGCTACTGGAATTTTCTTGCCCTCACAGTGCCCTCATCAGGCTCGGGGCACTAGAACATCACAAAATATTTCATACCGGAAGTTTACACCCCACACCAGTATTCAAATATCGTAACTTCCTCAAAACTGCTTAGATATACTACATTCCTGACAAATAATGACTGTACATATACAATGCAATGGGCGTCGACCGAATCTCAACAGAAATCGAAACAATGTGTTATCTCCTGCCCACGAGTTCCTTGAGCCCTGAGTCGCCTGGGCACCGGCGTGGCATTGCCTAAAAGTCAGGCCAAGAAAAGTCGGGCCGGGCCGGGCCGGGCCAGCGGGTAATACTAAAAGGGATTAAAGAATAATAAAACGAAACGTGAATATCTAGGCAGATCTCAAGTGTCCAGAAACGTATAGTTTTGCTCATTTAATTGAGTTTGAATCAAAATGCATCTGCAGCAATGTAATAAACTGATAATTATGACTACATACCGAGAGTCCTCGTAGAAAAGTCAGTGTCTTGACTGTCTCCTTTCTTTGAGTGGAGTTCAAGCGTGGGAAGGCACGGCGTCGGCTGGCGAGCTGGTGTGGCGAAGGAAGTTACTGCTTCTTCCCAGCCAGGAGCCTCCTGGCTAGGTCGAGCTCTCCGGGAGGAAGAGCTCGGAACAGTGCAGTGGTGAGGCGGGCGGCGGCGTTGATGATGAAGAGTGGACTGACTGGGAGATCACAGTCAACCAGGAATTCCGAGAGATCCTGGTTGCTGTGAATCTCGTGTTCGAATCTTTCTTCACCCCAGTTCTGCACCAGCACCAAGGGTGGGCGTGGGCGGTTGCTGGGATATATCTTGCCGCTCTCATTCTGGTAGCAGGGGTTAGGGTGGTCCTTGTGCTGCTCCAGAATGAGGTCTGCCTGCTGTGCAAGGTGGACACGGACGTCTACCTCAACATCTTGTTCCGGGACCGGGTCGGTCTGGTCTTGGCTGGTGTTGAGGGAGGGGGGAGAGTCCGGGGAGAAGATACTTCTCTTCTTTCTCTTTTTCCTTCCGTGGCCAGTCCCTACAGGCGTGCGAAAGGGCTCCTCCCCTCTGGATTCGAGGGGAGCGAGTTCCAGTGCAGCTGTCGGGGGCGAAGGGGTGATGGGAAGGCTCTCCTGGATCTCCATGGGGGCGACTGGTGGAGCCTTCATCACCGTAGGCGGCCTGGCCTTCTGTACCGGGCGTGGTGCAGCAGGGGTAGGGGCCGGGGTCTTCTTCTCCTTTGGCTTGGTCTTGGCCGGAGCTTTGACCCAGAGGCCTTTTCTTTTGACCTAGGTCAAAGGAGATGGAGAGGGTGGAAGAGTTGGACTTGTACGAAGTCCGGAGGGAGTAGTCCCCAACTCTGTAAGCCAGCAAGGGCTCCAGGATGGCAACGGTAGCGATAGAGCGATATCTCTCATGGTAGAGCGTGGGTTGCGAGCTAGGAAGGACACGTCTGCACGGGGCGAGTGGATGCTGAGATGGATGCTGAGAAGTGAAGTGAAGTGACTGTCTCCTTTCTTTGATGAGAAGGTTTCTCACCGACCTTAGCGTGTAGGGGTGTGATGTCCTTGTCAGGAAATGACAGTGTTTTGACTACTCTTCTTTCATTAATTAACGTGTTTGGCATCCCTCATTAACCTTTACTAATTCATGTTAAACCAACACAAGATGATTTCTGCAAGTGGATATTCGCGAATGTCATAGGGCTGAGACGACACGTGTTAATAACCGTCAAAGCACTTCTTAAATTACAACACATACTTTACATCTATAGCCTAGTATTATATCTACCTATATACCACTTTAGTGTCTCATATTGCGGTAGAAAACACGTTGCTCAAAGTGAAGCCCTTTCCCCTGAACATTCTCTCTATCAGAAGTGATTGGTCTGTGTTTGATCCGACTTGGCCCGGGCTGTCAAATTTACTTTAAACTCACAGATGTATGATCAAATGTGTTTCCATCTATAGACTAGTATCATATCTACCGATATATAACTTTATAATGTCACAGTACACCGCGTTTAACGGAAACTCATTCACTAAAGCACTTTTATCTGTATGTTCTCAAGAGAATATCTGTAGCATGTGTTGCCCAACTTAATGTCACAGGTCGCGGTATTTAAAGAAAACGAGGGGCTCAAAGTGAAGCCCTTTTCCCTCTGCATTCTACATAGACTCAATACAAGCCAAACACTTCTGATAGGGAATGGAGAGGGAAAAAGGCTTCACTTTGAGCACCTTGTCTACTTTAAATACCGCGACCCGAGACACTATGAAGTGGTATATAGGTAGATATTATACTAGTCTATAGATGTAAACACATTTGATGATACATCTGTGTGTTTAAAGTTGATTTTGACAGCCCAGGCTGAGTTGGACCCAACACAAGACAAACACTTCTGATAGAGACTATGTTGAGAATGTAGAGGGAAAAGGGCTTCACTTTGAGCACTTTGTTTACTTTAGATATCGCGATCTGGGACGCTATAAAGTGGTATATAGGTAGATATAATACTAATCTAATGTGTTTAAAGTTGATTTTGGCCAAGTCGGAACGAACACTTCTGACAGAGATTTTCCAAAGAAAATACAGTAAAAGAGTTTGTCTTTAACGGGTCAGTTTTCTTTCAATGTGATGTACTGTGACTTTATAAAGTGTTATATAAGTAAATATAATACTACCGGTAGTCAATAGATGTAAACACATTTGATGATACATATGTGTGTTTAAAGTTGATTTTGACAGCCCGGGCCAAGTCGGACCCAACACAAGACAAACACTTCTGATAGAGGCTATGTTGGGAATGTAGAGGGAAAAGGGCTTCACTTTGAGCACCTTGTTTTCTTTAAATACAGCGATCTGTGACATTATAAAGTGGTATATAGATAGATATTATCCTCGCCTATAGATGTAAACACATTTGATAATACATATGTGTGTTTAAAGTTTATTTTGACAGCCCGGGACAAGTCGGTCCGAACACTTGTGAGACTGTTGAGAGTATGGGGAGCAGAGGTCTACTTTAACCAACGTGTCTACTGTAAATACGATGATCAGTCACATAATTAAGTGGTATCTACTTAGTACTATCCTATAGATGTAAACCATCTGCCGATAGATCGAAATTTGTGTCACGATAGCTAGAAGTATTTGATACGTTTCAAATCCTATTTCGTTTAAGGATTGCTCTTTTACATGTTACCAAGATCAGCGACGCTAGCGCTTACACACAGCTCCACATTCTGTTTTTTTAACGATTTACTCCGAATTACTTAATTATGTGGCACGTTTGTGGTTGGTGGTTGTTCATTTATGTCATGTATGTATGTTGCATCAATAATGGTAGTATGGTCGCCGATAATGGAGTAATTGGCCAAAACAACTTTAGCCCGTCTTGGCCCGGCCCGGCCCGACTTAGAGACAATCCCTCACTTCAGGCTTTCCTCTCACATCAAGCTGACACACCAAGATATAAATGGAATACTATTCAAAGCAGGGAAACGGTCTTGGTGTAATCTCAACATAATCTAAAAATGCAGATGATATACACAAAACGGAAATAAACGTGTATATATGTGTTCCTCGATGTAAGTGCCTTGTTGGATAAGGATAAACAGACTTGTATTTGAATTGGAATGAGTTAATAACGATGGAAAATTATCAACGACAAGAATTTAAGTTCGAAAACAAATATTACTGAAGCAATTTAATATCCAGCGTCTGAGATGCATAATAAGTGTTCAGGATTAATCGGGCATGATTTCAACGCACTAAAAGTAACTCGTTTAGACGATACAAAGCTATGATATTTATAACGGTTGAGTAGAAGTAATACCAGCTGTCAATAACGGGGAAATGAAGACTAATTGCTTCATATTAAATCTACAAAGGGCTTGCGTGACAACAAATTTCATATAATGACAATGTTCGATGTGATAGAGATTTATCTTTGATACTGAACTTAAACGCATTACGACATATTTGAGTGCAATCAGAGCAATTGTGTGTGATAAACTGCCAAGACATATGACTAATTAACTCACAAACGTAATAGCTTCATATTAAATCTACAAAGCGCATGACAACTAATTTCATATAATGACAATGCACGACGTGTTAGAAATTTATCTTTGGGTACTCAATGTCAATTTCAATGATAAAAATATCAAATCCTATGACCAATTAACTAACAATAAATTATATGGCGTTGACATGAGGATTATGCTGGAGGTCCGGCCATGACCTTGGAGATGAAGTCCTCGTACTTGACGTTGCCCTCCAGATCCTCTCTCAAGTCTGTGCACTTGATGATGTCGTCCATCTGGGTGTCGGTCAATCTGTCTCCCAGAGATGTCAGAACGTGCCTCAGCTCAGCAGATGAGATGAAGCCCTGGCCCTCCCTGTCGAATGTCTTGAAAGCCTCCATGAAGTCGGCGTAGGTGCCTGTGTCCTTGATCTGCATGACGGTCTGGTAGATGGGCAGGAACTCCTCCAGTTTGTAGTTCTTCTCTCCAAACTTCTCCACACCTCCGTTCTTCATGATGGTGGTCATGGTAGGGTTGAGGCCCAGACAGTACAACATGTCGCCGGTCTTGGCAGCGTCGACGGCGCCATCACGACCATCCCAGAAATCGAAAAGGTCGAACACCTCGGTGGCTTCTTCAATCTCGTCCTTGGACAGTTTTATTTGAGGAGTTGCAGCCTTTGTGGGCTTTGTTGGTTTCGCTGTTTTGGAGGCCTAAAAGAAATTAATTCAAAATGTTTTGCAAAATTTGTATATCATACATTTGTATATGAAAAATAGAATGTGTTTTCTTTTGAAATCAAAATATGCGATGTGCCAGCATCCAGGGTTTTCTTCATTCTTAGAAAACAATCTCCGTGTCAAGTCTAAGTGCATATTCCCAAGTGTCTCAAATAACAATGAAAACCCACAGCATCTTAGGTGATTTCGAATTTCACATGTGTGCTATGACACCAAATTAAGTCACAATAGTACTTAAACGGATTTCTTCACATCGGCGTTAACTTCAGTAGAGCGGTCATTATTTTGAAAATAGTAAGAATATATGTGAGCTTGGTTCATGTCTGAAATGTTGTAATAATATAAAAAATAACAGAAAAAGTGGACAGTGCAGTACGCGCAGTTTGTGTATTGTATTACATACACCGACTTTGTCAAATTAAACACTGGAAATTATACGTTTTTTTCTGGAAAGTTCCCACATTCTACATTCTAAGTTAGACACAATTTTTATGGATAACAACTTCTTTAATACTGTAAACAGGCGACGTTTCGGTATAGATCCTTATACCGTTGTCAAGCAAGACTGAATGAGGGACATAGTGAAGAATATATATAGCAAGTGGATGATTAACAATAGAGGATTAACAGTAACAACAAGGGCATACAAGAGTGGGATAACATAGGTAGGTGTGACAACAAAGGGATTATGCTGTCACAACACGATGGACAGAAAACACATAGCTAGAAGCCAATGGGGGCATGAAGCCAATAAACAGGTGATTATTGGTTGATGAGCTCATAGTAGGCGGATGGGATGAAATAGCCTTGAATCAAAGAGCATAAAACCTCCACCATCAAATCCGACAGCAAATCAGCCATCTCGGACCATATCATCAACTGTCCCAATCACATCATCAACTGGGACAACGTCCAAATCCTCGCCAACAACCTCCATGACTTCACCAAAAGAAAACTAACAGAAGCAGTCCATATTCGCCGCCACAAGCCATCAATCAACAGAGATCAAGGCTATTTCATCCCATCCGCCTACTATGAGCTCATCAACCAATAATCACCTGTTTATTGGCTTCATGCCCCCATTGGCTTCTAGCTATGTGTTTTCTGTCCATCGTGTTGTGACAGCATAATCCCTTTGTTGTCACACCTACCTATGTTATCCCTACTCTTGTATGCCCTTGTTGTTACTGTTAATCCTCTATTGTTAACCATCCACTTGCTATATATATTCTGCACTATGTCCCTCATTCAGTCTTGCTTGACAACGGTATAAGGATCTATACCGAAACGTCGCCTGTTTACAGTATTAAAGAAGTTGTTATCCATAAAAATTGTGTCTATCTTGTCATCCGTCAACTTCTAAGTAATGCCTATCAAACAAGTTACATTCTAAGTCTTATCAATTTGTGTACATGACTAGAATCTAAAAATGTTATGTTTGGGATAACACCTTCTCAGTTAAGTACAGCTTCAAGCACTTTTGGGGTTGAGTCCCGTCCGGGATTCGAACCCACATTGCCAGAGTGAGGCACCTAATCGCCAGCAAACAAAGTCAGCGATCTGACCCACTCAGCAACCCAGGGTTCCACAAAATGGAAGTCCGACAACTGGTTGCCTAGATCACCTGCCTTGTGTACCGTCTGACAAGTGTATATTATATTGGAAAGTTATGAACACACAATGCCAGAAAGTGGTCAACTGTAACAAATGATATAATTGGGATTACACTTTCTCTGTAAAAGCAACCCCAAAAGTATATGAATCTGTACTTTACTGAGGGAATGGTATCCTTAATATAACATTTGTTAATTTGGCCACTTTCTAAATGGCATTGTGTATTCATGGATAGAATCGCAAAATATTTGTTACCATGCTGACATAAACTGGAAATCCATGTGTTCCAATGCTAACAAAAAAATAGTTTTGGTTTCTCTGCACATTTCTGGGTGCCTATTAAACATCCATTTAAGGACGTGTCAAGTTTAGTACATATACTATCATGAAAATTATATTGCTAACTCAATTAGCACAGACATCTCTGGCGGGTCATGGCTAGTTGATAAACGTTTATCTTATGATCCCATTGAACCATAAAATAGCCGATGCCCTGTGTGGACCTGTTTATCAGCTTGTTTGGACCACAGACAACTATGACGATCCCAAGTGTAATATGATGACATCATCGTGTATCTTTAACCAGCACTGACCGCCTCCGTGGTCTAATTGATGGTAGAGCGTCCGCCCGGAGAGCGGAAGGTCCGGGGTTCGATCCCCAGCCGCGTCATACCAAAAGAGTGAGTGAGTGAGCGAGTATGGTTTTACGCCGCTTTTAGCAATATTCCAGCAATATCACGGCGGGGTTACCAGAAATGGGCTTCACACATTGTACCCATGTCGGGAATCGAACCCAGGTCTTTGGCGTGACGAGCGAACGCTTTGACCATTAGGCTACCCGACCGCCCCTCATACCAAAAGACGTTAAAAGATGGTACTTGTTGTTACCCTGTCTGGCGCTCGGCATTAAGGGGCTAAAACAAGGACTGGTCGGCTCGGAGTCAGTATACTGTGTCTAAGTGGGATATTCATGTTAAACTGCGGCATGATATCTCATTGGGCTAGCACTATAAATCGGCATCAGTCCTGACCAGTGCAAGCAGCCACACACACACACACACACACACACACACACACACACACACACACACAGACACACACACACAGACACACACACACACACACACACACACACACACACACACACACACACACACACACACACACACACTCACACTCACACACTCACACTCACACACGTGCATGCACGTGGCTATATAAGTGCAATAATCTTGGACGAGATGTTAAACCCCATTTCACCTCACCTTTAATCAGCACTGAAGACGTTACCTGTACCTGTTCCACAAGGGAGGTACCCCAATTAATGTTTGAAATACAGTAAACTACGGTTATAACGAACTCAAAGGGACCACTAATTTCAGTTCGTAGTAACCTTAGTTCGTTATAAGCGTAAAAAAAGGACTAAAAATAAGTTATATCGATCGTTATAAGCGTGTTCGTTATAAATATAATTTACTGTAGATTTGTGAACGTTTCCTGGATACCCAAGTCCCATATGTCTCTTCAAGCAAGATGTACTTTTGATTGAAGAGAATGGGAAAAAAATGCTTAACAGTATTGTTTTCATGATGTTTATCGATACTCTCGATTGTGTAGGCACAATGTTAACATATATATTTCATGTAGAGACTTACCATTGCCTGTCTCTAAATATCAACATTATCAGATTGACTGTCAGAACAATAAGCGTGTGTTGATCATCACAATAATTATCAGTTTAATTTGTAACATTAAAGAATAATAAAAGTATATGTGAAAATATGCAAGACTTACCATGCTGCTTGTCTGTGAGCTGCTTCTGTCTGACTGGAGAAAGTAGGTGTAGTGACTGTTCCTGCACGCGTCTGTATATATACCTACCTTGACCGTAGCGCGCACGAGGGGTGCCAAGATGGTAGCAAGTAACTCAGCTGTTCTTACCTAATCCGTTCATTAATTGAGGATACAGTAATTACACACATTATATCATTATGCATGTGCAGGGGGGTGCACGGTCGGGGTCTCTGTGGTCTGGATATATAGATCGGGGGGAGGGGTGATCATGAGAGGAGGTGGGGTTGGTGTATGTATGTAGGTGTGGGTGTGTGGGGGGAGGGGTGATCATGAGAGGAGGTGATATAAACTGGCGTGATGCCATTGTTTTTCCCCAACCGAAACCAGTAATGTAATCACAAATCCAGTAATGTAATCAATGTGGTTTTCGTAAACATTGCAATTCCATTGACCATTCAGTTCGATTTGAGTCATTCGTTTATAACGCCATTGTAAACGAACAACATGCACAACATGGAAAAAAAGATAGTTTAAAGATTTGCACACAATTCATAGTTTGTTTGGATGTTTGTTGTTTAACGACGAAAATTTAGTAATATTCCAGCCGCTGGAATTCTGGAATGTTGTTCGTTTACAATGGCGTTATAAACGAATGACTCCAATCGAACTGAATGGTCAATGGAATTGCAATGGTCTGATTCATTCATTATTTGTCGTCAATCAAGTGGTGAAGAACAAATAGATTGAGAAGACGGGCGGATCCAGTGCCCGTTCTGAGTATCATCTCCATATATGTTATGCTTGTGAGTGAGTGAGTGAGTATGGTTTTACGCCGCTTTTAGCAATATTCCAGCAATATCACGGCGGGGGACACCAGAAATGGGCTTCACACATTGTACCCATGTCGGGAATCGAACCCGGGTCTTCGGCGTGACGAGCGAACGCTTTAACCACTAGGCTACCCGACCGCCCCTGTTATGCTTGTGTAAAGTGGACGTGTGCAGATGTGTGTCCGTGTGTTCTTCTTAACTAGAATCACAGGAGCCTCGTTACATGCCACACGAACCTAATTTATTGAATGGGGATATTTTGGGTAAAATGAAAGCCTACAAGATAAAATGTCATCAATACAATGCATGTGTCATTAAGCAAAACAATTCTGACATTTAAAGACATGGATGTGTTATGACTTCCTGATATTATTTAGGAATAAAATTCAAGCTTAATTTGTTCATAAACTAATCAAGAGTTAATGTTATTCTTTATGACATTTTGATTTGCAAACTACCGAGATGCCCGTACAATTGAACAGACAGTTAAAATGCTGATGATCGTGTACTAAGCGTCACCTTCACAGTAGCTAAATTGGTTATAATCTGTCCTTAGATCCCTCAAACAACCCTATTAAATCAAACTTCAACCTGGTATGGTAAGGAGTTGTTGTGACACACGAAGTCACGTGACGACATTTGACTATGACCGTCTGTGTCGCCAATATTAATTTTGTGAGTCATTTGAATTTTAGGATTTTGCAATGATTGACAGTGTACGTTCACGCGAGTCGACAATGTCGTACCAATCAGTCAGAAGTCATGTTTGTTTACGCGATATAGAAAATCTCACGGAGCGTCTTTTGATGCCAAATATATCAATACGAGTCGATAAAATTTAAAAACGTCGAGGTAAGTGTTCATACATTTGATATCAAATAACAGGAGTGTGTTATTACATTTATCACCAAACATCACTTTCTAACTATTTCAGTTTGGAATAGCCATTGTCGTGAGTGTAAAGGATTAAGGGTTAAGGGTTATTGCCCTTGAAATGCGACTTTGATGCACCTCTGTGTATGCGTGCGCGCGTGGGTGATTGGGTGCCTGGGTAAGTGTTCGTGTGTACGTGAGTACTAAGATCTCCAAAAGCGTTAATGGATCGCTATCTGATCTCTAACTGATCTCCGTGATCGTCAAGGTCGCCGCCTGTTGCCTCCCCTGCACAGTGATCCGTGACGCTCCGCCCAGAATGCCGTCAGATCGCTACTTGATCGCCGAGATCGCCATCGGAGCGTTACTTGATCGCCAAGGTCGTAATCCGAGCGCTACCTGATCGCCAAGGCCGTTATCAGAGCGCATTAGATCGCCAAGGTCGTAATCAGAGCGCTATCGTATCTACTTAGAGCGCCGCCGATCGCCAAAAAAGACTAGGACCTACCCCACTGCGACAAAGCATAGAACTGATGAGCGCCTCAGAACGCTCGGACCCACAATTCGGCGATCGGGTCGCAATAGGATCCCATAGAGCGCTAATTAAGTGCTAATTGTATCTCCAAAGGTCGCTATCGGATCGGAGTGGAGCGCATCAGATGGCAATGATCACCACCAAAGCGCAATTATATTATAAATAGAGCGCCATTGGATCTCATCCTGATCGCCTTGGATCGCAAAAGGAGCGGAAACTGATTGTGCTAGATCGCCACAATTGGGTTGTTTGGTTACGATCAAGGGTCTTCAAGTCGCTATCGGATCGCAGAGATCGCTATTGGATCGCAACAGGAGCGCTATCTGATCGTAATCAGATCGTAAGTGCCCACTATATCACCGAAAAATGAGGAGTCCTATGGCGCTCCCTCAGCGTGCGTAGAGCGTCTTCTAGTGGAATGGGGGTATTACGATGCTACCTGTATATAATTATATCTCTCCTCTAAACAGGAGTCACCATGCTACCTGTACATTATCTCTCCTCCAGCAGTGAGTCTCCATGCCACCTGTGTATATCACCTCTCCTCCAGCAATGAGACAATATGATGCCTTTACATAACCTCTCCTTCAGCAGTGAGTCTCCATGCCACCTGTGTATATCATCTCTTCTCCAGCAATGAGTCTCCATGCCACCTGTGTACATCACCTCTTCTCCAGCAATGTGACAATATGATGCCTGTTCATAACCTCTTCTCCAGCAATGAGTCTCCATGCCACCTGTGTACATCACCTCTTCTCCAGCAATGTGACAATATGATGCCTGTTCATAACCTCTTCTCCAGCAATGAGTCTCCATGCCACCTGTGTATATCACCTCTTCTCCAGCAATGAGACAATATGATACCTGTACATAACCTCTCCTTCAGCAGTGAGTCTCCATGCCACCTGTGTATATCACCTCTTCTCCAGCAATGAGACAATATGATGCCTGTACATTATCTCTCCTCCAGCAATGAGACAACATGCTACCTGTACATAATTATGTAGCTCCTCCAACAAAGAGCCACTGTTAATGGTACTGCTACTACTACTTCTTCTTCTTCTACTACTACTACTTCTGCTGCTGCTGCTACTGCTACTACTACTACTACTACTACTAATTATAATTCGGACCTGGCTTTCTAAATGTCACGCCTGCATCCCAAGTACAAAGTTGTCCGACTCCCCTTTTGTCCTCGGTGCCTTAGGTTTGGTACCTCCCAATCTGGGAAAGTAGTCGGGTTTTCTACCAGGAATACAGCCCTTCTGACAATCTGGGTAATGCAGAAGGCTGCAGTGATGGGGAGTCTTCACATTCTCTGCAAAGTTCTGAGTGGGTTTGACTAGGCAGCGATTCCTGGGAGAAGTCCCATTTGCTGTCTGGGCTGCGTGTAGAGGGGGCAAGGGCCCTGAGCTGATGAGCCTAACCAGCCTGACTGTGCCAGGATCACCCAAATATTCTTTGCGGCATTTTTTATTTTAATCTTTACATAATAATTGTAATGAAGCTGTCCCGAAATGTCACGATTGCATCTCTAGTACCAAGTTGCTGACAAAAGAAGACTTGGCGTGGAATTGTCCGGCAGCAGTACGAAGTTCCGCTTAAATGTGTTTTAGGTGTGACGCCAATTCTTCTTTAGGAAGTGTTTCAAACTTATTGGATATCTTATGTTGTGTCAGCCATTCTAAAAGGAAACAAACATACATGTACCCTTTACCAGATAGGCAAATATTGTATTGTGTCTGTGGGAATAATTTATTAATTTAAAAATTCTTTCAGGAGAAAATTGTATAAAATATAAATATAGATCTTGACTGTAGGCTATTTAATTCACTTGGTTCATGCCAGGCCTCATAAGGAAATTGTAAACGAAACTCGGGTAATCATTGTAATCTGTTGTTTTCGCTTTTTCAATCAGTCTAGACGTTTATCTGTTTTATCAGTTGTAGTCGCCCTACCCAAGTTCAGTTTGTCAACATTGATTATTGTTGTTTCTTCCTTCATCGGCATTGTTGGTGCAGATGTTCGCTGTTCGTTTTCTTGGATGGAACTTTCTGTGAATTCTGATAATAAGTGAGGTGAAAAATGATTATGTACTTTTATTACCTGATTATGAAATATTTACAAAGATATTTGAAAATGTGATGTATTCATAAAATAGGCTTACACATTTAAGCAGACAATATTTTTGTTCGATTTATATATATTCACGAAGTTAAATTATGCTGAATTTGTTCGTCTTACTTCTCCTGAAATGTTTTGGTTGGCGAGGATAGAGTTAAACTCATCATCACTGAATTCTGCCAAGTCCGGACTATGTACATCGGACAAATTACTGATTTAAAAAAATAAAAAAATCCATCACGTCTGTTGAGATGATTTCAGCTATAGTGGTGGTCAAACGGAAGTAGTGCGACCGTGCTGCTTTATAAGTGTGCAGAGAAGCGGTCATAAAATCGGACGCATTTTACAATCCGAATTGATTACGTCTAATTTTATTGATTGTCCAAATTCGAGTATTCACAACATCATGTCTGAATGGGTGAGTACCCGGGTTTGCTGTCAGGAATACAGACCTTCCGACTTTCTTGGTAATGCAGAAGGCTGCAGTGATAGGGAGTCTTTTCATTCTGGGTGGGTGTGACGAGGCAGCGCTCCCCGAGAGAAGTCCCATTGGGCTGCGTGCAGAGGGGGCAAGGGCCATGAGCTGATGACGAGCCTAACCAGCCTGACTGTGCCAGGATGACTCGAAACCTCTTTCCTGCATATTTTATTTTAATCTGTGAATAAAAAAAAAATCATTACCACTTGATAAACAAATTATAATAAATAGTATTGTCGCAAATGAATACAACATGGCAGTGACTGAACAACGTTTGATCAATATAGGCTGACGTCAATCATCAGTGAGCAGCCAATCCCTGAAACACATTAATTATGTAACCATCATCAGCCGTGCTGGCAAGGAGCATGGGTGTGTCCAATATAACAACTGGCCATTCAGCACATCCAAGAGTACCTTGGAGACGAGTCTTGACGCCCGTGATTCACACTACTTGGACAGAACATTGCATGTAGCCGATGTGACTTTCAGTCGAGAAACCAGTTTGAACTTCCCACGGACATGTTGGCACGATACTGGACAGTGTGGACAACTGCTGTTTACATCTGTATGTCCACTGACAGGGGCATAACTGAGGCAAGATGTAATGTGCATGAATTCCAACCTTTAGATGCCGACTATCAAGGGCAGAAGATCGACAAAACAATAAGACGACGTGGCACTGCGACGAGTCTGCTGAAGTGTTTGTCGTTCTGTAACAAGGACATTGTGAGCACGTCATTCTACAACCAGGACACCCAAGACTGTATCTGTCCCCTGACTCGCCCCAGAGACTGGCTGCTGGTCTCTGGACCGGGATATGTGTTTTACAACACCCCAGGTGAGAATTCTCGATTACTGCACCTCATAGATTCAAATTGATGGGATACCACGACAGGCATGTAGCGTTCAGGTGTTCAATATTCGTGACATACGTGGTGTCGGTTCGTTTATTCCGTGAACCTTAAAGCTGCATTGTCAATTTGAACAGAAAACTTATTGCTGTTTGAGTGAGTGAGTGAGTTAAAATTTTAAGTCACATCGGCAATATTTCAGCCATATCGTGACTATCAAAAGTTAAATATAATACTTATAATGAAACGTATGTAAAAACCTGCCAACGAGGGACAGTAAAACAACTAGACGTATCACAGCAATGAAATTTAAAACTAGTATGTAATAATAAAATCAATAGCACTATACATATACATTACATTTTAAAAACAGGCTATAGATCACCAACAACTGAAGGTAGATCTATTGCTGTTTGAAGTTGACTCAAGCAGACTTTACACCGAGGCTGAAACAATACAATACATATCCTGATAACTGATAAGTAGGTAGGAGTGAAACCTATTTTATTATATTTAACGCCAATACATGACCAAAGTATTGATCTGTTTAAGACGGGTTGCAGACACTTGTATCTGTATCCGTGTTATTGCTGGAAGACGGCGAGAATATCTCCGAGATACATTTTGATATTGAACGGTGACAAAGCCAATGACATTCACAATTTCATTGCATAACTTACAGTACTAGTATTGTGTACATCTATCAGAGGAGGCCTCGTACCATATTCACTTGTACCTAATTTCAATTTTTGCAATATAATTTATTTAAACAAAACAGTTATGACTCTTGTGAGTAAACACATGGTTCTTCACTGACAAAGGTGACAGTTGCATTGGTATTAACAACAGTTATGGTGGACACGATTCCAGGTCGAAGGACGAACAATAAAGATTGTTCTTCACGAATTATAATTATTGTGAATGAACAAGTTATTATTCACCATATATAATTATTGTAACTGGACAGATTGTTCTAAACTAAATTTAATTATTGTAACTGGACAGATGTTACTTTTTTACATTTGTGTAAAATGTTAGGGTGAAACATGAAGGGAAGAAGTAGGCATCCCCATGGGCACCAATTGCGCGCCCCTTCTTCGCGTAGGTGTCACGTAACAAACAAGTATGTATGAATCACGTGGCAAACACATTTTTGTCACGTCCCAAAAAAACACGTAGGTGTGACGTAACAAACAAATATGTATACAACTCGTAACAACGCAGCTGCACGCGGTGTAGTTGTGTATGCATTTTAACCAACTCGCTTTTATTGAACCTATTGAATGATACATTTTGATACATGTTCTGAGCATGCTTATTGAGGCAAGGGGGTTAATGGTCCCTGACTACAAACGTACAGATTCCACCCTGGCCGGCAACGATTGAAACTGTACGTTTGTAGTCAGTTGGCTCCCTTGCCTGGGGAAGATGCTCCACTTTGAAATGTGTGTAATGTCTTGTATCTGTTCCTATTTCTTCCATAGGCCTGATTGACGTGCAGTTACAAGAGGCGATTGGCGCTTCATCAGAAGCGGCTGGGTACGTGTTTGTTAGCCCTGCTAGATTAGAATCAGTATCGTATATGGTAAATTTCTAGTGTAAATAACTTAATATCAACATTGGAAAATACTCCGATCACATGGATACAGCCATAGTTTTGGAGGATTTACTCGAATCTAAATGAGTGATCTGAAGTTTCGAGTTTCTAATGTAAAGCGGTGGTATAACGCACGCACGTGCCCACTTAGAGACATACATACACACACATACCACTTGCATACACACACGCACACAGACACTAACGCACGTACTCACATATGCACATACATACATACGAAATTCCGCGCAGGCACACACACTCACGCACGTACCACGCCAATGCTCATATAATACTCGAACGCCCACACAGACACACGCATGCATCTATGCAGGCTCGCACATACGCCGTTTACAAACCCAGATACTATCTGATGTCATACCAAAAACTAGGGATGTCTTGATAATTATTGTTCAACATACTCCCCTCCGAGGTCCACAGACTTCTGACTTCAATCAGACGGTGCTAATACTGATGAATAAAGAAACTGTTCAATGCATGAACTGCATTGGTGACCAAAAACATGTGACGCCAAAACTCATCAATGGATATAACCCATCAAGACCGGTTGCAAAATGACAGGAGCGAAAATGAACCTGAAGCGTTTCTGATCAGGAATCTTGGAACTCAGGTATAGTGAGTCCACCATACACCGTTTCAAAAGGCCGCCCAGGTAGAGAGAGTCAACCATACACCATGTCAAGAGGCCGCCCAGTTAGAGAGAGTCCACCATAACATCATGTCAAGAGGTCGCTCAGGTAGAGAGAGTCCACCATACTCCGTGTCAAGAGGCCGCCCAGATAGAGAGAGTCCACCATAACATCATGTCAAGAGGTCGCTCAGGTAGAGAGAGTCCACCATACTCCTTGTCAAGAGGCCGCCCAGATAGAGAAAGTTCACCTTACCTCATGTCAAAAGGCCGTCCAGGTAGAGAGAGTCCACCATACCTCATGTCAAGAGGCCGCCCTCTATTGTCACATCCTGCCAAGTGACGTTGGACTATTGTCACATCCTGTCCTCTGACGTTGGGGTATTGTCACATCATGCCCAGTTAGGTTCGATTGTTGTCACATCCTGCCAGAACTGACGTTGGGCTATTGTCACAACGTGCCCTGTGATGTTGGGTTATTGTCACATCGTGCCCAGTGACGTCGGACTATTGTCACCTCCTTCCCATTGACGTTGGACTATTGTCACATCTATCCCACTGACGTTATGCTATTGTCACACCCTTCCCATTGGCGTTGGACTATTGTCACATCCTTCCGAGTGATGTTGGGCTATAGCCACGTCCTGATTTGGGGCTATTTTAACCTCCTCCCCACAGACGTTGGGCTCTTCTCACACCCTTCCGAGTGACGTTAGACTATTGTCACATCGTTCCGATTGACGTAGGGCTATTGTCACACCCTACCCATTGATGTTGGACTTTTGTCAAATACTTTCAATTGACGTAGGGCTATTCTCATATTGAACCCATTGCCATAGAGCTATTGTGAAATCGTGTCGAGTAAAGTTGGGCCATTGTCACATCCTGCCAAGTGACGTTAGGCTATTGTTACATCGTGTCCAGTGACGTTGGACTATTATCACCTCCTTCCCATTGACGTTGGACTATTGTCACATCTATCCCATTGACGTTATGCTATTGCCACACCCTTCCCAGTGACGTTGGACTATTGTAACATCCTTCCCACTGACGCTGGGCTATTGTCACACCCTTCCTCGTGATGTTGGACTATTGTCACACCCTTCCCCTTGACGTTGGGCTATTATCACACCTTTCCATTGACGTTGGTCTATTGTCACGACCTGCCCAGTAAACGTTGGACTATTGTCACATCGTGCCCAGAGACGTTGGGATATTGCCCCATCCTTTCCATTGACGTTGGACTATTGTCACATCCTTTCCATTGACGTTGGGCTACATACTAAGTAAATTCTGGTTTGTATGTGCATTTTATTAAACCCACATATGTTAAATAAGTGTCTTCTAAAAACAGTCTGTGAATAAAATGCTACTTTATTGTTCCTTGGTGGTAAGCAGGGCAGACAGTCGAAAACTGTTCAACCGAGGGATTTTCTGAAAAAAAGGAGTTCCGGTCAGAAATCGTGTAAACATTACTTGTTGAAGTTTGGCGAAAAATGAACGGGTCACGTGAGCAGTAAAAAGACCAATCACATCACCTAAAATCCCCTACACTTTAAATAAGAAAGTATTCATGAATAAACACAATCTTCCATAGTATATGAGAAGGGTCACTGTATGACAGGTGTGTGCAATGTTTCAGGTATCCAGCACGCAATGTCGTTGGTGGGAGTGCTTCTCCCTGGAAGCCAAGGTCGGATGATGCAGCCCCGTGGATTGAGGTGATTATTATCGCCAGGACTGTGTTGTCTGTCACTCGACAACTCATTGGAAATATAATCAGAACATGTCTCAGTTAGTACAGTGTCTACAACAAAATATGTAGCACAAATCTATTTTATTACCATGTAAACAAACACTTAAACACCTGATATGATTACATTCAAACACTTTCACAACAGAGATGATTGCATTCAAACACTTTCCCAACAGAGGTGATTACATTCAGACACTTTCACAACAGAGATGATTACATCCAGACACTTTGACAACAGAGATGATTACATTCAGACACTTTGACAACAGAGATGATTACATTCAGACACTTTGACAACAGAGATGTTAACATTCAAACACTTTCACAACAGAGATGGTTGCATTCAAACACTTTTACAACAGAGGTGATTACATTCAAACACTTTCACAACAGAGATGATTACATTCAGACACATTGACAACAGAGATGATTACATTCAGACACTTTGACAACAGAGATGGTTGCATTCAAACACTTTTACAACAGAGGTGATTACATTCAAACACTTTCACAACAGAGATGATTGCATTCAAACACTTTTACAACAGTGATGATTGCATTCAAACCCATTTACAACAGATATGATTACTTTTTAATACTTTAACAACATTGGTGATTATATACAGACACTTTTACAACAGAGATGATTGCATTCAGACACTCTCACAACAGAGGTGATTACATCCCGACACTTTTACAACAGAGATGATTACATTGAGATACTTTCACAACAGAGATGATTTCATTTAAACACTTTCACAACAGAGATGATTACATTCAAACACTTTCACAACAGATATGATTACATTCAGACACTGTCACAACAGAGATGATTACATTCAGACACTTTCACAACAGAGATGATTGTATTCAAACACTTTCACAACAGAGATGATTACATTCAAACACTTTCACAACAGATATGATTACATTCAGACACTTTCACAACAGAGATGATTACATTCAGACACTGTCACAACAGAGATGATTACATTCAGACACTTTCACAACAGAGATGATTGTATTCAAACACTTTCACAACAGAGATGATTACATTCAAACACTTTCACAACAGATATGATTACATTCAGACACTTTCACAACAGAGATGATTACATTCAGACACTGTCACAACAGAGATGATTACATTCAGACACTTTCACAACAGAGATGATTGTATTCAAACACTTTTACAATACTGATGATTGCATTCAAACCCATTTACAACAGATATGATTACTTTTTAAGACTTTTACAACAGAGGTGATTATATACAGACACTTTTACAAGAGATGATTGCAACAGAGATGATTACATTCAAACACTTTTACAATGGAGATGATTGCATTCAAACCCATTTACAACAGATATGATTACTTTTTAAGACTTTTACAACAGAGGTAATTACATACAGACACTTTTACAACGATGATGATTACTTTTTAACACTTTTACAACATAAATGATTACATCCAGACACTTTAACAACAGAAATGGTTACTTACCGAGTGTGCCTATAATATACAACCAAGACACATTTAACGTATCAAACTGTTTTATTTTCAACAGGCAGGGATAGGTCAGTTTCTTTACTTTGAAGAGATTCGAATACACCCCTCCTTTCCTACTGCCACGAATGGCATCTGGTTCCGGGACTCTAACCGGACGTGGATTGCAGCATGGACGAAGAACGACGAGGCATCTGATGCGTTCAATTGGTTCATTCCACATTGTCAAGTTAGTTTCATAGCGTTTTTGTTAAAATGTTCACAGTTTTAACCTGTTTCTTTGATTGGTGTGAGTGAGTAGACAATGCACTTTGGGGATAATCATAAGTACGGTATAATAGAAAAAAAAATCTTTTGTGAAGTAATCAGAATGCCACCGCTTCTCAATGCCCTTGAGGTTTAACCATTTTTTTAAAGTGAAGTGCGAATGGAAGTTTGGAAAAATAATTATACTTTTCAGGTTTGAAACGTTATTGTCGGGGTGAGATCTCTGTCTTCCCTAGTGACGGTGCTGGTGACGTCTGCTTTGATAAATACGACACGAGGGGCAATGACATAGACGCTACAACTCATTCTCGCGTCATTCCATGTTATCCCTTTGTATCTGCCTGTGGTGGAGACGTTTACATTGCTGTACATCGACCTGTAACTTAATCATGTTTGATCCCTTGGGTCCAAGCTGCGGACGTTTACATCACTGTATATCGACCTGTAACTTAATCACGTGTGATCCCTAGGGTCCAAGATGCGGGCGTTTACATCACTGTACATCGACCTGTAACTTAATCACGTTTGATCCCTTGGGTCCAAGCTGCGGACGTTTACATCACTGTACATCGACCTGTAACTTAATCACGTGTGATCCCTAGGGTCCAAGATGCGGGCGTTTACATCACTGTACATCGACCCGTAACTTAATCACGTGAGATCCCTTGGGTCCAAGCTGCGGGCGTTCACATCACTGTACATCGACCTTTTCCCCAGCAATGTACGCACCCTCTAAGCATGCTGACGTGTCTTCTTTACAGGCGCTGAGCGTTCCCACAGACGCACTCAGAATAACCATGGACCAAAGCAGCAGTGTTGAAGTGAGGTTCATACTTGTGGCTGGTCGTATGTAAATTCCTATAACAATAGGGTGGGTTATGTAGGAAAATCAGGGGGATCAGGTCGCTTGTGCTAAGGTGGGGGGTGGGGGGAGGGGGGAGACTTGTCAGGACATAGTTGGTTGGGGAAGGGTGGAGAGGGGTGATGGTGGTAGGTTATTGATACGTGTCGGGGACATGATAGGTTGGTGGGGTAAGTAATGAAGACGTGTCAGGGACATGGTTTGTTGGGGAGGGCTGGAGGGGTTGGGGGTTGGGGGTTAGTATATGAAGACGTGTCAGGGACATGGTTTGTTTCGAAAATGGATGGAGCGGGGTGGTGGTGTAAGTAATGGAGACGTGTCAGGGACATGGTTGGTTGGGGAGGGTTGGAGGGGTTGTGGGTTGGGGGGTAGTATATGGAGACGTGTCAGGGACATTTGTGGTTGGGGAGGGGTGGAGGGGTTTAGGGGGGTGTAGGTTATGGAGACGTGTCAGGGACATTATTGGTTGGGGAGAGGTGGAGGGGTAGGGGGAGGGGGTAGTTTATTAAGGGACATTGTTGGATGGGGAGGGGAGGAGGGGTTGGGGAGGTAGGTTATGGAGACGTGTCAGGGACATTGTTGGATGGGGAGGGGTGGAGAGGTTGGGTGGGGGTGTGTGTAGTATATGGAAACGTGCCAGGGACAGGGTTGGTTGGGGAGGGGTAGAGGGGTTGGGCGGGGGGGGGGGGGGGGGGGGGTAGGTTATGAAGGCGTGTCAGGGACATGGTTGGTTGGGGAGGGGAGGAGGGGTTGGGGGGGGGGGGGTGTAGGTTATTGAGACGTGTCAGGGACATGGTTGGTTGGTGAGGGGTGGAGGGGTTGGGGAGGTAGGTTATGGAGACGTGTCAGGGACATGGTTGGTTTGGGGATGGATGGAGGGGTTGGGGGTAGGTTATGGAAAAGTGTCAGGGACATTGTTGGTTTGGGAGGGGTGGAGGGGTTGGGGGTAGGTTATGAAGACGTGTCAGGGTCATGGTTGGTTTGGGAGGGGTGGAGGGGTTGGGGAGGTAGGTTATGGAGGCGTGTCAGGGAAATTGGTTGGTTGGGGAGGGGTGGAGGGGTTGGGGAGGTAGGTTATGGAGACGTGTCAGGGACATGGTTGGTTTGGGAGGGTGGAGGGGTTGGGGGGTAGGTTATGGAGACGTGTCAGGGACATGGTTGGTTGGTGAGGGGTGGAGGGGTTGGGGAGGTAGGTTATGGAGACGTGTCAGGGACATGGTTGGTTTGGGAGGGTGGAGGGGTTGGGGGGTAGGTAACGGAGACGTGTCAGGGACATGGTTGGTTGGTGAGGGGTGGAGGGGTTGGGGAGGTAGGTTATGGAGACGTGTCAGGGAAATTGGTTGGTTGGTGAGGGGTGGAGGGGTTGGGGAGGTAGGTTATGGAGACGTGTCAGGGACATGGTTGGTTTGGGAGGGTGGAGGGGTTGGGGGGTAGGTAACGGAGACGTGTCAGGGACATGGTTGGTTGGTGAGGGGTGGAGGGGTTGGGGGGTAGGTTATGGAGACGTGTCAGGGACATGGTTGGTTGGTGAGGGGTGGAGGGGTTGGGGGGTAGGTAACGGAGACGTGTCAGGGACATGGTTGGTTGGTGAGGGGTGGAGGGGTTGGGGAGGTAGGTTATGGAGACGTGTCAGGGACTCGGTTGGTATGGGGGAGAGGGTGGGATTAGGGTGGATGGACGGTGGGAAATGAGCAAGGAAGGAGATGTGTTGAGGACAAGACGAAGAGTGATGGGAAGAAGGTGGAGCGGATGAGGAAGCAGAGTGAGAAGGAGGAAGTGGGGAGAGGAGGGATGTGTCGGCCCTGTGTGGATGGTGGAAGTCCGTAGGGGCAGTTCGGAGATATGGGATATGGTAGTACGATGCAATCTGGTACACTTAATCGTTAGAACTGGCAAGGCCTTGAGCGATCTTCAAGGAAGCAGTTCTGTTTGTATGACATTGTTTGTGAGATCTAGAAACCACGTTTTCAACGATAAATAATCAAGCATGTGATAAAAATGGGTTAGGTGTTTGTTGTCCAAGTCGAAAGTGATGTCATTAGATCTGACGTGCTCTTCTGTCAATGTTGCCAGTGAATTGTGAAAGTCGCTCTGCATATGACATATATTTGTACTAAACGGAAGGGATATCTTTCAATCGAAAATTGGTGATTACTTCTTAAAGTACCACTGGCAATGATAGAAAAAGAACTTTCTGCCCGTTAAAACAAGACAGTATGTTTCGCAGACTGATGCTATTGCAATATAGAGGAAATACGGATCTACCTACCAGTAGTCTGAAGTATTTCAGTTCCAAGGAGTCCGTTCTATAATTCTACAGAAGAAAACTTCGACTGTAATCTGTTCAATTTAGTTCAGATTTATTTTTCAGCCCAATGAGGGAAGTGATGTTGGTTGCTCATGTTTTTGCTTCATAATCCTCAAACGCTACCATCACATACACATAGGGAATCACTGGCTACCACCACATGCACATCGGAAGTAAAGGGCCAGTACCATATACATATGGGGAGTCACAGGCTACCACCACATGCACATGGAGGTCAGGGCTACCACCACATGCAAATCGGGAGTCACAGGCTACCACCACATGCATATCGGGAGTCGAAGACTAACACCACATACACATGGTGCGTCACAGGCTAACATCACATACACATGGTGCGTCACAGGCTACCACCACATACACATGGTGCGTCACAGGCTACCACCACATACACATGGGAGTCACAGGCTACCACCACATGCATATGGAAGTCAGGGCTACCACCACATATATATGGGGAGTCACAGGCTACCACCACATGCATATGGAGGTCAGGGCTACCACCACATACACATGGGAGTCACAGGCTATCACCACATACACATGGAGGTCAAGGGCTACCACAACATAAATATGGGGAGTCACAGGCTACCACATACATATGGGGAGTCACAGGCTACCACCTGATACACATGTGGAGTCACAGGCTACCACATACACATAGGGAGTCAAAGGCTACCACATTCACATAGGTAGTCAAAGGCTACCACCACATGCTTATGGGGAGTCACAGGCTACCACCTCATACACATGTGGAGTCACAGGCTACCACATGCATATGGGGAGTCACAGGCTACCACCACATGCATATGGGGAGTCACAGGCTTGCATCACATACGCATGGGTGGTCACAGGCTACCACCACATGCATATGAGGAGTCACAGGCTACCTCATTCATATGTGGAGTCACAGGCTATAACTACATGCTTATGGGGAGTCACAGTCTACAATCTCATACACATGTGGAGTCACAGCCTACCACATTCATATGTGGAGTCACAGGCTATAACTACATGCTTATGGGGAGTCATAGTCTACAATCTCATACACAAGTGGAGTCACAGGCTACCACATGCATATGGGGAGTCACAGGCTACCACCACATGCATATGGGGAGACACAGGCTACCACCACATACCTATGGGCAGACACAGGCTACCACCACATACATATGGGGAGTAACAGTCTACCATCACATACACATGGGTAGTCACAGGCTACCACCACATAGATATGGGGAGTTACAGGCTTGTATCACATGCGCATGGTCAGTCACAGGCTAACACACATACACATACACATTGGGAGTCACGGGCTACCACCACATACATATAGGGAGTCACGGGCTACCGCCACATGCATATAGAGAGTCACACGCTACCACCACATGCATATGTGGAGTCACAGGCAACCACCACATGCATATGAGGAGTCACAGGCTACCACCACATACATATGGGGAGTCACAGGCTACCACCACATGCATATGGCGAGTTACAGGCTACCACCACATGCATATGGGGAGTCACAGGCTACCACCACATGAATATGGCGAGTTACAGGCTACCACCACATGCATATGGGGAGTTACAGGCTACCACCACATGCATATGAGGAGTCACAGGCTACCACTACATGCACACAATGTGTTCAAGTTCCTGGATGACTGGGCCAACATCATCAGGACATTACTCTTCCCCTGGTTTTGCATGGTTAATTCAAGTGAACGATGAAAGCAAACTCGTTTAGATAGACAAAGATTGATTGACCGTGTCTACCAAAATTGACATATATCCCTTTGAATCTTTTAAATGTCAATACTTCTCACAGTTCACGTCCTTTCTTAATGTTGAGAGCTGCTTATCATGTGAAATTCCCCTGTATAATAAACGAATTTTGTCAAGATTCAGCTGTAACAACAGCAGACCAGCATCTAAATGTGGAGGACACTGGAACACCTCACGTTAAGAAAGACTATGTCCGTACTGCCATGATGAGAACGTGAACGTTTTTTTATATCTTATGTCCACTGGTTGTACAAGAGGTTTTTGTAATGTACATACCTCTTTCTATCAAACGTTTCAAAAATCCTTCGGTCTAATAACGTTTACTGTACAGGTATTCTAGATGTTCTCGGATAAGAGTACGGCTTTTCTAGCATGAAATGTATCCTGTATACAAGAGGCCTTGAACATCGAGTAAACTCTGTCTGGCGTGATTTCACTCAACCAAAGGTGATTGTTGTGACAATTGATTCCCCAGGAATTCGAGACATGATAGTGAAGGGCTTCTGCTGTACTTGCAAGCACGTTTTAATAGTTTTTTGTTTAGCTTGTTAGCTGTTAGCATGAGAATCTCGAGCTTCTCTTCCATGCATAGGTTGCAAATCCCTGAGTCTCTTTTGTTGGTGTTTGATTTCTTGATTATGTCCCATTTAATTTTGTAATTGGTTTTGTTTCTTTTTAACTTCCAGATGTGTTTGGAGAGTTCTGTCTCTTTTTCATATTTTTCAATCCTGAATGATTTTGTGTGGTTGTTATACCTTGTCTTGAAGGGGCCGCTTGCTAACCCAATGTAGGTTACATCATTGGTATCTGTTGTAACCGTGGCCAAACGATGAAACAGTATATGTCCACTCAAGGTCAAACCACCCACCAACAATCATTAAAAATATACCAGAGGCTATAGTAAAAAGAGTATCAAACCTGTCTTCAAATCAAGAAGTTTTCAATCTGTCAATACCATACTACGAAAAAGCCCTTGAAGCTGCAGGATACAACACGAAGTGCGAACTAAACCCAAATAAAGATCAAACACAAAAACAGAAAAAGCAAAGAAAACGGAAAATCATTTGGTACAACCCCCCCTTCAGCAAGAATGTGAAGACAAATGTAGGCAAACACTTCCTGAAACTTATCAACAAACATTTTCCAAAGGACAGCAAACTCAATAAAATATTCAACAGATCATCAGTTAAAGTCAGCTACAGTTGCATGAAAAACATCCAACAAATAATCAAGGCACATAACAGCAAGGTGATGAAGTCAGCCAACCAATCAACCAAATCAAAAGACTGTAACTGTAGACAAAAAGCCAATTGCCCAATGAACGGTAAATGCCTCACTCGTGATGTAGTCTATAAGGCCACGGTTACAACAGATACCAATGATGTAACCTACATTGGGTTAGCAAGCGGCCCCTTCAAGACAAGGTATAACAACCACACAAAATCATTCAGGATTGAAAAATATGAAAAAGAGACAGAACTCTCCAAACACATCTGGAAGTTAAAAAGAAACAAAACCAATTACAAAATTAAATGGGACATAATCAAGAAATCAAACACCAACAAAAGAGACTCAGGGATTTGCAACCTATGCATGGAAGAGAAGCTCGAGATTCTCATGCTAACAGCTAACAAGCTAAACAAAAGAAGCGAGCTCATTTCCACCTGTCGCCATGGTAAACCCCCAAGCCGAGCAAAAAAGAAAGGGTCAAACTAAAAACCATGTTTCATTATGCCTGATGATCGTACGCAATACCATGGGTGCGTGAAACTCAGAGTTGCAAAATGATATAAGGAAAGTGTATTCAAATCTGTATATATATATATATATATATATTTGTGGACAAAATAGCATAATAGCATATCTGTTTATGCACATAACGAGTTTTTATTGATGTATCAATGCGTTTTATCGAATATTGCTTTCTGTAATAATTATATTGGAATAGCTCTTGATTTATTCTATTTTTAGCTTGGGCTAAGTAACTATCACTAAACCCCCTATAGTCGGGAAACCCCAGTTTCAGGACGCTTATTCTGGATTAATCAGGTTTCATTATATTATGTCTTAAACCTCTCAGAGTTAGGTCTTGTCACAAGTATCAGGATCTACAGGCTTTGGAGTGACATCAATATGAAGCTTCACCGTCTTCACGCGGTGTATTTAACGTACTTGTAAACTTTAATTAAATCAAATGAATGCACTTGATATTTAAGCTTTACTCTGTTGGTAATAGTTTTCTAAAAAGTCCATGTTTAGTTGAATAGAAAGTACCTGTATTTCTGCGTATTAAACAATTGTTCATAGCATGAGATATATTTTTGGTGAACTTTGCCTTATAGATCCGAACGTGCTTTTAGTTGTTCAGTTTCAGATTTATTCAAACCCTGACATGCTTGACACTGTCTAGAATGTTTACTGCTATGATGGGACGGAGACAGTGTCCACATACAGGCAAACACACCAGTTCACCAGGCGATCAAGTGGTCGGAATTGGCTACTACACTTATGTACTGTTTATTCAGTATGCAAGGGGTGTAATCACATGGAAGCCAACACAGTGTATGCATGTAAAACAGGGTGTGAATTGAAACCGATAGTCTTCATATTATTTTAAACATGCCTGCTTAATGTCTGTATTATGAATGTAGTCTTGGTAGTGATGTGTTGTTGAGTGCATGTAACCCTGATAGTGTTGTTTTTGTGAAACATTTAGTTTTGACCAACCGCTCGAGGATCGACACGACACGTTACACAGCAGTTTATGATTCGTTTCCATTCGACACACGAGTTAAGAGAATCACTTTTAGTTAATTGCGAAGCAATTCTCATCAGACATCAGAACGACTGTTGGACCTTGTATAAGTTAAAACAGTTTTCTTTTGATGTATAGTCGGTATTGCTGCAGGAAATAGTTTCTGTTCAATGTTGTTTTCTGCCTTTATGTTGTTTGTTGTATTGAATACATAATGTCCAGCAGCATCACGGTTGTTTGTTTCTTTTTCGCGAGTGTGTTTGTTATTAATCTCCTTACTCAGCAATATACCGGCTATACGATAGCGGCCTGTAGGAGTGTGTTTGTGTTTTAACTCCTCACTCGGCAATATGATAGCGGCCTGTAGGAGTGTGTTTGTTGTTTAACTCCTCACTCAGCAATATATCGGCTATATGATAGCGGCCTGTAGGAGTGTGTTTGTTGTTTAACTCCCCACTCAGCAATATATCGGCTATATGATAGCGGCCTGTAGGAGTGTGTTTGCTGTTTATCTCCTTACTCGGCAATATACCGGCTATATGATAGCGGCCTGTAGGTGTGTGTTTGCTGTTTAACTCCTCACTCAGCAATATACCGGCTATATGATAGCGGCCTGTGGGAATGTGTTTGTAGTTTATCTCCTTACTCAGCAATATACCAACTATATGATTGCGGCCTGTAGGAGTATGTTTGTTGTTTAACTCCTCACTCAGCAATATACCAGGCTATATCTTAGCGGCCTGTAGGAGTGTGTTTGTTGTTTAACTCCTCACTCAACAATATACCGGCTATATCTTAGCGGCCTGTAGGAGTATGTTTGTTGTTTAACTCCTCACTCAGCAATATACCGGGTATATGAGAGAGACCTGTAGGATTGTGTTTGTTGTTTAACTCCTCATTCAGCAATATACCGGGTATATGAGAGAGACCTGTAGGAGTGTGTTTGTTGTTTAACTCCTTACTCAGCAATATACCAGGCTATATGATGGCGGCCTGTAGGAGTGTGTTTGTTGTTTAACTCCTTACTCAGCAATATACCAGGCTATATGATGGCGGCCTCTAGGAGTGTGTTTGTTGTTTCTCAATAAGTGTGTATCAGAAAACTAAACTGACACCAGCTGGTGTGTCCTGAACTGTTTCGTGATTTGTAGAAATCAGTCACAGAGATGACTGTTATAGACAGATGTTACGTCAATCATAATATTGAGGATAATATTTCGAAAATACTGCTGACTTATACTGCAGCCTACACTCTGAGCAGGGCATTCCCCATTGTCTTCATTTTCCCGCGTTTTCACGGCCTCGCTTTGAGAATGGCAAATGTGATGTCTCAAACTGGCCGATTAGAGAGATAAGCACTCTCGTCAGTGAAATATAGCTCAACTGCCCCAGGAAGGCAGAGAATAACACACAAACATGGTATCCTGCTATGTTTGCTTAATCATTTACATGTTAAGGATAACAGTTTGTCAGGAAAAAAATGATGTTTATGTTACATGTTTTAAAATATACTTTAAAATACACAAGGATACCATGGATGACCAACAATATGGATACAACTTTTACAAACTGTAAATATACCAGATATTGTTTTTATGCATTTACAAAGATGCTCTTATGTTACAGTCCCATTAATTTCAACAGACATGTTTCAGTGATTAAAGAGGAGATAGATGAGAGGTTATTTACAGTGGATCATTAGCATGTTGAAGCGTTTGTCATTTCATGATTAAAAGATCAGGATATTATTGAGCCCCATATTCAAATTAAGCAGAAAAATGTCATTGATAAATGGATTTGTCAAAAGAATACATGTTATATCTTTTGTTGTATCAACATATTCAACATGTATATATTCCACACATGCACGCCCCTCCACCAGTGTAAAAAATCCATTTGTGTTTTCAAAGTTCCTCTCCACTATCACTGGACAACAGTTGGTACATCGTTCTTAATCCAATTATGAAATAAATAAAGTATCTTTCTTCCTGTATATAACTTTGCAATATAAGTCTTAAAATGTACAGCAATTTGGAGCAGACGACAGTTTTACATTTCCAACCAATCAGGTGTCTTGGTTTGGTCACGTGACTTAAACATTCCATTTTGAGGGCAGAATCAACTGGTGGCTTCTGAATGGTTTTCTTCATTTCGATAGGAAACAAGTGTCAGTACAATTTAATAAATTGTTTATTTAATTATCCCACAAGGGTATAGCAATGACAGTTTGTTTATAACACTTGTGAGATAGAAAGATCCTGGACAAGAAGTATGTGACCCTCCAGTCACATCATTTACCCCTAATGAAGAACTGTCCATTTGAATTGAGGACATCATGATATTTAAACATAACAAAGGCATTATATGTGCCCTAGGGTGACAGGTCTTTCAACAAGATCACAGATATCAACGATAAAACTTAAACTGTTGACAGTAACAAAATTCCAGAACCAGCTATTTCTGAATGAAATGGCTCAGAAAGGGTGATGGGTTTAACCAACCAGATTGCTACATTATACTAAAGCTCAATCTTTTTCTGTGATTGATTGTTTTCCAAATACACCAACAACCAATACAAAATGTAGAATAATGCCTTATATGGCTTGAGATAGAAAGATCATGGTATGGAACTTGAAATACAGAGCAAAACTTCACAACCGGAAGTGAATACACATTACTTTTGGACCGTTTACTGCAGCCAGGCCGTATCATTATGTCTTGATAATTACATGTAATTGCAGGTGAATCTATGCTGAATTCATATGTAAAACAGTCGGTGCTCTTTTTATTTTAACTTTTAAGCAATGGAGATATTTCTAATGACACCACTTTCTTGTTGATAAGTGGTGCTTCAGCCTGGTATCAAATAACATTCTCCGTAGATGCTGTGGAACCAGAACGAGGCGGGATTCTCCTGCTATAAGCAGGCATGCCCACTGAAAGTGTAAGCTGCTGGGCGTAAAACTCACACACGTCACATCAACCAAGAGCTCCACGCTGGGAACCTGTACCTGAACCTCCTCACACGCCCTTGTCCCGGAGTGCAACATTGTGCTCGCTTGTAAACATATCCAGTGAATCTGTAACGCATCTTTTGAATGTTTTAGATCTAATCTAAAAACCATAAAATCAATCTATATTACACCCGTTAAGTAGATTTAACAAAACCAGACATCACGCTCCTTTTGTTGGTTCACGAAGGAGTCTTTCAATATTTAAAAGTGTTTGATTCACAAATCGTTTTGGTCACTGTTCTCATTGACGACTACTTTCCTTGGTACACTGGTTGACATTAGACTGAAATATTGATGGGTCCAGACATTTTTCCAAAACCACTCTGGTCACGGTTGTCTGATCTCTGGCTACAACTGATCAGTTCACACTCGCGTGCAAATACCTTGCCAAATCTGACACTTTATGTATTGTTGATCATGGTTATTATTATGTGCAGCTTTAATATTATTATGCATTCTTTTCCATAATTGTTTTATTTCATAGGATGGAGTTGTATTTATGCGATAATTTTACAGGATGTATGGAATGAAGTTATTGGTGTTATTCTAGGTTACTAGCGTACTTTGGTGTCCCTCCCTCAGTCGCCTTGGACGGCTTTTCCACATTTCCGTTACATCGCACCTGAACAAGTTCAGGCCGGATCCGTACCATATTATATTAAAAATGAGTCGTTCCTCTGTGACAATGTGGCGTTCCTCTCTGTGGCAATGTGGCGTCCCTCTCTGTGGCAATGTGGCGTCCCTCTCTGTGACAATGTGGCGTTCCTCTCTCTGTAAATGTGGCGTTCCTCTCTGTGTGACAATGTGGCGTTCCTCTCTGTGACAATGTGGCCTTCCTCTCTGTGACAATGTGGCCTTCCTCTCTGTGACAATGTGGCCTTCCTCTCTCTGTAAATGTGGCGTTCCTCAATCTGTAAATGTGGCCTTCCTCTCTCTGTAAATGTGGCGTTCCTCTCTCTGTGACAATGTGGCCTTCCTCTCTGTGACAATGTGGCCTTCCTCTCTGTGACAATGTGGCCTTCCTCTCTGTGACAATGTGGCCTTCCTCTCTCTGTAAATGTGTCGTTCCTCAATCTGTAAATGTGGCGTTCCTCTCTCTGTAAGTGGCGTTCCTCTCTGTGACAATGTGTCTTTCCTCTCTCTGAGACAATGTGGCCTTCCTCTCTGTGTAAATGCTGCGTTTCTCTCTGTGACAATGTGACGTTCCTCTCTCTAAATGTGGCGTTCCTCTCTGCGACGATATGGCGTTCCTGTCTCTAAATGTGGCGTTCCTATATGAGAGGCTGTGGCGTTACTCTCTCTCTCTAAATGTGGCCCTGATAATGTTTCTAGGTTTGTCAGCACCATACCCGTGCTCGTGGGTTTCACCGAAGTGGTAAACGTCTGAGACCTGCATCACTTCGGGCTTTCCTCCCACATTAAGCTGACACGCCGCGATACAACTGGAATACTGTTAAAAGCGACGTTAAACCCATCTCTGTGTAAATGTGCCGTTCCTCTCAGTGACATTGTCGCATTCCTCGATGTGACAATGTGGCGTTCGTCTCAGTGACAATGTGGCGTTCCTCTCTGTGACAATGTGGCGTTCCTCTCTGTGACAATGTGGCGTTCCTCTCAGTGTCAATGTGGCGTTCCTCTCAGTGTCAATGTGGCGTTCCTCTCTGTGTCAACGTGACGTTCCTCTCTGTGACAAAGTGGCTTTCCTATCTCTAATTGTGGCGTTCCTCTTTCTGTGACAATGCAGCGTTCCTCTCACAGTAAAGGTGGCGTTCCTCTAGCTGTAAATGTGGCGTTCTCCTCTGAAACAAACTTGTCATGGTTTCTTGTGCATATCAACGTTGTGCTGTGTTTGATGTAGTACTTCACCAATAAGCATTTTTAATATATTCTTCGTTTCCTTCAGGTAGTGTGAGACCGCCTAGAGGAACTTTGTCGTTCTTTATTACATACAATATACTTTGAAAGGTTGATTGGTGGAATTCCTACTATATATGTCGCGAACAAAGATTCCTTGTTATTCGTATGCATCTATAAGGTGAATGTGGACAAATACGCGAGTCAAAGAGCAAGATCAGAATTTTATACATTCCAGCCCCATCACGATGCAACACATTTTCACACAACACCTCCATTTAGTTTTCATGGATACGTTGAAGGAATACACATGCAATCCGATGAGCAAACGTCGCGTAAATCCGCGTACAGTAAATCCACGGACAATAATTCCCTGTACAGTAAATCTACCCATGGTAAATCCATGTACAGTAAATCTGCCTATGGTATATCCCTGTACAGTAAATCTGCCTATAGTATATCCCTGTACAGTAAATCTGCCTATAGAATATCCCTGTACAGTAAATCTGCATATAGTATATCCATGTACAGTAAATCTGTCCTTGGTATATCCATGTACAGTAAAAATGCCTATAGTATATCCATGTACAGTAAATCTGCATATAGTATATCCATGTACAGTAAATCTGTCCTTGGTATATCCATGTACAGTAAATATGCCCCTTAGTATATCCATGTACAGTAAATCTGCCCATGGTATATCCATGTACAATATACCTGCCTATAGTATATCCATGAACAGTTACTCTGCCCATAGTATATCCATGTACAGTAAATCTGCCCATGGTATACCCACGTACAGTAAATCTGCCTATAGTATATCTGTGTACAGTAAATCGGCCTATAGTATATCCACGTACAGTTCATCTGCCTATAGTATATCACTGTACAGTAAATATACCTATAATATATCCATGTACAGTAAATATACCTACAGTATATCCATGTACAGCAAATATACCTATAGTATGCTAGTATCCATGAACAGCAAATGTACCTATAGTAAATATACCCCTTGCATATCCATGTCAGTTAATATACATACAGTATATCCATGTAGAGTACATCTGCCTATGGTATATCCATGTACAGTAACTCCTAGGAAAGGCAATCTGCGTACAGCAAGTCCCCGTACAATAAATCTGCCTACTGTAAACCCAATTACATTAAACCTGCGGACATTAAATCCGCGTTCAATGTGCAAAGCTGCATCGAACATTTATAGAAGGTCTGTTGGAACAAGATAAAATGTTGCTCCAATAACTGACCTTTTATGTTAACAAACAAGAGTAACAGAATGTGCAAAAGGTGTTTTAGGTCTAGAAAATGTTCTAGAAGTTTCAATGCTCCTGTAACTAACTACAGAATCATGTCAGTGACCGTTGGTCTTGCGAACAAGCATAGTCTTCTCGTAAATATAACACGTCAATACAGGAAAATACCAAGTCCTGATCACCTCCCGAGATATATATTATACGTCAGTTCGGAAGAATAACCGGTCTCGACCATCAGCTTGTAAATATGACACGTCAATACAGGAAAACCCCAGTCTTGATTATCCGCTTGTAAATATAACACGTCAATACAGGAGAATAACCAGTCTTGATCATCCGCTGGTAAATGTAACACGTCTGAGCAGGAGAATAATCAGTCTTGATCATCCGCTGGTAAATATAGAACGTCAATACAGGAGAATAACCAGTCTTGATCATCCGCTGGTATATATGACACGTCAATGCAGGAGAATAACCATTTTGAACATCTGTTGGTAAATTATAACATGTCAGTGCAGGAAAATACCCTGTCTTGATCATCCTCTGGTAAGTATGACACATCAAAGCAGGAGAATAACCATTTTGAACATCTGTTGGTAAATTATAACATGTCAGTGCAGGAGAATAACCAGTCTTGATCCTCAGCCGGTAAATATAACAGGGCTATTATGCTACTGAACTGGGTAATTTCAGGTTAGAATTGGTCCAAAGTAACCTATGATGACATTGTCACAGCATGGTCGCATGGATTGTTGCTCATAACATCAATCACCGGACCAGGCAGTCTTCAAATGGCTTGAATATTGCCAAGTGTGACATTAAATAACACAATCCAACACAAACGAATTGTCATGATATACATAATGAACAAACACCACTAAAACAATTGATTGAGATGTTATATATTGTGAAAAAGATCATTAAAAAAATTCACCAGGAAGGCATGAAATAAACAATGTGTGTGATAATAATCAATTATGTGTAAAACTCCAAATAGGTGCATGTTAAACATGACCTTATGATAACCACCAGCCAATCATGCATTTTCATGTTGTTATAAGAACATATATTTATCAATTGCTGTATTTTACTTTTCATGATAATTATGTCATTAAATCTGTATCTGTAAGTAACGCATCACCAAATTAATGCCTGCCTCTAAATTTAATGTGACTTGCCCTGCCTATAAATACTATAGAAGAAAAAGTCTTCTTATTTTACATAGGTTGAATTCTTCTTTCTAAATTCTGTTAGCTTACTATAAGCCTCATCTTTAAATGAAGCAGTCACTAAGAAAAGACATGTGTTGACTTTTGCATTCCTTTGCTCCTTAAGTTTACCAAGACTGAATAATTCCATGATATCAAGGATAAGACGATAACATCTGTCTGACGTCGTAGCTCCTGCTAGCTGTACTTTGAAACGACCACTAAAACGGTGCTGGAAAAAAGCCATAAATAGAAGATTCAAAACATATTCAGTCAAAATCAACGAATGCATACATCTTAACATGCATTACATGTCTTAAAGAATACTAGAGAAAATGTGAAAAATAATATGTAAGCTGACTGCAACACTAGCTTCATTTGGGTTTTCTAATTAGCATGTCCAATAATGGAATAGTTTTCCATGTGTACATGTGTCCAAAACTATGCATCACACCGATATAATTGTAACACATAACATGATCATTGAAATACTCATGGAATATTGTTATGGTATATAACCTTATGTGTAGCCATATGCAAAAGAGAGTATGATATTTTACATGTGATGTCTCTATTGGTTTCACTGCCGCCTGGCACTGTTTCCTCAATTTTTTATCTGCACTGCAAAGACGGTCTGTTTCACTTTTACTTTCGGGTGAAGGTTGTGAAATACCTAGAAAAAAAACAACGAAACATTATGTGTGATATATCAAAAGTGCTGGAAATAAGACAGAAATTATTGTCCATCGAACTGGATTGGTGCACACATATTTTGCAAAAGATTTTCTTAAACTACTTTACAGTATTTGACATTCAGGGGAGGTCGGGGGTGTTGAGGTCTTCCTGTATGATATTTGAATATAGGAACCTTCCAATCTCTCTTTCCTAGGTCGACTTGCACAAAGCAATCTTAGAGCTAAGATGATCTAACTCCCATACTTTAACATAGGCTTACAATAGTTGTAGCGCTAAGATCGCTTTGTGCAAGTGGGCCCTGGAGAGGAAATTCACAAGGGAAACACAAGGGAACAAGACGGTCTTGTTGTTTTCTTCATTGTTGGTCAAGTTATAAATCTTCAAAAAGGTATGTGTTTTGTATGTTATATTTACATACAAATGCTATTGATTTTCGACAGTGGATTTTTCAATGTGACAAATGTGACAATGTCACAGGATAACACTTTTACACCCATTTGTTTCGAGATTTTATACATAAAACTGACCCTATAATATGCCAAAGGGAATGTTCTTGCATAGGAAAGACTGCGACCCACTATTTATACAAACTTGCAAATTGGCAGTATTCAAACATCAGACCAATGATTGGAAACGAGCCACTGACATACAGGGTTTGAAATTATGAAATTTTCTAATCGGTGACTAGTAAAATCAGGAAGGACCAGTACCATATCATTGTGTTTTACCATTAGGTACATGGCAGTAGATCATTTATGTGAACTGGTGAGAAAATAAATTAATTTCTAATCCTTTTATATGTAACACTACATTAATGGACATTCAAAATATATAAATGTAAAAGTCTTTGAAAAAAGGGTGTATCTATTCCTTGAGGCTATACTATACAATTCAAAGTAAATGCTGAAATCACATGTGGTTCATATTTTTATAATTTATGTAAATTGTTTTAAACCACATTAGAATTGTGTGTCCATGTGTTCTTCTTTACTAGATTCACATGAACTTCGTTACATGCCACGCGAACCTAATTTATTGAATGAGGATATTTTGTGCGAAATGAAAGCCTACAAGATAAATTGTCATCAATACAATGCATGCGTCATTGAGCAAAACAATTCGGACTTTTAAAGACATGGATGTGTTATGACTTCCTGATATTATTTAGGCGTAAAATTCAAGCTTAATTTGTTCATAACCTAATCAATTTTGATTTGCAGAATACCGAGATGCCTGTATAGTTGAACAGACAGAGTGAAAATGCTGAGATCGTGTACTAAGCGTCACCTTCACAGTAGCTAAATTGGTTATAATCTGTCCTTAGAATGATAATATCCCTCAAACAACCCTATTAAATCAAATATCAATCTGGTGTGGTAAGAAGTTGTTGTGACACACGAAGCCACGTGACGACTTTTGACCATTACCGTCTGTGTCGCCAATATTAATTTTGTGAGTCATTTGAATTTTAGGATTTTTGCAATGATTGACAGTGTACGTTCACGCGAGTCGACAATGTCGTACCAGTCAGTCAGAAGTCTATACGCGGTATAGAAAATCTCACGGAGCGTCTTTTGATACCAAATTTATCAACACGAGTCGATCAAATTTAAAAACATCGAGGTAAGTGTTCATACATTTGGTATCAAATAACAGGAGGGTGTGATTACATTTATAACCAAAGATCGTTTTTCTAACTATTTGAGTTTGGAATAGCAATAATCGTGAGTATAAAGGGTTAAGGGTTAAGGGTTATTGCCCTTGAAATGCGACTTTGATGCACCTCTGTGTATGGGTGATTGGGTGCGTGGGTGGGTGTCTGCTTGAACTAGTTCGGACTGATGCCGGTTGTATGGTGCTAGCCAACTGAGGTACCTTTTCACGGTTCAACCACGAATATCTCACCCAGTCGAAGACCCAGACTCCGAGGCGATCAGGAGATGTTACCTGAATATAATTATATCTCTCCTCTAGCAATGAGTCTCCATGCCACCTGTGTATATCACCTCTTCTCCAGCAATGAGACAATATGATGCCTGTACTTAACCTCTCCTCCAGCAGTGAGTCTCCATGCCACCCGTGTATATCACCTTTTCTCCAGCAGTGAGTCTGCATGCCACCTGTGTATATCACCTTTTCTCCAGCAATGAGTCTCCATGCCACCTGTGTATATCACCTTTTCTCCAGCAATGAGTCTCCATGCCACCTGTGTATATCACCTTTTCTCCAGCAATGAGTCTCCATGCCACCTGTGTATATCACCTCTTCTCCAGCAATGAGTCTCCATGCCACCTTTGTATATCACCTCTTCTCCAGCAATGAGTCTCCATGCCACCTGTGTATATCACCTCTTCTCCAGCAATGAGTCTCCATGCCACCTGTGTATATCACCTCTTCTCCAACAATGAGACAATATGATGCCTACACATAACCTCTCCTCCAACAATGAAACAACATGCTACCTGTACATAATTATGTAACTCCTCCAACAAAGAGCCAATGTTAATTGTACTGCTACTACTAATTCTTCTTCTTCTACTACTACTCCTGCTGCTGCTGCTGCTGCTGCTGCTGCTGCTGCTACTACTACTACTTCTATTTATAATGCGGACCTGGCTTTCTAAATGTCACGCCTGTATCCCAAGTACAAAGTTGTACGACTCCCCTTTTGTCCTCGGTGCCTTAGGTTTGGTACCTCTCAATCTGTTGACTGACATTGGGAGAGTAGTCGGGTTTTCTACCAGGAATACAGCCCTTCTGACAATCTGGGTAATGCAGAAGGCTGCAGTGTTGGGGAGTCTTCACATTCTCTGCAAAGTTCTGAGTAGGTTTGACTAGGCAGCGCTTCCTGGGAGAAGTCCAATTCGCTGTCTGGGCTGCGTGTAGAGGGGGCAAGGGCCCTGAGCTGATGACGAGCCTCACCTGCCAGACTGCCAGGATCATCCAAACATTCTTTGCTGCATTTTTTATTTTAATCTTTACATAATAATTATAATGAGGCTGTCCCGAAATGTCACGATTGCATCTCTAGTACCAAGTTGCTGACAAAAGAAGACTTGGCGTGGAATTGTCCGGCAGCAGTATGAAGTTCCGCTTAAATGTGTTTTAGGTGCGACGCCAATTCTTCTTTAGGAAGTGTTTCAAACTTATTGGATATCTTATGTTGTGTCAGATAGGCAAATATTGTATTGTGTCTGTGGGATTAATTTATTAATTTGTTTTGGAGAAAATATTGTTTCAGGAGATAATTTTATAAAATATGAATATAGATCTAGACTGGAGGCTATTTAATTCACTTGGTTCATGCCAGGCCTCCTAAGCAAATTGTAAACGAAACTCGGGAAATCATTGTAATCTGTTGTTTTTCGCTTTTTCAATCAGTCTAGACGTTTATCTGTTTTATCAGTTCTAGTCGCCCTACCCAAGTTCAGTTTGTCAACACTGATTATTGTTGTTTCTTCCTTCATCGGCATTGTTGGTGCAGATGTTGGTTGTTCATTTTCTGGGATGGAACTTTCTGTGAATTCTGATAATAAGTGAGGTGAAAAATGATTATGTACTTTTATTACCTGATTATGAAATATTTACAAAGATATTTGAAAATGTGATGTATTCATAAAATAGGCTTACACATTTAAGCAGACAATATTTTTGTTCGATTTATATATATTCACGAAGTTAAATTATGCTGAATTTGCTCGTTTTACTTCTCCTGAAATGTTTTGGTTGGCGAGGATAGAGTTAAACTCATCATCACTGAATTCTGCCAAGTCCGGACTATTGACATCGGACAAATTACCGATTTTAAGATAAAAAATCCATCACGTCTGTTGAGATGATTTCAGCCATATTGGTGGTCAAACGGAAGTAGTGCGACTGTGCTGCTTTATAAGTGTGCAGAGAAGCGGTCATAAAATCGGACGCATTTTACGATCCGAATTGATTACATCTACTTTTATTGATTGTCCAAATTCGAGTATTCACAACATCATCTCTGAATGGGTGAGTACCCGGGTTTGCTGTCAGGAATACAGACCTTCCGACTTTCTTGGTAATGCAGAAGGCTGCAGTGATACGGAGTCTTTTCATTCTGGGTGTGTGTGACGAGGCAGCGCTCCCCGAGAGAAGTCCCATTGGGATGCGTGCAGAGGGGACAAGGGCCCTGAGCTGATGACGAGCCTAACCAGCCTGACTGTGCCAGGATGACTCGAAACCTCTTTGCTGCATATTTTATTTTAATCTGTGAATAAAAAAAAATCATTACCACTTGATAAACAAATTATAATAAATTGTATTGTCGCAAATGAATTCCACATGGCAGTGACTGAACAACGTTTGATCAATATAGGCTGACGTCAATCATCAGTGTAAGAGTTGTGAGCAGCCAATCTCTGAAACACATTAAATATGTATCCATCATCAGCCGTGCTGGCAAGGAACCTGGGTGTGTCCAAGATAACAACTGGCCATTCAGCACATCCAAGTGTATCTTGGAGACGAGTCTTGACGCCCGTGATTCACACAACTTGGACAGAACATTGCATGTAGCCAAAGTGCCTTTCAGTCGAGAAACCAGTTTGAACTTCCCACCGACATGTTGGCCCGATACTGGACAGTGTTAACAACTGCTGTATACATCTGTATGGCCATTGACGGGGGCATAACTGAGGCAAGATGTAATGTGCATGAATTCCAACCTTTAGATGTCGACTATCAAGGGCAGAAGATCGACAAAACAATAAGACGACGTGGCACTGCGACGAGTCTGCTGAAGTGTTTGTCGTTCTGTAACAAGGACATTGTGAGCACGTCATTCTACAACCAGGACACCCAAGACTGTATCTGTCCCCTGACTCGCCCCAGAGACTGGCTGCTGGTCTCTGGACCGGGATATGTGTTTTACAACACCCCAGGTGAGAATTCTCGATTACTGCACCTCATAGATTCAAATTGATGGGATACCACGACAGGCATGTAGCGTTCAGGTGTTCAATATTCGTGACATACGTGGTGTCGGTTCGTTTATTCCGTGAACCTAAAAGCTGCATTGTCAATTTGAACTGAAAACTTATTGCTGTTTGAGTGAGTGAGTGAGTTAAAATTTTAAGTCACATCGGCAATATTTCAGCCATATCGTGACTATCAAAAGTTAAATATAATACTTATAATGAAACGTATGTAAAAACCTGCCAACGAGGGACAGTAAAACAACTAGACGTATCACAGCAATAAAATTTAAAACTAGTATGTAATAATAAAATCAATAGCACTATACATATACATTACATTTAAAAAACAGGCTATAGATCACCAACAACTGAAGGTAGATTTATTGCTGTTTGAAGTTGACTCAAGCAGACTTTACACAGAGGCTGAAACAATACAATACATATCCTGATAACTGATAAGTAGGTAGGAGTGAAACCTATTTTATTATATTTAACGCCAATACATGACCAAAGTATTGATCTGTTTAAGACGGGTTGCAGACACTTGTATCTGTATCCGAGTTATTGCTGGAAGACGGCGAGAATATCTCCGAGATACATTTTGATATTGAACGGTGACAAAGCCAATGACATTCACAATTTCATTGCATAACTTACAGTACTAGTATTGAGTACATCTATCAGAGGAGGCCTCGTACCATATTCACTTGTACCTAATTTCAATTTTTGCAATATAATTTATTTAAACAAAACAGTTATGACTCTTGTGAGTAAACACATGGTTCTTCACTGACAAAGGTGACAGCTGCATTGGAATTAACAACAGTTATGGTGGACACGATTCCAGGTCGAAGGACGAACAATAAAGATTGTTATATGCACGAATTACAATTATTGTGAATGAACAAGTTATTATTCACCATATATAATTATTGTAACTGGACAGATTGTTCTAAACTAAATTTAATTATTGTACATGGACAGATGTTACTTTTTTACATTTGAGTAAAATGTTAGGGTGAAACATGAAGGGAAGAAGGAGACATCCCCATGGGCACCAATTGCGCGCCCCTTCTTCGCGTAGGTGTCACGTAACAAACAAGTATGTATGAATCACGTAGCAACACATACTTTTTGTCATGTCCCAAACAAACACGTAGGTGTGACGTAACAAACAAATATGTATACAACTCGTAACAACGCAGCTGCACGCGGGGTAGTTGTGTATGCATTTTAACCAACTCGCTTTTATTGAACCTTTTGAATGATACATTTTGATATATGTTCTGAGCATGCTTAATGAGACAAGGGGGTTAATAGTCATTGACTACAAACGTACAGATTCCACTTTGGCGGGCAACGATTGAAACTGGACGTTTGTAGTCAATTGGCTCCCTTGTTTGGTGAAGATGCTCCACTTTGAAATGTTTGTAATGTCTTGAATCTGTTCCTGTTTCTTCCATAGGCCTGATTGACGTGCAGTTACAAGAGGCGATCAACGCTTCATCAGAAGCGGCTGGGTACGTGTTTGTTAGCCCTGCTAGATTAGAATATCGTATATCGTAAATTTCTAGTGTAAATAACTTAATATCAACATTTGAAAATACTCCGATCACATGGATTCATCCATAGTTTTGGAGTATTTACTCGAATCTAAATGCGTAATCTCAAGTTTCGAGTTTCCAATGAAAAGAGGTGGTATAACGCACCCACGCACGTGCTCAGTCAGAGACATACATACGAATATCCGCACAGACACGCGTACGCACGCACACACACACACACACACACACACACACACACACACATACTCCTTGCATACACACATGCACTCAGACACTAACGCACATAGACCGTTTACAAACCCAGATAATATCTGATGTCATACCAAAAACTAGGGATGTCTGGTTAATTATTGTTCAACATAATCCCCCCGAGGTCCACAGACTTCTGACAACGAAGCTCGGGGTTGCCTGGATCCCACTGATGTCGCCAGACAGTCTTTCTTCACGTTTGGGAACAAGTGGCAATCAGGCGTGCTAATACTAGTGAAAAGGTTCAATGCATGAATTGCATTGGTGACAGAAGACCTGTGTCTCCCAAACGTATTAATGCATATAACCCATCAAGCTTATGAAGACCAACTGGGGCGGCTTCAAAACGACAGAAGCGAAAATGAACCTGGAGCGTTTCTGATCAGGAGTCTTGGAACCAAGCTTGCAGAAATCTTTACTTTGAACAAATAGGGCGAGGCCACCACACCCCGTTTCAAGGGACTGCCCTGGTTGAGAGAGAGTCCACCATACACCATGTCAAGATGGCTTCCAGATAGATGGAGTCCACTATACCTCGTGTCAGGAGGCCGCCCTGGTAGAGAGAGTCCACAATTACCTCATGTCAAGAGGCCGCCCATGTAGCGAGAGTCCATCATAAATCGTTTTCAAGAGGCCGCCCAGGTAGAGAGAGTCCACCATACTCCGTGTCAAGAGGCCGCCCAGGTAGAGAGGTAGAGATAATCCACCATACCTCGTGTCAAGAGGACAGCCAGTCAGAGAGAGTCCACCATACTCCGCGTCAAGAGACCACCCATGTAGCGAGAGTCCACCATACCTCATGTCAAGATTGCGCACAGGTAGAGAGGTAGAGAGAGTCCACCAACCTCGTGTCAAGAGGCCGCCCCGTCAGAGAGAGTCCACCATACCTCGTGTCAAGAGGCCGCCCAGTTAGAGAGAGTCCACCATACCTTGTGTCAAGATTGCGCACAGGTAGAGAAAGTCCACCATATATCGTGTCAAGATGGCACCAAAGTAGAGTGAGTCCACCATACTCTGTGTCAAGAGACCACCCATGTAGAGAAAGTCCACCATACCTCGTGTCAAGATTGCGCACAGGTAGAGAAAGTCAACCATAAATCGTGTCAATATGGCGCCCAGGTAGAGAGGTAGATAGTCCACCATACCTCGTGTCAGGAAGCCGTCCAGTCAGAGAGTTAGTCCACCATACTCTGTGTCAAGAGACCACCCATGTAGAGAAAGTCCACCATACCTCGTGTCAAGATTGCGCACAGGTAAAGAAAGTCGACCATAAATCGTGCCAAGATGGCGCCCAGGTAGAGAGAGTCCACCATAAATCGTGTCAAGATGGCGCCCAAGTAGAGACAGTCCACCATAAATCGTGTCAAGCTGCCGCCCAGATAGAGAGAGTCCACCATACTCCGTGTCAAGAGGCCGCCCAGTCAGAGAGAGTCCACCATACCTCGTGTCAAGATGGCGCCCAGTTAGAGAGAGTCCAAAATACCTCGTGTCAGGATGGCGCCCAGGTAGAGAGAGTCCACCATACTCCGTGTCAAGAGGCCGCCCAGTCAGAGAGAAGCCGCAATACGGCAGTTCAAGGGACGCTTTGACGACATTCACATTAATAGACACTGATGTCTGCATTACGTTAACAATGGCATTTGCATAAATTTAACAATCTGCAGAGGGTGTGGAATGTTTCTATTTCATTAATTTCGAGAGCGAAAAAGGAGGTCGGTAGGTCGAAAAAGAATTCTGTAATCATCTTAAAGTTTCCTTTGGGTCGGTAGATGATCCCTTGGATTTGTATATATTGTCGGTATTGATAAACACACTGTCATTATATATGATATGAGACCTGAAGAGAGAGATGTGAAACTTGACTGGATCAACGACACAATGTTAATGTCACAGCGGACACGATGGCACAACGACAGTGAGGGGGCTTCTCATCACTGGAAACATGCTCATGCGAGACTGTTGGCACTTTCGGCACAATGCCGTGAATCTTTAGTCATGGTCCGCAGAAACGTTGCACTGTTTTCTTTTTCAACACGATTACGTAGGACTCTTGTCAAAGGCATCTCACGTGACGTTGGGCTATTATCACATCCTGCCAAGGCACGTTGGGAAATAACCACATCCTGCCCAATCAGTTGGGATAATGTCACATAGTGCCAAGTCACGTTGGGCTATTATCACACCGTGCCACATATTGTCACATCCTGCCAAGTGTCGTTGGACTATTGTCACATCCTTCCAATTGACGTTGGGCTTTTCTCGAATCCTGCCCAGTGATGTTAGACTATTTTCACATCCTGCCCAGTGACGTTGAGCTATTGTCACATCGTTCCCACTGAACTTGGGCTATTATCACACCGTGCCAAGTCACGTTGGGCTATTGTCACACCGTGCCAAGTCACGTTGAGCTATTGTCACACCGTGTCAAGTGACGTTGGGCTATAGTCACATCCTGCCCAGTGACGTTGAGCTATTGTCACATCGTTCCCACTGAACTTGGGCTATTATCACACCGTTTCAAGTCACGTTGGGCTATTGTCATACCGTGTCAAGTGACGTTGAGCTATTGTCACATCCTGCCCACTGACTTTGGACTATAGTCACATCCTTCCCAGTGACGTTGGACTATTGTCACAACGTGCTCAGTGATGTTGGCCTATTGTCACAACTTGCCCGCTGACCTTGGGCTATTGTCACATCCTGCCTTCTGACGTTGTGCTATTGTCACATCGTGCCAAGTGTCGTTTGGCTATTGTCACATGGTGCCCCCTGACGTTCGGTTATTTTCGAATCCTGCCCAGTGATTTTGGGTTATTTTCACATCGTGTGCAGTGATGTTTGGATATTGTCACGTCATGCCCAGTCACGTTGGGCTATTGTCACATCCTGCCAAGTGTCGTTGGACTATTGTCACATCCTTCCCATTGACGTTGAGCTATTGACACATCATGCCCAGTCACGTTGGGCTATTGTCACATCTTGCCAATTGTCGTTGTACTATTGTCACGCCCTTCCCATTGACTCTGAGCTATTGGCACATCGTGCCTAGTGACGTCGGGCTATTGTCACATACAGCCAAGTGACGTTGCTCTATTGAAACATCCTTCTCACTGACGTTCGACTATTGCCACACCCTTGCCAGTGACGTTGACCTATATTGGTGAACCTGATCACCTGATGCCCAATGTCGCGGAGCTATTGAAGGGGGGTGTAGGTATGGGGAGTGCATTGTCAGGTTGGCCGAGCTATGTAATTCCTTCATCGCGAGGGCCTTGACACAGTCTCAGAAGGTTGTCGCGACATTGAAGTTGAAGTGGAAGACGTACCGTGAGCGGGTAAACTTTGATTAAAAAGGAGATTCAAAACTTTGCTCAGTTCCGGATGTTGTTCATCAGTACGTCCCCGAGCAGGCCTTTCTATTTCAAAATGTGCGTAGAGATCCATGTTGGTTTGCGATCAAGAACAGCAGACGATAAACGCTAGGGGGATTTTCCAAAAAGGTAGTTCCGGTCCCAAATTGTGTGGTTTATACGTTGTTAACATTACTTGTTGAAGTTCGGTGAAAAATTAACGGGTCATATGAGCAGTAAAAAGACCAATTACATAACCGGAAATCCCTTACACATCAAAAAGAAAGCATTCATAAATAAACAAAATCTCCTTTAGTATATGGTAAGGGTCACTGTATGACAGGTGTATGCAATGCTTCAGGTATCCCGCACAGAATGTTGTTGGCGGGCATGCTTCTCCCTGGAAGCCAAGGTCGGATGATGCAGCCCCGTGGATTGAGGTGATTATTATCGCTGACACTGTATTGTCACTCGACAACTTCATTGGAAATCTAACCAGAACATGTGCAGTACAGTGCCTACAACAAAATATGCAGCACAAATCTATTTTATTACAAATCTACATGTCACCTTCATATGCTTGTTGCTCAGTCCTGGGACATTTCACACCAGTAAAACATATAAACTGAAACGGAAACTGTGCGGACCGCCGAAGAACAGTTAAGGTTCTGAAGCAAGCCTGACACACGCACTGAGTAACAGCCAGGGTTATACTGTTATATATGTGGCACCCACCTGTCAGCCAGCAGGGATATACTGTTATATATGTGGCACCAACCTGTTGGCCAGCATGGGTATGCTGTTATGTATGTGGCATCCACCTGTCGGCCAGCAGGAATATACTGTTATATATGTGGCACCCACCTGTCGGCCAGCATGGGTATACTGTTATGTATGTGGCATCCACCTGTGATTCGATACCTGTATTCTACGTTGGGATTTTTAATATTATTCACAGTAATCATAGTTCAAATAATTACATTCAGACACTTTTACTACAGAGATGATTACATTCAGACACTTTTACAACAGAGATGATTACATTCAGACACTTTTACAACAGTGATGATTACATTCAGACACTTTTACAACAGTGATGATTACATTCAGACACTTTTACAACAGTGATGATTACATTCAGACACTTTTACTACAGAGATGATTACATTCAGACACTTTTACAACAGTGATGATTACATTCAGACACTTTTACTACAGATTTGATTACATTCAAACACTTTTACAACAGAGATGATTACATTCAGATACTTTTACAACAGAGATGATTTCATTGAGACACTTTCACAACAGAGATGGTTACATTCAGACACTTTTACTACAGAGATGGTTACATTCAGACACTTTTACAACAGGGATGGTTACATGCAAACACTTTTACAACAGAGATGATTTCACTGTGACACTTTTACAACAGAGATGGTTACATGCAAACACTTTAACTACAGATGTGATTACAACAGAGATGGTTACATTCAAACACTTTAACTACAGATATGATTACAACAGAGATGGTTACATTCAAACACTTTAACTACAGATATGATTAAATTGAGACACTTTTACAACAGAGATGATTACATCCAGTCACTTTTAAAACAGAGATGGTTACATTCAAACACTTTTACAACAGAGATGATTACAACAGAGATGATTACATTCAGATTACATCCAGACACTTTTGCAGCAGAGATGGTTACAGTCAGACACTTTTACAACAGAGATGATTACATTCAGACGCTTTTACTACAGAGATGGTTACATTCAGACACTTTTACAACAGAGATGATTACATTCAGACACTTTTACAACAGAGATGGTTACATTCAAACACTTTTACTACAGATAAGATTAAATTCAGACACTTATACAAGAGAAATAGTTACTTACAGAGTGTGCCTGCAATATAGGTTAGCCTGCAACCAAGACACATTTAACGTATCAAACTGTTTTCTTGTCAACAGGCAGGGATACGTCAGTTTCTTTACTTTGAAGAGATTCGAATAAACCCCTCCTTTCCTACTCTCACGAATGGCATCTGGTTCCGGGATTCCAACCTGAAGTGGATAAAAACATGGACGAAGAACGACGCGGCATCTCCTACGTCCAGTTGGTTCATTCCACATTGTCAAGTTAGTTTCATATGTTTTATATGTTGAAATGTTCACAGTTTTAATCTGTTTCTTTGATTGGTGTGAGTGAGTAGACAATGCACTTTTGGGATAATCATAAGTACGGTATAATAGAAAGAAATAATATCTTGTCTATATCTATGTCATCACTTTGTATCTGCCTGTGGTGGAGTCCAAGTCTAGGGTCCAAGCTGCGGAGGTTTACATCACTGTACATCGACCTGTAACTTAATCACGTGTGATCCCTAGGGTCTAAGCTGCGGGCGTTAACATCACTGTACATCGACCTGTAACTTAATCACGTGTGATCCCTATGGTCCAAGCTGCTGGCGTTTACATCACTGTACATCGACCTGTAACTTATTCACGTCTGATCCCTAGGGTCCAAACTGCGGAGGTTTACATTACTTACATGTCCTTGTAACTCAATCACGTGTGATCCCTAGGGTCCAAGCTGCGGAGGTTTACATCACTGTACATCGACCTGTAACTTAATCACGTGTGATCCCTATGGTCCAAGCTGCGGAGGTTTACATCACTGTACATGGACCTGTAACTTAATCACGTGTGATCCCTAGGGTCCAAGCTGCGGAGGTTTACATCACTGTACATCGACCTGTAACTTAATCACGTGTGATCCCTAGGGTCCAAGCTGCTGGCGTTTACATCACTGTATATCGACCTGTAACTTAATCACGTGTGATCCCTAGGGTCCAAGCTGCGGGCGTTTATATCACTGTACATCGACCTTTAATACAACAATGTACGGACCCTCTTAAGCATGCTGACGTGTCTTCTTTACAGGTGCTGAGCGTTCCCACAGACGCACTCAGAATAACTATGGAAATACGTGTGGCTGGTCGTAAGTAAATTCCTATGATAACAATAGGGTGGGTCATATAGGTAAATGAGAAGATAGGGGGAATCAGGTCGCTTGTGCTAAGGTTGGGGTTTGGGATGAGTGAGGGGGGAGACGTGTCAAGGACATGGTTGGTTGGTGAGGGGTGGAGGGGGGTGATGGTGGTAGGTTATGGATACGTGTCGGGGACATGATAGGTTGATGGGGTAAGTAATGGATACGTGTCAGGGACATGGTTGATTGGGGAGGGGTGGAGGGATGGAGGGGGTAGATAATGGAGACGTGTCAGGGATATGGTTGGTATGGGGAGGGGTGGAGGGGTTGGGGGTGTGTTGTTAGGTAATGGAGACGTGTCAGGGATATGGTTGGTATGGGGAGGGATGGAGGGGTCGTGGGGGCAGCTAATGGAGACGTGTCAGGGATATGGTTGGTATGGGAAGGGATGGAGGGGTTGGGGGGGGGGGGGGGGTAGGTAATGGACACATGTCAGGGACATGGTTGGTATTGGGAGGGGTGGGTGGGGGGCTGGGGGCAGGGTAGGTAATGGAGACGTTTCAGGGACATGGTTGGTTAGGGAGGGATGGAGGGGTGGGATGGAATGCGGGGTAGGTATTGGAGACATGTCATGGTTGTTTTGGGAAGGGTGGAGGTGTTGGGGGGCGGGGGGGGGGGGTAGGTAATGGCGACGTGTCAGGGACATGGATGGTTGGGGAGGGGTTGGAGGGGGGGGGGTAGGTAACGCTGACGTGTCAGGGACGTGGTTGGTTGGTGAGGGGTGGAGGGGTTGGGGAGGTAGGTTATGGAGACGTGTCAGGGACATTGCTGGTATGGGGGTGGGAGTTTGGGTGGATGCACGGTGGGACATGAGTAAGGGTGGATTTGTGTTGAGGACAAGACTAAGAGTGATGGGAAGATGGGAGCGGAAGAGGAAGCAGAGTGAGAAGGAGGAAGTGGGAAGAGGAGGGATGTGTCGCCCTGTGGGGAGGGTGGAAGACCTTAGGGGCAGTTCGGAGATGTGGGTTATGGTAGTACGATGCAATCTGGTACAAGTCATCCAGTGATGGATCACTCAGTGTCTGCTGTAGTAAGATGCATTCTGGTACAGTCGTAGCAGAATCGTTAAAGTCGGAAACTGAACTGTCGAGGTCTTTGCATATGACATATATTTGTACTAAACGGAAGTGATATCTTTCAATCGCGATTTGATATATTCTAAGTACCATCGGACATAATAGAAAAAGTATTGAAGTATTTCAGTTCCAAGGAGTCCGATCGGCAATTTTACTGGAGAAAACTGCGACTGTAATCTGTTAAGTTCAATTCAGCTCAGATTTATTTTCAAGTCCAAATGAGGGAAGTCCGAAACAAACTATAGAAATATACACATGCGTCTCCCATTTAGTAATAATAATGCAGGGATACACTGTTGGCTACTCATGTTGTTGCTTTATAATCATCACACGCTACCTCCACATGCACATGGGGAGTCACAGGCTACCACCACATACACATGGGTAGTCACAGGCTACCACGGCATACAAATGAGAGTCACAGGCTACCATCACATGCACATGGGGAATTAAAGGCTACCACAACAAACACATGGGGAGTCACAGGCTACCACAACATACACATGGGGAGTCACAGGCTACCACACATACACATTGGGATACACTGGCTATCACTACATCCACATGGGAGTCACAGGCCACCACAGCATACACATGGGAGTCACAGGCTACCACCACATACACATGGGGAGTCAACGGCTACCTCAACATACACTTGGGAGTCACAGGCTACCATCACATGCACAATGGGAGCCACAGGCTACCACCACATGCATATGGAAAGTCACAGGCTACCACCACATGCACATGGCGAGTCACAAGCTACCACACATACATATAATGAGTCGCAGGCTACCATCACATGCACATGGGGAGTCACAGGCTACCACACATACATATAGGGAATTACAGGCTACCATCACATACATATGGGGAGTCGCAGGCTACCACACACACACACACAATGGGAGACACTGGCTACCACTACATATACATACGGAGACACTGGCTGCCTCCACAATCAAATGGGGTGTCACAGGCTACCACAACATACACATGGTGAATCCCAGACTACCACCCCATACACATCTGGAATCACAGGCTACCACCCCATACACATCTGGAATCACAGGCTACCACACCATGCATATGGGGAGTCACTGGCTACCACAACATGCATTTGGGGAGACACAGGCTACCTTTACATGCATATGGGGAGTCAGAGGCTACCACAACATGCACATGGGGAGACACAGGCTACCATTACATACATATGGGGAGTCACAGGCTACCTTCACATGCACATGGGGAGTCACAGGCTACCACAACATACACATGGGGGTCACAGGCTACCACAACATACACATGGGGGTCACAGGCTACCACAGCATACATATGGGAGTCACAGGCTACCGCCACATGCACATGGTGAGTGAGTGAGTTGGGTTTTAACGCCGCTTTTAACATTATTCCAGTTATATCACGGCGTGTCAGCTTAATGTGGGAGGAAAGCCCGAAGTGATGCAGGTCTTAGACGTTTACCACTTCGGTGAAACCCACGAGCACGGGTATGGTGCTGACAAACCTAGAAACATAATTGGGGCGAACCGGGATTCGAACCCACAATCATAGGTTTCTGGCGTGCCCAAGGGACGCAACTCTGCACAGCGAATCGCGGCGCCTTAGACGACTGGGCCACCCGTGCCCCCACATGCACATGGGAGTCACAGGCTATCACCACATGCACGTTGGTAGTCACAGGCTACCATCACATACACATGGGGAGTCACAGGCTACCACCACATGGATATGGGGAGACAAAGGCTACCACAACATGCATATGGGGAGTCACAGGCTACCTTCACGTTCATATGGGGAGTTACAGGCTACCACCACATGCATATGGGGAGTTACAGGCTACCACTACAAGCACATGATGTGTTCAAGTTGCTGGATGATTGGGCCACCAACATTAGGACGTTACTCTTCCCCTGGTTTTGCATGGTTAATTGAAGGGAACGATGAAAGCAAACTCGTTTAGGTAAACAAAGATTGATTGACCGTGTCTACCAAAATTGACATATATCCCTTTGAATCCATTTAAATGTCAATACTTCTCACAGTTCAGGTCTTTTCTTAATGTTGAGAGCTGCTTATCAGGTGAACTATTCCCTGTATAATAAACGAATTTTGTCAAGATTCAGCTGTAACAACAGCAGACCAGCCTCTGAATGTGGAGGACACTGGAACACTTCACGTGAAGAAAGACTATGTCCGTACTGCCATGCTGAGAACGTAAACACTCCCACAGTTTTTTATATCTTATGTCCACTGATTGCACAAGAACTTTTTAAATGTACAGACCTCTTTCTATCAAAAGTTTCAAAAATCCTTCGGTCAAATAACGTTTACTGTACAGGTAATCTAGATGTTCTCGGATAAGATCTAGCATGAAATGTATCCTGTATACAAGAGGCCTTGAACATCGAGTAAACTCTGTCTGGCGTGATTTCACTCAACCAAAGGTGATTGTTGTGACAATTAATTTCTTAGGAATTCGAGACATGATAGAGAAGGGTGCTTGCCAGTTATATATATTTCTACTATATATATAGTGCGTTAGTGTAGTACGTAATATATGGTTTTTTTTGGACAAAATAGCATAATAGCATATCTGTTGTGGTGTTTATGCACATAACGAGTTATTATTAATGTCTCAATGCGTTTTATCCAATATTTCTTTCTGTAATAATTATATTGGAATAGCTCTTGCTTTATTCTATTTTTAGCTTGGGCTAGGTAACTTATCACTAAACCCTCTTTAGTCGGGAAACCCCAGTTTATGGACGCTTATTCCGGATTAATCAGGTTTGATTATATTTTGTCTTAAACCTCTCAGAGTTAGGTCTTGTCACAAGTATCAGGATCTGCAGGCTTTGGAGTGACATCAATATGAAGCTTCACCGTCTTCACGCGGTGTATTTAACATACGTGTTAACTTTAATTAAATCAAATGAATGCACTTGACATTTAAGCTTTACTCTGTTGGTAATGGTTTTCTAAAAAGTCCATGTTAAGTTGAATAGAATAAAGTACCTGTATTTCTGCGTATTAAACAATTGTTCATAGCATGAGATATATATTTGGTGTAGTTTGCCTTACAGATCCGAACATGCTGTCAGTTGTTCAGTTTCAGTTTTATTCAAACCCTGAATGTCTAGAATGTTTACTGCCATGATGGGACGGAGACAGTGTCCACATACAGGCAATCACACCAGTTGACCCGGCGATCAAGTGGTCGGAATTGGCTGCTACACTTATGTACTGTTTATTCAGTATGCAAGGGGTGTAATCACATGGAAGCCAAAAACAGTGTATGCATGTCAAACAGGGTATGAATTGAAACCGATAGTCTTCATATTATTTTAAACATGCCTTCTTAATGTCTGTATTATGAATGTAGTCTTGGTAGTGATGTGTTGTTGAGTGCATGCTACCCTTACATTGATAGTGTTGTTTTTGTGAAACATTCAGTTTTGACCAAACGCTCGAGGATCGATCGAAACGTCGTTACACAGCAGTTTATGATTCGTTTCCATTCCACGTCAGACACACGTTTTAGGGAATCTCTTTTAGTTAATTGCGAAGCAATTCTCATCAGACTTCAGAACGACAGGTGGACCTTGTATCAGTTAAAACAGTTTTCTTTTAATGTATATTCGGTATTGCAGCAGGAAATAGTTTCTGTTTAGATGTTGTTTTCTGCCTTTATGTTGTTTGTTGTATTAAATACAAAATGTCCAGCAGCATCACGGTTGTTTGTTCCTTTTTTGCGTGTGTGTTTGTTGTTTATCTCCTCACTCAGCAATATACCGGCTATATGAGAGCGGCCTGTAGGATATAACTAGGAGCGTGTTTGTTGTTTATCTCCTCACTCTGCAATATACCGGCTATATGATAGCGGCCTGTAGGAGTGTGTTTGTTGTTTATCTCCTCACTCTGCAATATACCGGCTATGTGATGGCGGCCTGTAGGAGTGTGTTTGTTGTTTATCTCCTCACTCAGCAATATACCGGCTATATGATAGCGGCCTGTAGGAGTGTGTTTGTTGTTTATCTCCTTACTCAGCAATATACCGGCAATATGATAGCGGCCTGTTGGAGTGTGTTTCTGTTTTAACTCCTCACTCAGCAATATGATAGCGGCCTGTAAGAGTGTGTTTGTTGTTTATCTCCTCACTCAACAATATACCAGCTATATGATGGCGGCCTGTAGGAGTGTATTTGTTGTTTATCTCCTCACTCAGCAATATACTGGCTATATGATAGCGGCCTGTAGGAGTGTGTTTGTTGTTTATCTCCTCACTCAGCAATATATCGGCTATATGATAGCGGCCTGTAGGAGTGTGTTTACTGACTAACTCCTCACTCGGCTATATACCGGCTATATGATAGCGGCCTGTAGGAGTGTGTTTGTTGTTTATATCTCCTCACTCAGCAATATACCGGCTATATGATAGCGGCCTGTAGGAGTGTGTTTGTTGTTTATCTCCTCACTCAACAATATACTGGCTATATGATAGCGGCCTGTAGGAGTGTATTTGTTGTTTATCTCCTCACTCAGCAATATACTGGCTATATGATAGCGGCCTGTAGGAGTGTGTTTGTTGTTTATCTCCTCACTCAGCAATATATCGGCTATATGATAGCGGCCTGTAGGAGTGTGTTTGTTGTTTATCTCCTCACTCAGCAATATATCGGCTATATGATAGCGGCCTGTAGGAGTGTGTTTGTTGTTTATATCTCCTCACTCAGCAATATACCGGCTATATCACAGTAGCCTGTAGGAGTGTGTTTGTGTTTTAACTCCTCACTCAGCAATATGATGGCGGCCTGTAGGAATGTGTTTGTTGTTTATCTCCTCACTCAGCAATACACTGGCTATATGATAGCGGCCTGTAGGAGTGTATTTGTTGTTTATCTCCTCACTCAGCAATATACAGGCTATGTGATAGCGGCCTGTAGGGATGTGTTTGTTGTTTATTACCTCATTCAGCAACATACCGGCTATATGACAGTGGCCTGTAGGAGTGTGTTTGTGTTTTAACTCCTCACTCAGCAATATGATAGCGGCCTGTAGGAATGTGTTTGTTGTTTATCTCCTCACTCAGCAATATACCGGCTCTATAATAGCGGCCTGTAGGAGTGTGTTTGTTGTTTATCTCCTCACTCAACAATATACAGGCTATATGATAGCTGCCTGTAGGAGTGTGTTTGTTGTGTACCTCCCAACTCAGACAATATACCGGCTATATGATAGCGGCCTGTAGGAGTGTGTTTGTGTTTTAACTCCTCACTCAGCAATATGATAGCGGCCTGTAGGAGTGTGTTTGTGTTTTAACTCCTCACTCAGCAATATGATAGCGGCCTGTAGGAGTGTGTTTGTGTTTTAACTCCTCACTCGGCATTATAATAGCGGCCTATAGGAGTGTGTTTGTTGTTTATCTCCTCACTCAGCAATATACAGGCTATATGATGGCGGCCTGTAGGAGTGTGTTTGTTGTTTATCTCCTCACTCAGCAATATACCGGCTATATGATAGCAGCCTGTAGGAGTGTGTTTATTGTTTATCTCCTAACTCAGCAATATACAGGCTATATGATAGCAGCCTGTAAGAGTGTGTTTATTGTTTATCTCCTCACTCAGCAATATACAGGCTATATGATAGCAGCCTGTAGGAGTGTGTTTATTGTTAATCTCCTCATTTAGCAATATACAGGCTATATGATAGCAGCCTGTAGGAGTGTGTTTATTGTTTATATCATCACTCAGCAAAATACCGGCTATATGATAGCGGCCTGTAGGCGTGTGTCTGTTGTTTATATCCTCACTCAGCAATATACAGGCTATATGATAGCGGCCTGTAGGAGTGTGTTTGTTGTTTATATCCTCACTCAGCAATATACAGGCTATATGATAGCAGCCTGTAGGAGTGTGTTTATTGTTTATATCATCACTCAGCAATATACCGGGTATATGAGAGAGACCTGTAGGAGTGTGTTTGCTGTGTAACTCTTCACTCAACAATATACCGGCTATATGATAGCTGCCTCTTCTGAATACAATCACTGTGTGTCACAAAACAAAACTGACACTAGCTCTGTGTGTCCTGAACTGTTTCGTGATTTGTAGAAATCAGTCACAGAGCTGACTGTTATAGACAGATGTTACGTCAATCATAATATTGGGGATAATATTTCGAGAATACTGCTGACTAAAACTGAGCGTAATACTCACTCACACACGTCAAATCAACCAAGTAATACTCACTCACACACGTCACATCAACCAAGTAATACTCACACACATACGTCACATCAGCCAAGTAATACTCACTCACATACGTCACATCAACCAAGTAATACTCACTCACATACGTCACATCAACCAAGTAATACTCACTCACACACGTCACATCAACCAAGTAATACTCACTCACATACGTCACATCAACCAAGTAATACTCACTCACATACGTCACATCAACCAAGTAATACTCACTCACACACGTCACATCAACCAAGTAATACGCACTCACACACGTCACATCAACCAAGTAATACTCACTCACATACGTCACATCAACCAAGTAATACTCACTCACACACGTCACATCAACCAAGTAATACTCACTCACACACGTCACAGCAACCAAGTAATACTCACTCACATACGTCACATCAACCAAGTAATACGCACTCACACACGTCACATCAACCAAGTAATACTCACTCACACACGTCACAGCAACCAAGTAATACTCACTCACACACGTCACATCAACCAAGTAATACTCACTCACACACGTCACATCAACCAAGTAATACTCACTCACATACGTCACATCAACCAAGTAATACTCACTCACACACGTCACATCAACCAAGTAATACTCACTCACACACGTCACATCAACCAAGTAATACTCACTGACATACGTCACATCAACCAAGTAATACTCACTCACACACGTCACATCAACCAAGTAATACTCACTCACACACGTCACATCAACCAAGTAATACTCACTCACACACGTCACATCAACCAAGTAATACTCACTCACATACGTCACACCAACCAAGAGCTCCACGCTGGGAACCTGTACCTGAACCTCCTCACACGCCCTTGTCCCGGAGTGCAACATTGTGCTCGCTTGTAAACATATCCAGTGAATCTGTAACGCATCTTTGAATGTTTCATCTCTGAGATCTAATGTAAAGACCATAAAATCAATCTAAACTACACCCGTTAAGTAGATTTAACAAAACCAGACATCACGCTCCTTTTGTTGGTTCACGAAGGAGTCTTTCAATATTCAAAAGTGTTTGATTCACGACTGTTCTCATTGACGACCACTTTCCTTGGTACACTGGTTGACATTAGACTGAAATATTGATGGGTCCAGAAATGTTTCCACAACCGCTCTGGTCACGGTTGTCTGATCACTGGCTGCAACTGATCAGTTCACACTCACGTGCCACTACCTTGCCAAATCTGACAGTTAATGTATTGTTGATCATGGTTATTATTATGTGCAGCTTTAATATTATTATGCATTCTTTTCCATAATTGTTTTATTTCATAGGATGGAGTTGTATTTATGCGATAATTTTACAGGATGTATGGAATGAAATTATTGGTGTTATTCTAGGTTACTAGCGTACTTTGGTGTCCCTCCTTCAGTCGCCTTGGACGGCTTTTCCACATTTCCGTTACATCGCACCTGAACAAGTTCAGGCCGGATCCGTACCATATTATATTAAAAATGAGTCGTTCATCTGTGACAATGTGGCGTTCCTCTCTGTGTAAATGTGGCGTTCCTCTCTGTGTAAATGTGGCGTTCCTCTCTGTGTAAATGTGGCGTTCCTCTCTGTGACAATGTGGCGTTCCTCTCTGTGACAATGTGTCGTTCCTCTCTCTGTAAATGTGTCGTTTCTCAATCTGTCAATGTGTTGTTCCTCTCTGTGACAATGTGGCGTTCATCTCTCTGTATATGTGGCGTTCCTCTCTGTGACAATGTGGCGTTCATCTCTGTGTAAATGTGGCGTTCCTCTCAGTGACATTGTCGCATTCCTCTCTGTGACAATGTGGCGCTTCTCTCAGTGACAATGTGGCGTTCCTCTCTGTGACAATGTGGCGTTCCTCTCTGCAACTGTGGCGTTCCTCTCAGTGTCAATGTGGCGTTCCTCTCAGTGACAATGTGGCGTTCCTCTCTGTGACAATTGGGCGTTCCTCTCGGTGACAAAGTGGCTTTCCTATCTCTAATTGTGGCGTTCCTCTTTCTGTGACAATGCAGCGTTCCTCTCACAGTAAAAGTGGCGTTCCTCTCTCTGTAAATTTGGCGTTCTCCTCTGAAACAAACTTGTCATGGTTTCTTGTGCATATCAACGCTGTGCTGTGTTTGATGTAGTACTTCACCAATAAGCATTTTTAATATATTCTTCGTTTCCTTCAGGTAGTGTGAGACCGCCTAGAGGAACTTTGTCGTTCTTTATTACATACAATATACTTTGAAAGGTTGATTGGTGGAATTCCTACTATACATGTCGCGAACAAAGATTCCTTGTTATTCGTATGCATCTATAAGGTGAATGTGGACAAATACGCGAGTCAAAGAGCAAGATCAGAATTTTATACATTACAGCCCCATCACGATGCAACACATTTTCACACAACACCTCCATTTAGTTTTCATGGATACGTTGAAGGAATACACATGCAATCCGATGTGCAAACGTCGCGTAAATCCGCGTACAGTAAATCCACGGACAATAATTCCCTGTACAGTAAATCTGCCCATGGTAAATCCATGTACAGTAAATCTGCCTATGGTATATCCCTGTACAGTAAATCTGCCTAAAGTATATCCGTGTACAGTAAATCTGCATATAGTATATCCATGTACAGTAAATCTGCCCTTGGTATATCCATGTACAGTAAATCTGCTCATGGTATATCCATGTACAGTAAATGTGCCCCTTAGTATATCCATGTACAGTAAATCTGCCCTTGGTATATCCATGTACAGTATACCTGCCTATAGTATATCCATGAACAGTTAATCTGCCCATAGTATATCCATGTACAGTAAATCTGCCTATAGTATATCCATGTACAGTAAATCTGCCCATGGTATACCCATGTACAGTAAATCTGCCTATAGTATATCCGTGTACAGTAAATCCGCTCTTGGTATATCCATGTACAGTATATCTGCCCTTGGTATATCCACGTATAGTAAATCTGCCTTTGGTATATCCACGTATAGTAAATCAGCCTATACTGTATCCCTGTACAGGAAATATACCTATAGTATATCCGTGTAGAGTAAATCTGCCTACGGTATATCCATGTACTGTAAATATACCTATAATATATCCACATACAGTAAATATACCTACTGTTTATCCGTGTAGAGAAAATATACCTATAGTATATCCATGTACAGTAAATCGGCCTATAGTATATCCGTGTACAGTAAATCCGCTCTTGGTATATCCATGTACAGTATATCTGCCCTTGGTATATCCACGTATAGTAAATCTGCCTTTGGTATATCCACGTATAGTAAATCAGCCTATACTGTATCCCTGTACAGGAAATATACCTATAGTATATCCGTGTAGAGTAAATCTGCCTACGGTATATCCATGTACTGTAAAATATACCTATAATATATCCATATACAGTAAATATACCTACTGTTTATCCGTGTAGAGAAAATATACCTATAGTATAACCATGTACAGTAAATCGGCCTATAGTATATTCACGTACAGTACATCTGCCTACAGTATATCACTGTACAGTAAATATACCTATAAGATATCCATGTACAGTAAATATACCTACAGTATATCCATGTACAGCAAATATACCTATAGTATACTAGTATCCATGTACAGTAAATGTGCCTACTGTACATGTGCAGTAAATATACCCCTTGCATATCCATATCAGTTAATATACATACAGTATATCCATGTAGAGTACAACTACCTATGGTATATCCATGTACAGTAACTCCTAGGAAAGGCAATCTGCGTACAGCAAGTCCCCGTACAGTAAATCTGCCTACTGTAAACCCAATTGCATTAAACCTGCGGACATTAAATCCGCGTTCAGTGTGCTAAGCTGCATCGAACATTTATAGAAGGTGTGTTGGAACAAGATAAAATGTTGCTCCAATAACTGACCTTTTATGTTAACAAACAAGAGTAACAGAATGTGCAAAAGGTGTTTTAGGTCTAGAAAATGTTCTAGAAGTTTCAATGCTCCTGTAACTAACTACAGAATCATGTCAGTGGCAGTGGGTGTTGCGAACAAGCATAGTCTTCTCGTAAATATAACACGTCAATACAGGAAAATACCAAGTCCTGATCACCTCCCGAGATATATATTATACGTCAGTTCGGAAGAATAACCGGTCTCGACCATCAGCTTGTAAATATGACACGTCAATACAGGAAAACCCCAGTCTTGATTATCCGCTTGTAAATATAACACGTCAATACAGGAGAATATCCAGTCTTGATTATCTGCTGGTAAATGTAACACGTTGATGCAGGAGAATACCCAGTCTTGATCATCCGTCAGTAAATATAACACATCCATGCGGGAGAATACCCAGTCTTGATCATACGCTGGTAAATAAAACACGTCGATACAGGAGAATAACCAGTATTGATCATTCGCTGGTAAATATAATTACACGTCAATGCAGCAGAATAACCAATCTTGAGTGAGTGAGTTTAATTAAAGTCATGTCGGCAATATTTCAGCCATAATGTGACTTGAACGAGTTAGACAATATTAATAAAAACTGTCGACGAAGGACAGTGTAATAACTAGCAATATATCACAGATTGACTTAAAACTAGTTGTAGAACATTAAAACTATTTGATTATTTGGATACGACACAATATAAAAATGGGGCTATAGATCACCAGCAACAAGGTTAAGGTCACTATACTAGGGACCAATGGTTCCCCAGCAGGATTAACACCTTTACCCAAGTTACAGGTGATTGTTGCAAGTTTAGTCAGAGATTAAAATCAACAAATATTCTGCAGTTAAAATAGAGGTAGATATAAATATACTTTGAAAGAGGTGGTCTTTCATACCCTCTCAGGGGGACAATAATTTTACGCTACTTCAACCCCCGTCGAGGGCATAGCCACGAACAATCTCTGTTAATAATCATACACTATCGATTCATAAAATACATATCAAAATTTGAGAATTAGTTCTATATCTTTTCAAAAGTTAAGGTCCTTAACTGTTTTGACACTGAAATATTGATCCCTTGAAATGGAAAAATCGATACAGTCAAGCAGGACATGCTTGACAGTGATTCTTTCATCACAAGGGATGCAAAACGGAGGATCCTCAACTTTCAATAGATAATCATGAGTATATCTGCTGTGGCCAATACGACATCATCGCATAACCTTCATCAAATCTTGACTGACAACCTAAGGAGGCGTAACCAATATTGGGTTTAATTTCATGTAATTTATTGTCTACTTGGGTGTCCCACTTCTTTTGCATTCGATCACGGATGTATAATCTAATTACAGGTTTCAAATCACTATATGGTATCAGAAGTGGTGTCACAGACTTGTTGAGCGCCGCCTTTGCAGCAGCATCGGCCATTGTATTTCCAGCTATGCCCACATGGCTCGGCAACCAACAAAAGACGATGTCGCATTGGCCAGTTGAAAGATCACTGTATAGTTCTAAAATATTAAAATAATTGGATGAGTTGAAGATACATTAGTTAATGCTTGAAGACAAGAAATAGAATCCGAAAAAATGATAAACTCTTTACATGAAGACTGCCGTTGAATATATATCAAGGCTGTAACGATAGCATTGGCCTCAGCAGTGAAAATAGAGCTATTGTCTTGTATTCTAGGTGATATAATTTTGGATCCAACGACAGTGGCACTTGCTACTTTGCCACCGTCCTTGGACCCATCAGTAAAAATTGAACGGTGAGTGTCATATTTGTTTCTCAGTTGTAAATATTCCTGTTGATATACTAGTTGATTTGTGTCAGATTTTAGAAAGCGTGTCAGTGAAATGTCTTCTTCTGGCCTTATCAACTGCCAGGGAGGTGTAGACAAAAGCCGGGAAGGAGAGATAAGATCCAGATCTAGATTTGCATTTGTAATATGGGATTTGAGCCGGATTCCAAGTGGAAGGATCAGCTTCGGTTTCTTCTGAAATAGATTTTCATAGAGGGGGTAGAAAACGGAGTCATAAGCAGGATTAGAGGGGCTCGAACGTAATTTAGTAATATATTGCATGAATTGAAGAGACAATTTAATACGGCGGTGTTTTAAGGAAGGTTCATCAGCCTCCACGTACAGGCTGTCAACCGGAGAAGTTCGAAAAGCACCAAGACATAATCGTCGTCCTTGATGGTGGATTGAATCCAGCTTTTTAAATTGCTCTTGCAAGCTCCAGCATACACAATGGAGCCATAGTCCAATTTAGAACGGATCAATGATCGATATAAGTGGAGAAGGGTTTTCTGATCCCCTCCCCACTTTGAATTTGAGACGACTTTTAACAAATCTAGGGCCTTCAGGCATTTTGTCTTCAGATATTTAATATGTGGCAAAAAAGTTAAATGATGGTCGAAAATCAATCCTAAAAATTTGGCTTCTTTAACAATCTTAATTGGAGTGCCATCTAAGAAGAGTTCAGGGTCTTTATGAGGTTTGTATTTTCGACAGAAATGTATACAATTGGTCTTGGTTTGTGAAAATTTAAAGCCATTCTCAAGTGACCATTTATGAATTTTATTAAGACACAACTGTACTTGGCCTTCAATAGTACGCATATTTTTACCACGGCATGAAATATTAAAATCATCCACAAACAATGACCCATCGGTTGAGTCATTTAATACTTTTGATAGACTATTTATTTTTATACTAAACAACGTGACAGACAAAATACTGCCCTGTGGAATCCCCTGGTCCTGATTATAATGATCAGACAGGGTTGATCCGACACGAACTTGAAATTGTCTGTCAGTTAAAAGATGCGATATAAAATGAGGCAAACGGCCTCGTAAACCAAAGTCATGTAAATATTTTAAAATACCATATTTCCATGTTGTATCGTAGGCATTTTCAAGATCGAAAAAGATCGATACAGCATGCTGGTTATTTACAATGGAAATTTTAATAAATGATTCAAAACGAACCAGATGGTCAACAGTACTGCGATTTTTGCGGAAACCACATTGGATATTTGTAATAAGATCATTGGTTTCTAAAAACCACACAAGTTGATTATTAACCATGCGTTCCATGGTTTTACAAACACAGCTAGTTAACGAAATAGGTCGATAGTTAGATTGATTGCTATGATCCCGGCCACGTTTTGGTGTTGAAACAACAATGGCATTGTGCCAAGAAGGAGGGAAGTGGCCTGTTGTCCAAATATTATCAAAGATATTTAAAAGTGTTTCAAGACATGAAATGGGTAAGTGTTTGTTGATGATAGTGGATGTTATCAGCTCCTGTTGCGGTATCATGAGCTTGCCCTAGAGCGGTATTGAGCTCATGTAGCGAAAACACTTCATTGTAATCCTCACCATTATCTGAATTAAAATTAATTTTCTTCTTTTCTTGTTGAAGTTGATATTTCTGAAACTGAGGATTATAATAGGATGATGAAGAGTTCTTAGCTAAAGTTTCACCCAACTTATTTGCAATGTCATATTTATCAGTTAATATCTTATTGCCATTTTTAAGATGATGAACACCAGAATTTGCACCCTTGCCTTTGATTTTCTGTATCATGTTCCACACCTTAGTCATTGGTGTCCGGGAATTTATCCTTGATACAAAGTGTTTCCAAGACTGACGACGATTTTGTTTAAAAGTACGACGGGCCTTGGCACTATTTATTTTCACATTATTTACATTATGAACTGTAGGATGCCGGCGAAAATATTTCTCTGCCTTCTTCCTACACTTCCTAGCCTGTTTTCAATCATCATTTTGCGAATGTGTTGGCGAACTGAGGACTTAGGAAGAGATACATTAACTATAGTATTCAGTTGGTCTGAGAACAACTGAAGAGGATCAAGGACATTGATAAAAACATCAGATTTCAATTTGTCAGTACAAAGTGAGTGAAATAATGACCAGTCTGCCTTATGAAAATTCCACCTTGGCGCTGGTGGATCATCAGTCGGGTTAAAGCTGAAAGTATTGTAGGGAAGTGATCACTTCCACATAGGTCATTATGAACTGACCATTCAAATTCATTATAAATATTTGGATCTGAAAATGATAGATCAAGTGCAGAATAAGTGCCCGTAGCCGGATGTAAATAGGTGGAGGATCCATCATTAAATAGACATAAATCATTATTTGAAAGGAAGTCTTCAAGGATCTTCCCCTTAGTGTTGGTATCAGCACTACCCCAAAAAGGGTTATGTGCATTTAAGTCACCCATGATGATACATGGTCTAGGGACAAATTCTGAAGATCAGACTGCTGAAGAGAGGAAGATGGTGAAATATATAAAGAGCAAAGTGTAAAGGTTATGTGCAAAGAAAGACGAACTGCAACAGCTTGAAGGTTGCATTTAAGAGGAACAGGGCTATGGATGACATCCTGCCTCACCAAAATAGAAGCACCACCAGTGGCTTTAACACCTTCAGTTGAAAACGAATGGTAAGAATCTACTGACGAATATCAAATGTATCTGTATTCTTCAAGTATGTCTCTTGTAAACTAAAAGCTGATGGTTTAAAATCTTGCGACAATAATTGTAGATCACTAAAATTGGTCCTCAGTCCTTTGCAATTCCATTGTATTAAGTTAAGAGAGCTGTTTATGGTGGTTCAACCAGGGATCTTGAACGGAAGCATGTCCACCGCCATGAACTGGCTGTGAGGGAGTGACCTCCATATCAAGAGGTCCAAAAGCATTATGAACCGTCACAGGTGTTGACAAGGTAGAATGTACCTCTAAATGCCGGAGAGCCTTTGCCCTTCGCAGCTGTTTTTTTCTCCCTTTTAGTCAGATGGGCATCACCACTGACTGTTGCTGGATTTGGGTCTGGTTTTACTGTTGGATTAGAGGTTGTCACAAAGTCTGGATCTACTGCCTGTGAAAATGATGTGTTTAAATTGTGCGCATTTTGAGAGGTTTGAGTGAGTTCATCAACTATCATCTGCTCATTTTTCACCCAAGTGATGGCTGTCTGGCATGAGGTGGAAACTTTTGTAACAGGAGCTGAAGCAGAGGTAGAAACAGCAGCAGAATATGTTCGATTGGAAGGAACTGGAGACTGTGTGGGTATAAGTATTTTGGCTTCATGGTAAGCGATGTTATTGGTAATTTTGATTTTAAGAATCTTTGATTCTAGTTCAAACTTGGGGTAGGATTTGGATGATGCCAAATGTTCACCATTGCAGTTGGAGCATTTGATATATCTTGTGCACTCGGTGCTCTCGTGAGGCCCACTGCAACGGGAACATACTGTTTTACGAGTGCAGGATTTGGCACCGTGTCTAAAGTCTTGGCATTTGAAACATCGGAGTGGATTGGGTACATATACCTCGACTCCGATATTGAAGTAACCAGCTTTAATAGATTTAGGAAATGACGTAAGTCCAAATGTAAAAAGATATGTATTTGTTTTGAAAATGTCAGTGTCTTGTTTTCTTGTGAAACGTTTCACAGCAGTAACTCCTTGTTGTTTCAATTCATTCACAATTTCTTCCTCTGTCATATATGCCAGACAACAAGCACGGTCTCGGCCGATACCTCTGCAAGAGTTCAGTGTCCTGTGCTCTGTGACAGCAACCGGAGTGTTAACAAACTGCTTTAATCCTAACAGGTTAACGGATTGCTGCCTCTTTGCACATTCCACAAGTAGTGAACCAGAACGAAGCCGTGTGACGTTCTTCACCTCTCCACAGACACATGTGATGCCCTTAGAGAAAGCAAAGGGATTTAATTTCAGTGGACTTCCATCCGCACTTTCGATGACCAAAAATCTTGGCCAAGAATCTGGAATTGTTGGAGATACTTCATCATCAGAAGACAGAGAAAGATGTCTACGTTTATTAGTCTTTGAACCAGAGTGAGTGTTGGTAGCCATGGTAAATTAATAATGTTCAGCACACCTGCTCCCTACTCGCCACCGAGTGTCAACAAGGACAATATTGCAGTGGAAGCCAGGTTGCAACACCAGGGCTATAGGGGTGGTATACTCCAGCAAATACAACGCGAATAGCTACATTTGTCTATCAAAAGAAATGTCCAGCTGGTTCGGCACATGACAGAACATTGGAGATATGGCCCATGAGCCACCGCCTTCTGGCATAGGACTCTAGGCAATATTTACATATGCATAAGTATATGATCATAAATCATATAAAAAAAAACGGTTGTAGAGGATATGTCTGAGGGGACATTTTTCCGTGCACAGGGCATGGCGTGACCAGCCGATTGATTCTACCACCCGTCTAGGTGAAGTGAGGGTCAAAGTGGTGTGTTGGGCAAAGGAACACTGTTCCTGGCTCCAGTGCCCTCAACCACCAGATTCCCTTCCTCCACCGACACAGGGGCGCAACTCACGGCAAACAGGTTGCCCAATTCGGCCGCCTTTTACGACCAGCAATGAGGTGCTGTGGAAACATTCTGCCCCGATTCCACACGGGGGAAGAACTATGAGCGTTACCCAGCACTCACCACGGGGAGGTTGCTCTTCACGACTGCCACCAACCTTGATCATCCGCTGGTAAATATGGCACATCAAAGCAGGAGAGTAACCATTTTGAATATCTGTTGGTAAATTATAACATGTCAGTGCAGGAGAATAACCAGTCTTGATCATCCGCTGGTAAATAAAATACTTCAGTGCAGAAGCATTACCAGTCTTGATAATCCACTGGTAAATATTACAAGTCAATGCAGCAGAAAAAACAGTCTTGATATCTGCTGGTAAATATGACACGTCAAAGTAGGAGAATAACCAATCTGAACATCTGCTGGTCAATTTTAACACGTCAGTGCAGGAGAATAACCAGTCTTGATCATCCGCTGGTAAATATAACATGTCAATGCAGGAGAATAACCAGTCTTGATTATCTGTTTGTAAATATAACACGTCAGTGCAGGAGAATAAGCAGTCTTGATCTTCCTTTGGTAAATTTTAACACGTCAATGCAGGAGAATACCCAGACTTGATCATCCGCTGGTAAATATAACACATCAATACGGGAGAATACCCAGTCTTGATCATACGCTGGTAAATATAACACGTCGATACAGGAAAATATCCAGTCTTGATCATTCGCTGGTAAATTATAACACGTCAATGCAGAAGAATAACCGATCTTGATCATCCGCTGGTAAATATAACACGTCAATGCAGCAGAATACCCAGTTTTGATCATCCGTCAGTAAATATAACATGTCAATGCAGGAGAATAACCAGTCTTGATCATCTGTCAGTAAATATAACACGTCAATGCAGGAGAATACCCAGTCTTGGTCATCCGTCAGTAAATATAACATGTCAATGCAGGGGAAAAACCAATCTTGATCATTCGCTGGTAAATTATAACACGTCAATGTAGCAGAATAACCAAACTTGATCATTCGCTGGTAAATATAACAGAGCTCTTATGCTACTGAACTTGGTAATTTCATGTTAGAATTGGTCCAAAGCAACCTATGTTGACATTGTCACGGCATGGTGGCATGGATTGTTGCTCATAACATCAATCACCGGACCAGGCAGTCTTCAAATGGCTTTAATATTGCGAATATTTAATATTGTGACATTAAATAACACAATCCGACACAAACGAATTGTCATGATATACATAATGAACAAACACCACTAAAACAATTGATTGAGATGTTATATATTGTGAAAAAAATCATTAAACAAATTCACCAGAAAGGCATGAAATAAACAATGTGTGTGATAATAATAAATTATGTGTAAAACTCCTCCAAATAGGTGCATGTTAAACATGATCTTATGATAACCACCAGCCAATCATGCATATCCATGTTGTTATAAGAACATATATTTATTATATTGTTGTATTTTACTTTTCATGATAATTATGTCATTAAATCTGTATCTGTAAGTAATGCATCACCAAATTAATGCTTGCCTCTAAATTTAATGTGAGTAGCCCTGCCTATAAATACTATAGAAGAAAAAGTCTTCTGATTTTACATAGGTAAACAATGTAGAGTCTAAAATAAGAATGATACTCACATCCAGCTCAGGCAATCTTTGCATTTCCCGTGATTCTTCCAACTCCTGCAATCCCTGAATCTTCTGTGCTTTATCCTGATCCTGACATCTTTGAAGCTGCTGTGATTTCTCCATTTCCTGAAATTAACACATGAGTAAATTGTTGATAAAGTGGGAGGACCTCCAGAATTAACGTTTTTGTTCCTATTTTTGTGTTGTTGCTTAACACTGCACTCAGCAATAATCCAGCTTGTTCTTGACAATCTAGTGATTGATGTTATGAGCAACAATTCACCCTACTGGCATGATTGGGATACGATGACACACAATCAACAAAGTCACACAGTCTGACCACACAAACTAAGTAGTCACCCAAATCGACCAGCATAGATCAGTCCAAACAAGCCCGGAGTCCAAACAGGGTAGGAATGAAGGTGCATTAACCAAGTCTAACTAAACACCAGAGTAACGCAACAAACCATTTTATGCAGTTCCTGTATTAGAACTTGGTTCTGTGTCCTCAGCTCCTGAATCAAAGTGTCCTTCTCTTTCAGTTGTTCTTTCAGCACTAATACATCAGCAGCTGCCTCCTGATTGTTTCTAGTTCCCTTCAAATATAATATACATTTTCATTTTCATACTAATGATAATTATCACCAAAAAAATATAGAAATGATTCTCATGTTGAAGTTCCTTGAGTGAGTGAGTTAGTGAGTGAGAGTGTTTAAATGACAAAGATCTGATTCTGCCCTTACCTTGTTTTCTTGTTTAATCTGTTTCAGTTGATGGTTTAATTCTTCTTTGGAGATATATAGCACCATTTCTAAAATATGTTAGCTTACTATAAGCCTCATCTTTAAATGAAGCAGTCACCAAGAAAAGACATGTGTTGACTTTTGTATTCCTTGGCTCCTTAAGTTTACCAAGGCTGAATAATTCCATGATATCAAGGATGAGACGATAACATCCGTCTGACGTCGTAGCTACTGCTAGCTGAACTTTGAAACGACCACCAAAACGGTGCTGGAAAGAAGATTCAAAACATATTCAGTAAAAATCAACGAATGCATACATCTTAACATGCATTACATGTCTTAAAGAATACAAGAGAAAATGTGAAAAATAATATGTAAGCCACCTGCTACACTAGCTTCATTTGGGTTTTCTAATTAGCATGTCCAATAATGCAATCGTTTTCCATGAGTACATGTGTTCAAAACTATGCATCACACTGATAGAATTGTAATACATAACATGATCATTGAAATACTCATGGAATATTGTTATGGTACATAACCCCCTTGTGAGGCCACATGGAAAATAGGGTATGTCTCTGTTGGTTTCACTGCCGCCTGGCACTGCTTTCTCCATTTATTATCTGCACTGCAAAGAACGGCTGTCTCACTTTTACCAGCTTTCGGGTGCAGGTTGTGAAATACCTAGACAAAAAATAAAACGAAACATTATATGTGATATATCAAAAGTGCTGGAAATAAGACAGAAATTATTGTCCATCGAACTGGATTGGTGCACATATATTTTGTAAAAGATTTTTCTTAAACTGCTTTACAGTATTTGAAATTCAGGGGTGGTCGGGGTTGTTGAGGTCTTCCTGTATGATATTTGAATCTATGAACCTTCCAATCGCTCTTTCCTTGGCCCACTTGCACAAAGCGATCTTAGAGCTAAGATGATCGTAACTCCCATACTTGAACATAGGCTTACAATAGTTGTAGCGCTAAGATCGCTTTGTGCAAGTGGGCCCTGGAGAGGAAATTTACAAGGGAAATAGTCTGGCTAAAAAAATATAAACATGTTACCATTACTGTAGCCTTAAAATTAAGGGGTTGTACATCTGTAGGAGAGGTCTCTGCCAGAGACATGCATGGTGTGTCCACTGATCTTGCAGCCGAAACAGCTCCTAAAGAAATACACATGAGATATGAGCCAATATAATAAGAAATGGCAAAGTAGTAACTAATCGTTTTGTTTAATATAGTTTATGTATTTTCTCTCTACCTTCATATTTAACTTTATATATATAACTATATATATATATATGCACTCGTCAGCATGTCAAGTGTCTCCAGGAAGTCGTCTGCATCTTCTGTTTTGTACAGGTTAGGTCACAGGTTTTGTGCAAATGTCACCTGCACAGTGCTATTAGATGCCCTCCACAGGATTACACAGGTAATTACTAATAAATATCTCTCAAGTGTCATTTAGACGATTGTGGTTATAATTTCTGACAATGTAATGGTTCTAGTATGCCTCAGATAATAATTCCTGGTTTTGTTTATTTACTATACAGGTAGCATAAAAATAGTATTTATTTAAATAAATATGATTTTCAGATGAACGATGGACAATTGCCAGAAACTTTATACTTGCAAGCGGACAATTCTCCAAAAGACAATAAAAACAAGACGGTCTTGTGTTTTTTTCATTGTTGGTCAAGTTAATAATCTTCAAAAAGGTATGTGCTTTTTGTGTTATATTTACATACATATGCTATTGATTTTCGAAAGTGGATTTTTCAATGTGACAAATATGACAATGTCACAGGATAACACTTTTACACCCCATTTCTTTCGAAATTTTATACATAAAACTGACCCTATAATATGCAAAAGTGAATGTTCTGACATAGGAAAGACTGCGACCAACTATTTATACAAACGTGCAAATTGGCAGTATTCAAACATCAGACCAATGATTGGAAACGAGCCACTGACATACAGGGTTTGAAATTTATATACATTTTCTAATCGGTGACTAGTAAAATCAGCAAGGACCAGTGCCATTTCTTTTTGTTTTACCATAAGGTACATGGCAACTCCGCAGCAGATCATTTATGTGAACTAGTGAGAATATAAATTAATTTCAAACCCTTATATATGTATTTCTACATTAATGGACATTCAAAATATATAAATGTAAAAGCCTTTGAAAAAAAGGATGTATTCCTTGAGGCTATACTATAAAATTCAAAGTAAATGCTGAAATTACATGAGGTTAATATTTTTATAATTTATGTAAATTGTTTTAAACCACATTATAATTGTTTTGAAGCAAAAGTATTTCATGTCCAATTGCTCGTCCCAAGTAAAAAGGAATCTGCACACAATGTTGAAACTTGAAAATTGCACAAAATTGATTTTTCTCTCAATATACTCAATACCAAAATCAGTATTCTGTAAATAAACAAGTTTTGTACAATTTGATTTGTTTTCATAGTGGTAATATTAATGTAAATACTATTTTCAGGTGAAACTTTCTTCTCATGGTGGGCACACGCATGAAGATGTGGATCAACTGTTTAGTGTATTTGCAAGGGAGCTAAGACAGAAGCCTGCAACAACCCGCGATGCCCTCCTTCAAGTCCTTGCAGTACAAATGACCCAAGACCAACAACGACTGCACTGGAAGGGGTTTGGGACATTAGGCAATTGTTTGTGGACTCGGATTCACCAAAAGGCCACAAGGAGGCACGTGCTTTTGTGTTTCGAATGGATGGATCTGAGGTCTGCATTTTTTACAAAGATTGGCCAGTGAAAAGTGAACAGTATAGGAGGTTAACATTGGATGTCAATGTTGACCGAACTACACTGACACCAGTAAGACTGGACAGGCAAAAGGTAGACGACACCTGTAAGGCCATTGAGAAAGACTTGGCCAAATGGGTGTCGTCTACCAGGTTGTCTGCAGAGGATAGCTTGTTGTGGATGTCCTACCTTAGACAGATGGGGGACATCCGGACACCCACCATCAAGCTATCAGACTTCCAGCCCTTCATGCCTGCCCCAAGGGAAGCGACAACCCTCCCAACTAAAGTTCAAGAGACAATAGAGAAGAACAATAAAAAACTGCAAAAGCAATCAAAGGTAATTTCAATAAATGCATTTCTTTTGAAATATGTAGAATATGTGTAATGTGGGCAGAGAAACGTCTCAACTTCATGAGGTTACTTTCTATGCTTTTATTTTATGGATGCACTGTGATTTGCCTGTCATTTGAATTATGTTCTTATATTTTTTACATTTATTTTCATTACTTTCAGAACACTCTGACAAAGCACCAAAGACAAACCTCGGTATCAGAACAATAAAGAAGGAACAGCAAATATTGCTGAAATGTACATATTTTTTGTCTAAGCTTTGTGGCTGAGATATTGCCGAGGATTGCATTGCAGGAGTTTTGTACTTTGTATGTTTTTGTATCTTTGTAAAGCTGTGTATTTAGAATTGTATATATATATATGATGAGATTTATGAAACAATATATGCAGTTATATCGTCAAATCTTGGTTGTGTTCTATTTTTGTTCTACTTCCAGGGAACCATATATCTCATGCAGGTTGTTTCTTTGAATTCCAACTGGAGATTATATATTTGGTTGGCCCCAAGGAATAATTATGAAATTTATTTTTTGAGAATCACATTCATATTCAAAGTCGTAAAAAGGCCATTGAAGATGGTCACTGAAATTCTCAAAACAATTTAGATTATTATAGGTTAAGCTCAAGGTTCCAGGATTTGCATCTGTCTAGTATACAAAGTTATGAGGCCAACAAATTGTTCCATTGTTTCATTCAAGTGACGTCAACTTTTCTTGATACATTTGGTAAACATAATACCAACACGATAAATATCTTCAATAGCTGAATTCAATTTAAACTCTCCAAAGATTGATGCTTGATATTGCTGCAGAAATACATTTGCCAGTTATTTCAGCAGGAATGAATAAATTCTGCCAGAAATGTCTGTAGAAAACCATTTCTGCCAGAAATTTCTGCAGTAATGCATTTTCTGAGCAAATTTGTGCGCTTCTGAACATGTGACCACACTGGGACACGCATTATTTGGATTCGTCTCTTCGAGATCTTTCCAGTGATATAAAACATGTTTTTGTAGCTCGCTTCCTTCTGTGTGGTCAAGTTCGGACTCCTGGCCATTCCGAAGTTGTCCTGCCCCCGAGCTACCACTAAGTTAACAGTTAATTCTTTTCTATCAACTTTACGATGTGTTGAAACACTCTTGGAAGCTTTGACGCGGCGCGGATAGTCCGCCTTCAAACGAAGCTTTGCTAATGATCAAAACAGCCTTGATGAGACGCTTACACGATGAGGCTGAACCTTTCTGAGCAGTATAAATCTTTAATGGCTGGACAATCGATTTTCAAAACAGAAAGTATTGAAATATAATTAACAGCTTTGTTCCAGTACAAAAACATTGGTTGAGCGGACATCTTGGACGTGTTTAATGCTCCACGTGGCTGAGGTCGAGGACGAAGATTGTTTTCGCTATCAAAACATTAATGCTCTCCGCTGGTTCGCTACACAAGAACGGCATGTAACAGCTAATACAAAATGACTTTCGATATGGCTGTGCGTGGTTATTGTTTTCACTGCCAATCAGGAACCAGAAATTAATAACGATGAATCGTTGACTACAAAAGTTTATGAATGGATCAACTTGACAGGTAGACCGATTACCTTGATCGTGGATTGGGTTGCTAATGGTGTACCAGAGCCATTTCCTTTTCCAAACCGTTGTTTTGCCGAAACAGATGTGTTGCTTTTTGACACCTACAAGGTGCTATCGAACCTGTTCTTTGTAAACCATGGTGTGTGTCACCTTTAGGTATGATACCGAAGAAAGAATCAAAATTAAGACTGATTACAGTTCAACATTAAGTGAATTTACATTGTGATGCACCAAAGTTCATATATGAAAGCATTGGCACTCCATTACAACTCGTTCAAGCTATTAACAAATTTGTCTGTTGATTTGAAGGAAGCCAATGTACCCGCTACATTTTAAATGAGGTACGCTTACAGAACAATGTATCGCTAGATGTCTTGCGCGCACCAGTGGCCAAGCAGTGATCTGTTTGTTTGTTGTTTAACGCCACACTCAGCAATATTCCAGCTTTATGACGACGGTCTGTAAATAATAGAGTCTGGACCAGACATTACAGTGGTCGATAACATTAGCATCGATCTACGACACGCATAGTCGCATGTTACGGCAAACGTACCTATTCTAACCCGGATCTTCACGAGCCGGCCAAGCAGTGAGCATGTCCAAGTTTATTCTAGCCAGTAAGTTACCACTGAGGAATGCTCGCAGCACAATGTACTGCAAGACGTCTTGCACGCACCATTAGCCAGAAAATGATCATGTCCAAGGTTTTTCTGCCTGCTAATTTACTACTGATGAATGCTCGCAGACTATTGGCTTGCCGACAATGGTGGGATGATTTGCTTCCCATCGATAAACTGCATTGGTCGGTTGCGCCATTACAAACATGGAATGAGCGTGTCGTGAAGACCAGAATCCGTGCAGATCACAAAAGATGCATCAACTACTGGGTGGGGAGCCTCAATGGCACAACACCAAACATACGGCCTTTGGGACCTATCTATGGCTGCCAAACCCTCAAATTTAAGAGAACTGGCTGCTGTTTACCTGCTCTTACCTGGTTTCTTTGCCATTTTTCTGAAGGGCAAGTCGGTGACCGTCTTCACAGAAAACAAGTGCCTATGTCTGTGATATTGCTGGAAAGCGGCGTACAATCATACTTACTCACTCACTCACTCATAACACAACTGTACAGTCATTTGATGATATAGCATGATTGAACATAACGGTAACCCCCAGTAACGTGTACATGAACGTGTAGGGGGAGTCCAATTCTTAAACACCTTTGACATGCAGAAAAATCGATATTTAAAAAAATATAGTTTTACATGCATGCATTTCTGCTGTGCACTGAAATATATTTCCTATTAGCTGTAGGCAACTAGAGAGGTCGACTTCTATTATCACTGACAGGACATTGAGACCACGCAGTGTAGCTACCACCACACATTCTGTTCTTAGACACATTTGACCTACATTTATTTCTTATATACCACGAACCATGAACTTCAACTGACCTTGGAGGGCTAATAAGTGTGACCCGTGAAGATCCGGGGTAGAATAGGTATTCAGCAACCCATGCTTGCCGTAAAAGGCGACTAACGGGATCGGGTGGTCAGGCTCGCTGACTTGGTTGATGTCAGCGATACCAATTGCGTTGATCGATGCTCGTGAACGTATAGGGGAGTTTCCCAGTACGTTTTGCATTCTCAAACACCTTTGAAATGCAGAAAAATCGATATTGAAAAAAGTATAGTTTTACATGCATGCATTTCTGCTGTGCACTGAAATATATTTCCTATTAGCTGTAGGCAACTGAAGAGGTAGACTTCTATTATCACTGACAGGACATTGGGACCACGCAGTGTAGCTACCACCACAATTTCTGTTCTTAGACACATTTGACCTACATTTTTTTATATATACCATGGACCATGAACTTCAACTGAACTAGGTTCTACCAGATATGAAGTCGTAACCCACACAACAGAACTCTTCATGGCGAAGACTTGAACAGTATTGGATCAAAGAGAAATCAACGGGACGCAACTCTTGGGTTTTCCAAAATGCCAAACAGATGGCGCTGATTTTTTCGACCAATGAAATGGCTTCTTTTATTGAAAGTGGGGATTTCAAACTGAAATGTTGACGTGTTTACCATACATGATGTAAGTTATTGAATGTTGTATACCTGTTGTTAGCGACTTTGTATGAAGTATATCTTGCCATCACGTGATTGTGAAAACAATCGTGATCGTTCATAACAATGAAAATGATAAGCCAAATTCACGAAATCGTGATTCAGTTGACACGATGCAGGCCTATAAGTGACTCGAGTCATCCGTATGTGTATAGGCTACATGGTACATTTTGTGATACAAGAACTGTGGTCATGATATTTGTGGTCATCGGATGTACTTCCGCCCGTATCACCCTCCAAAATATGTATGCATTTCCGCCCAATCCTTTTTATCATATATAATTTTAAGGGGAATACGGGCGGAAGTTTTACCCATGCTTACTAGCCTAGTCATGATATATGTCACATTTACAATAATTATCCTACAAAAAGTCAATACGCTTTAAAAAAACTTTCATTGTTTTTGCCAGAATTGAGTGCCCATGACAAGGCTCCTCCCTGTTGGCTTGATTCCATCAGGCCTGCGCTTTTTTTTAGGATTAGGGAAGGATTATATATGTGATTACAATAATTTATGCAATGTCTAACCATCAGCTAGGTCCCCTATGTTATGATAATGAAATATCCAACAACAGCTGATAGGTGTAAGGTGATAACATTTATATTTGGTGTGCCACCCGGTATCAAAAGCAGGAGTAGAAATGCATCGATCTTTATCTAACTTTTCAAGTTGATGGTTGTATACAGCAGACACATCTCGTAGACAGCCACCCACTGTAATACTCTTTCCCTTACCGCATCTACACACTTCCTTTACTGTTTATTCATTTATTCTGTATGTGAACCCATCAAGCAGAACTTGACGATCACATCTGTGACTGTACATACTCTACCAAGCGAATAGCAGCTATTGTGTGAGCAATTAAGTTCTGGTATTTTCACCAATACTCATATACCTACACAATCAGTGTCCGAAATAACCATAACTGCCTGCCTGCCATGGCTAGTTACTTTTCTGTCAGGCTTCAGGAAATTTTCCTTAACCTTCCTGATTGTCAGGCAGATAATTCTAAAACTACATAGTATTTAGTTGAATTATAACTCCTTGTGCAATCCAAAGCATTTAACTTTAAGTCCAATTTTAAGATCTATCATTCTATGTGTTATGTTTATTAACAGCTAGAAGAATATCCTTTGCTGTGGCTTTAGTCTGTAGTCCAAGTCTGTTATAAAAGTTCCCAGTAGACTTTACTGATAAAAGTACATGTACATTTACACAGGGTTTTCCTTGGCTTATAGTTATAGTCTGTCATCCAGACCCTGAAACAAATATATCCAATACAGCCCATACAAGTCTATTATTATTGGCAAGTCTAGGATACCATGAATACTGGAGTATTTGAAACTGAAGAAAGTTTTTGGGCTTCTTTTTATTATGTCTTACAACTATAATATAACAACTGTTTTTTTCTGTAAAATATATCCTTTTCAGAGACTTAACTTTCAAAAGTGGGGCCCTGGACCCCCAATGATTAATTTTAAGGGTCCTTGCAGGCAATATGAGGGTCCTGTCAAGTATTGTGTTGGTGTACTGTACTGTTCGTTTTGATAATTACCTTGGAGTTGGAGCCTGGAATGATTCGATGACCATATGAACAGTGGTCCTGATTGATGGATGAAACGACAGACACCCATAACTGGTCTTATTCACTTGTTTGCCTGCCAGGGGCACTTAGTTAAGAATCCTAGATACAACCCTGGGTGCCGATGTTCAAAGCGATCTTAGCGCTAAGGTGATCGTAACTCCAATACCTTAACACAGACTTACAACAGTCGTAATGCTAAGGTTGTTTTGTACAACAGCACCCTGATGTATAGTCTGTGTACCCATGGTCGTTAATGGGATATAGGAGATGTGTGTATTCATCAGTGTCCATTTTAGATTGCAACCATAGAGGACACATTAGAAGATGACAGTGGGTCAGCCTTGGAGTGACCGAAGTATGGCGGGATCAGAAAGTAACCATGGTAACGCTACAAAGTCCAGCAATGGCAAAGTTGTTGTCAGAATTAGGCCATCAAATACTGCAGAGAAGGTTGGTCCATTTGAAGTTGTTGTTAGGGACATGAATGAACATGTGTTGGCCTTTGACCCGAAGGAGAGCAACTCACCTGTCCGCGGATTCCGCAGACAACCGAGAGACATCCGGAAACGTCGGAATAAAGATTTGAGTGAGTGAGTGAGTTGGGTTTAACGCCGTTTAACAGTATTCCAGTTATATCACGGCGTGTCAGCTTAATGTGGGAGGAAAGCCCGAAGTGATGCAGGTCTCAGACGTTTACCACCTCGGTGAAACCCACGAGCACGGGTATGATGCTGACAAACCTAGAAACATAATTGGGGCGAACCGGGATTCGAACCCACAATCATAGGTTTCTGGCGTGTCCAAGGGACGCAACTCTGCACAGCGAATCGCGGCGCCTTAGACGACTGGGCCACCCGTGCCCCCGAATAAAGATTTGAAGTTTGCCTTTGACTTTGTGTTTGGTCCATGTACGACCAACGCGGAGGTGTACAAGCACGCTACGAAAGGGCTCCTTGATGGACTGCTGGAGGGCTACAACTGCTCAGGTAGACATTTTGACTTACATTGTTGTACTTCACAATTCTAGTCAACTTGATGAATGTGATTATCCCCAAAATACATCCCTACCTCCATCACTTTTTAAGCTTGTAGTTTTAACATGATTAATCCGTCAATATTTTTGACCAACCATGAGATAAGGGACCTCATTGGTGAAAAATCACAATTTGGAACACAAAAGTTCACAATCTTCAGTTCAGTCAATATTTGTGACCAACCATGAGATAAGGGAGCCTATGAGCATGACGAGTGAAAGATCACAATTTCATCTTATCGTATTTTAAACTACAGTATAATAGAAACACGAAAATGCAATAAACGAGCTTCAATACATTTTTATTACAGAGATACATGGCATCAAACATTTGGACGATAACTGTTAATGTAATAATTGCAGAATTTAGATAAAATGTCAGATTTATTGAATGTAAACATGTATGCAGAAAAGGTACGAAATAATGTTTTTTATAACAATTCAAACTAACCGGGGATAAATAACCTATTTTTGTACAGTCCGCACACATGTCACTTCACAGTTGTATCCAAACACCCATTAGGCCTCTTTTCTCGGAGCACCTTTAGAATACAGTTCCACAATTTCTCATGAGGACGATCTCTGCTGTAGGCCACGTGCCTCAACATGCTCAAAGACAAGCAACCAGTTTTGAACTTGAACATTTTAGGATTGATTTTTTTGGCTTGATGGTATCACAATATATTGATTCATGATAATATTAAATATTTTGTATGTAAGCTATGTTGACCAAATGTTTAATTTGAGTTTCTGCCTTCTCACTGTCCATCTTAACCATGGTAATCTAAATAAATGTAAATGCTTCTGTGACAGTTAATATTTTATTTAATATCAATATTCACACATTTTTATCTGCACAGTATCAACATAAATATGTTATTGATGCGTTGATTTTGCGATATTCGATGACATCCTTGGGTAGTCAGTCCATTCACCGAATAGCAGGATTAAAGGAACTTTCACTTGCTGTGTGAAGGACTGGCAGCGTGTGAGAATCAGTTGTTTTTTTTACTGGATTCGACCCGTGAAGTTCAGAGGTAGAAAAGGTCTTCAGCAACCCATGCTTGCCGTAAAAGGTGACTACGCTTTTCATAAGAGACGACTAACTGGATCGGGTGGTCAGGCTCGTTGACTTGGTTGATGCATGTCATCGATCCCAATTGCGTGGATCGATGCTCATGATGCCAAACACTGGATTGTCTGGCCCAGACTCGATTATTTACAGACTGCCATCATATAGCTGGCATATTGCTGAGTGCGGCGTTAAACAACAGACACACAAACAAAAGTACTGGATTCCTTCTCCTGAAATAGGTGATTTGTCATCATACTGGACCACATTCACAGATGCTCTCATAGATGCAAGATGACTTGCATGCCAACTCGGTTATGTCAGAAATTGAGTGTACCCACCTTAATGAGACAAGGGAGTTAAAAGTCCAGTTTCCACCATTGCCGAACAAGGCTGGAATTGATGGTCTTGATTATATCGCCACCAGCTATGTCCCTTCGATGACCCTCCTATTGACCAGTCAGAGTCCTCCACTCGGGAAGATGAGTGTACAAGATACACCAACTATTTACAAGTGAGCCTGATTAACATGCTCATTTTCATGTTCAGAAAAAATGAACCGGGTTCCTCCACTTTGAACGCTATTCATTCTCTGTTACTGACAAGTGAACCTCACTGTTTATAGCAAGTGGGGGTGTCCTCCCTACCTGACTGCTGTAAGACGGTGGGGGTGGTGTCCTCCCTACCTGACTGCTGTAAGACAGTGAGGTGGGTGGGGGTGTTCTCCCCACCTGACTGCTGTAAGACAGTGAGGTGGGTGGGGGTGTTCTCCCTACCTGACTGCTGTAAGACAGTGAGGTGGGTGGTGGTGTCCTCCCTACCTGACTGCTGCAAGACAGTGAGGTGGGTGAGGGTGTTCTCCCTACCTGACTGCTGTAAGACGGTGAGGTGGGTGGGGGTGTTCTCCCTACCTGACTGCTGCAAGACAGTGGGGTGGGTGGGGTGTTCTCCCTACCTGACTGCTGTAAGACAGTGAGGTGGGTGGGGGTGTTCTCCCTACCTGACTGCTGCAAGACAGTGGGGTGGGTGGGGTGTTCTCCCTACCTGACTACTGTAAGACAGTGGGATGGGTGGTGGTGTCCTCGCAAGACAGTGTGGGTGGTGTCCTCCCTACCTGACTGCTGCAAGACAGTGAGGTGGGTTGGGGTGTCCTCCCTACCTGACTGCTGCAAGACAGTGGGGTGGGTGGTGGTGTCCTCCCTACCTGACTGCTGCAAGACAGTGGGGTGGATGGGGGTGTTCTCCCTACCTGACTGCTGCAAGACAGTGGGGTGGGTGGTGGTGTCCTCCCTACCTGACTGCTGCAAGACAGTGAGGTGGGTGAGGGTGTTCTCCCTACCTGACTGCTGTAAGACAGTGGGGTGGGTGGTGGTGTCCTCCCTACCTGACTGCTGCAAGACAGTGAGGTGGGTGAGGGTGTTCTCCCTACCTGACTGCTGTAAGACGGTGAGGTGGGTGGGGGTGTTCTCCCTACCTGACTGCTGCAAGACAGTGGGGTGGGTGGGGTGTTCTCCCTACCTGACTGCTGTAAGACAGTGAGGTGGGTGGGGGTGTTCTCCCTACCTGACTGCTGCAAGACAGTGGGGTGGGTGGGGTGTTCTCCCTACCTGACTACTGTAAGACAGTGGGATGGGTGGTGGTGTCCTCGCAAGACAGTGTGGGTGGTGTCCTCCCTACCTGACTGCTGCAAGACAGTGAGGTGGGTTGGGGTGTCCTCCCTACCTGACTGCTGCAAGACAGTGGGGTGGGTGGTGGTGTCCTCCCTACCTGACTGCTGCAAGACAGTGGGGTGGATGGGGGTGTTCTCCCTACCTGACTGCTGCAAGACAGTGGGGTGGGTGGTGGTGTCCTCCCTACCTGACTGCTGCAAGACAGTGAGGTGGGTGAGGGTGTTCTCCCTACCTGACTGCTGTAAGACAGTGAGGTGGGTGGTGGTGTCCTCCCTACCTGACTGCTGCAAGACAGTGAGGTGGGTGAGGGTGTTCTCCCTACCTGACTGCTGCAAGACAGTGAGGTGGGTTGAGGTGTTCTCCCTACCTGACTGCTGTAAGACAGTGAGGTGGGTGGTGGTGTCCTCCCTACCTGACTGCTGCAAGACAGTGAGGTGGGTTGAGGTGTTCTCCCTACCTGACTGTTGTAAGACAGTGAGGTGGGTGGTGGTGTCCTCCCTACCTGACTGCTGCAAGACAGTGAGGTGGGTGAAGGTGTTCTCCCTACCTGACTGCTGTAAGACGGTGAGGTGGGTGGGGGTGTTCTCCCTACCTGACTGCTGCAAGACAGTGGGGTGGGTGGGGGTGTTCTCCCTACCTGACTGCTGCAAGACAGTGGGGTGGGTGGGGTGTTCTCCCTACCTGACTGCTGTAAGACAGTGAGGTGGGTGGGGGTGTTCTCCCTACCTGACTGCTGCAAGACAGTGGGGTGGGTGGGGTGTTCTCCCTACCTGACTACTGTAAGACAGTGGGATGGGTGGTGGTGTCCTCGCAAGACAGTGTGGGTGGTGTCCTCCCTACCTGACTGCTGCAAGACAGTGAGGTGGGTGGTGGTGTCCTCCCTACCTGACTGCTGCAAGACAGTGAGGTGGGTGAGGGTGTTCTCCCTACCTGACTGCTGTAAGACGGTGAGGTGGGTGGGGGTGTTCTCCCTACCTGACTGCTGCAAGACAGTGGGGTGGGTGGGGGTGTTCTCCCTACCTGACTGCTGCAAGACAGTGGGGTGGGTGGGGTGTTCTCCCTACCTGACTGCTGTAAGACAGTGAGGTGGGTGGGGGTGTTCTCCCTACCTGACTGCTGCAAGACAGTGGGGTGGGTAGGGTGTTCTCCCTACCTGACTGCTGTAAGACAGTTGGATGGGTGGTGGTGTCCTTGCAAGACAGTGTGGGTGGTGTCCTCCCCACCTGACTGCTGCAAGACAGTGGGGTGGGTGGTGGTGTCCTCCCTACCTGACTGCTGCAAGACAGTGGGGTGGGTGGTGGTGTCCTCCCTACCTGACTGCTGCAAGACAGTGGGGTGGGTGGTGGTGTCCTCCCTACCTGACTGCTGCAAGACAGTGGGGTGGGTGGTGGTGTCCTCCCTACCTGACTGCTGCAAGACAGTGGGGTGGATGGGGGTGTTCTCCCTACCTGACTGCTGCAAGACAGTGAGGTGGGTGGTGGTGTCCTCCCTACCTGACTGCTGCAAGACAGTGGGGTGGGTGGTGGTGTCCTCCCTACCTGACTGCTGCAAGACAGTGGGGTGGGTGGTGGTGTCCTCCCTACCTGACTGCTGCAAGACAGTGAGGTGGGTGGGGGTGTTTTCTCTACCTGACTGCTGTAAGGCGGTGGTATGGGTTGGGGCGTTATCCCTACCTGACAGCTGCAAGACAGTGAGGAGTGTGATCAGGATTCATTTGAAGAAAACTTCAAATTAAAGTACTGAACCTTTTAGCTTAATAGCTGACTTCACTATCAGAAATGTGTCGAAGGTGTGGACAACTAACTACAGATTTCAAATTGACCGAGCAGAGATGGTTTGTGTGTAACATATTTCTTTCATATAAATATGCATTCAATCACAAAAATGCAAACGGTGTTGTGGTTACATGGATGTCCATTATTTCCGAGATTTGCACAGCTAAATACAGCCTTAAAAATTGACCGAGATGGCGATGGTTTGTGAATTACATGTATTGTTCTCGAATGTTAATAAAAGTATGCATTCAATAAAATATGATGCAAACGGAGTTGTAGTTACTTGAATTGATATCCCAGGAACAATATTTACATTTCCCTGTCTTTAATTAAAACACTATTTGTGCAAATTGGGTCGCATAGGGTTGTACATTTGTCCTTTTAAGCACAGAGCTGATCTCATTTTAGTGTTCTAACAAGGTCAAAGTGTTATTTTATCTAGCACTCTTTTACATAAAAGTGGACAGTCTTTATTTTAACGAAATCGCTGTGATGCTAGGGAACAAATGGTATTAAGCATCTACAATAGGAGATCCGAACCCACGATTAATGAATTTAGGCAGTATCTTTTACAAACAGAGCCATCAAACCATCATCGACAATCGTGATAATCGTATCCGCCCAGACACGCGGATACGAGGATGAGGGTCGGCGCGGATACGATAATATAACATGTGCAATCAAGTCCTTATATCAGGAGAACGAAGAAGGACACTGCTGTAAATCACAGTGTAACATTGCACCCTACCATTGCATAATATAATACGAATACCTACCACTCACAGAGTTCCATCGCCTTGGCAGAATACAAACTTGGGATTACCTTTGATCAGTGCCGAGCGTTTTAACCACTATGCTGGTATAAATGGCGCTGGGGTCCAAATACAGTGGGGTCAAATTACTATGGGGGTCCAAATGCTATGGGGATATAATCACTGTAGGAACAGCCATAGCACTTTGGGATGGGGGTCCAATTGCTATGTATTTTTTATCAAAGAAGTACCGGGTATCATAGTATTATGGGTTCAGGTCCAAATACTATGGGGTTCCAAATACTTCATTACACCGGCTTTGCATCCCAATGCAACTGACAACACCGAGGACCTGTCTATTATGTGTTAGAACTTGAACGGTTTAAAAAAAATAAGATAAATAATGACAGCTTCAAGTATTTTGCACTGATCACAGTATCTTTGGTCTTGTAGATATATGGAACAACAGCACCAAGGAAGGTATAGAGACTATGTTCCCCGAGTAGAGTGAGTGAGTGAGTTAAAGTTTTACGTCACATCGGCAGTATCTCAGCCATATCCCGAGTAGAGTGTCTACACGAACTACAGAGAGTATAACTACTGAGGAGGCGTGTCTGGTGTGTTCACTGTTACATGGTCTGCGCCGTGTTTCACAGACATGATGTTTCTCTTTGTTGGTAAGAGTATATTTAATCACACACGTAATTTACATATTGGTTTTGTATATATCCATCCTTCATACTTCAGTAATGACAGACCAAAAAATCCATAAGAGTATAGAGTACATAGATAAAAGTTTGTCTGCTGTGTTTTAATGAACATCCAGACTGCGAAATTATTCTTCAATGAACGGTGTGGTAATTTGATGGATGTTATTATCGACGACAACAACAGATTCATTACATGTATAGAAGACGTATCGGACGCATTTGACGTGTCCCGCAGTACCAGAGATGATGTGTATAAAGAATACGGGAGGGATCTGGTTGATTTGCTGGGGATAAGGACGGATCATTTACTTGTTTTAAGGATGGTGGAGCTAGTTTGGTTGATTATGATTTATGATTTATTCATTGATCGTCTTTGAATGTTGATTTAGCTGTTGAAGCATTGACAAATGCTGTACATAATGGTTCTATTTTGTGCGGATTACTTTCTAGAGCTAGAAAATCAAAACGTACATCTGGCGAAAAATAGTACGATAAAGACTGTGAGGATATGAAGGATAAAAAGTTTAATATATTAGATAAGAGTTACTTGTGATGAGGAGATTCATTCTTAAAATTCTACATTAAGGAATAGTTACAGATCTTTATGCAGGAAGAAAAGATGAGAATACTAAGAGACTTGTGTTCTTGAACTTGTAGACAATAGTGGAGATAGAAAACATTCTGGAAAAAGATAAGTGCATTGACAAAGAAGACAAGTTGTAGTCCTGTTTCCAGCAAGATTTGCCAAGAAGAATGGTTTGATTATTTTAAGAATATTTTAAACCATACTGATTTACTTGTGGACTCGGATATTATTTGAGAAGGTAGATGATGTTATTAAAAACCGTAATGAACAATTGTGTGATTTCTGTACTGATGATAATAATGGTGATATTACACAGGAAGAGATCGAATTATCCATAAGAGATCTGAAGCAGGGTAAAGCTGGAGGGTAAAGCTGCAGGGCCAGATGGTCCAGTACTGTTTTAGATGTTGCAGTACAGTGTTGGTAAACAAGTATCGAGTACTGCAGCTTTAGCCGACTGCGGTAGACATGGACTTTATATAGATAACTACCAAATATATGTAAAGTACTGGTGTAAATTGTTAAGAATGTCAGATGATCATTATCCAAGACCATGTTACCTACTTATTAACGCCGTGATATCACTGGAAAACTGTTAAAAGCGGCGTTAAACCAAACTCACTCACTACTTATTAAGAAGTTAGATTCATCAGGAAGGATTCAAAACGACTTGCACACTATAAGATTATTAAGTCATTGCTGACTGTTGAATATTATGTTCTATACATCAATGTTAGGCAATTAAGAAGATATGAACTGCCGTTGGGTTGTAATATCAGATGTAAAGAAGCTATAACTGTTAACCGAATTTGTAGGATGTGTAATAAAAAAAGCATTAAAGATGAACTCCATTTTATATTTGATTGCGAGGCATATGTATTGCTGAGAAATAGGTACATACCGAAGTGACATATTTCATCAAATATTTATAAATTTCATAAATTACTGACTTCTAATGATGTGTCAATTCTTAACAATTGTGCTAAGTTAGTTAAAGAAGCATTGAAATGTAAATTTGTCATCTGCCGCCTAATTGCCATATATACAGCTGTGTACATGGGCCGATGGCCTACAAAACAGAAGTAAACTTACTATTGTATCATGGTCAGTTTACGAATAACGTGCAATAATTTAGGGCCAGGTGTCTGCCTTCAGATATCTTTTTATCCTTCGTATCTTTATGCACTTTCATCCTATCAGGCGATATATCTTTCGTAAAAAAATGTTTGGAAAGCACATGCACAGCAACAGCTGCTGTTACCATGTGTGATGTCAGAATACAATACCTATAAAATTGTGTTTTTTAATAGGCGCTTGGTTGGAAATATCTGACACCGCAATATCTCACAAGTCATAAACACATTATCTAAACAAGGAAGTAAATGTGAAACCATGAGGTTTGAATTTGTCCACGACGGAAGGAGAGTTTACACGGATCTAAAATAGACGATAACTAAAGTAGAACCCTGGTGACGTCCTGGTTGTACAGATGGGTGGACTGCCCGCACACAGTGACAGTCTCTCTGTAAGTTGTTCATGTTTAATACTGTTATATACTCCAACATACTGAAGAACGTAAACTTTGACAATAGGCATGCGCGTTTGTTCTCATGATGACATTTCGTATTTTCAAATCAATAGTATTTTAGCATCGGGTTTTAGCGTCAGTGTTTTGGGAGAAACTATTTGAATATCACTTCTGACGATTTTTGTAGGGTGGCTGTCTTTGTTGACATTTGAACCTGTTGCCCACACTTATCTGAAATGATCTTGTGAAGAATGGGAAACGGACCATTGAGAAAAACTCGAGCTGTGACAGAGAGGAGACGCCCACAAGGGAGACAATCCACACCATCAATAATACTAGATGGCGCTGTGGCTGGACCATCCACAGACGCTCCAGCAGTGACAGAGGGGCGTCAACGGCAGGGGAGACAATTCACATGCGCTCTAGCTGTGACAGATGGGAGTCAAAAGCAGGGGAGACAATCTACACCAACATCAACACTAGATGACGCTGTGGCTGGACCATCCACAGACGCCCAAGCTATGACAGAGGGGAGTCAAAAGCAGGGGAGACAATCCACAGACGCTCTAGCTGTGACAGAGGGGAGTCAAAAGCAGGGGAGAGAATCCATACCGATGTCAACGCTAGATAGCGCTGTGTCCGGACCATCTACAGACGCCCAAGCTGTGATAGAGGTGAGCCAACAGCAGGGGAGACAATCCACACCGACATCAACGCTAGATGGCGCTGTGGCCGGATCATTCACAGACGCTCTAGCTGTGACGGAGGGGCGTAAACAGCAGGGGAGACAATCCACTTCCACAACCACACACAACGACATAGGTGAGTCTTCCCCTGTCATCATGGTGACCATGTGTTTGGAGCAGCCCCTTGTCATGCTGAAGCCCATGGTTAGATTCAGTACAGGTTTACAATGAGTGAAGTCTGCCAATTTGGTATATCAGGTTAATATCTATCAAGTAGCATTATAGATTACGTAACTTATAAGATGAAAGCCAGAACTAAAAATATGATATTTTAACATCTATGTTTTAAGTAGCCTGAAACATGCATCACGTTAAATATAACGGCATCATGGTTTCATATGCTGCGAACTAAAGACCATCTTCACGAAGGAATGGAACACACAAATATGCACACACACTTGGAACATGCACATGGACCATTATGTGTGTAAACACACAGAGGTTATTCAATGTTTAGCTCACCTTAATATTGTCAACGTGAGGTTATGTCATGGGTGTTCCTCCATTGTCAAACAAACTTTTAGTCTGTTGCACAGCACCGTTTTCTCACTGCCTTTTTGTCTGTGTAATTTACAACAATTCAACATATGGAGTATCAACAAACTTTGTCCAAAGGCTATCATCACAGGAAATAAATGAACATTTATATTTAATACACAATTTATTAAATCTGTCAAATGTCGACAACTCCAATGAATATGATGGAAGTGGAATCACTTCGTTCTATTGCATCTATTTGGATTGAATCAAAATGTCTTAATAATTGAAATGGTAAATCGCTTTCTTATCACAGCTAAGGTAGAGAGATATTACCTGTATGATGAATAGAAACACTCGGCCTCGCTTCTGTTAGTGAAATATTCTACTTTAACTTGACTAGTAACTCCAGGTTGATGTGTATCCCAGTGTGACCTGTCCAACTCCTCTAACGTTGTTTCCCTGCTTCAGGTTGTTCAGTATCACAGAGTGGCCTGTCCAACTCCTCTAACGTTGTTTCCCAGATCCAGGTTGTTCAGTACCACAGTATAACCTGTCCAACTCGTGTAACGTTGTTTCCCTGCTCCAGGTTGTTCAGTATCCCAGTCCAACTCCTCTAACGTTGTTTTCCTGCTCCAGGTTGTTCACTATCCCAGTGTGACCTGTCCAACTCCTTTAATGTTGTTTCGCTGATCCAGGTTGTTCAGTACCCCAGTGTGACCTGTCCAACTCCTGTGATGTTGTTTTCCTCCTCCAGGTTGTTCGGTACCAAGTGTTACCTATCCAACTCCTCTAACGTTGTTTCCTGCTCCAGGTTGTTCCGTATCCCAGTATGACCTGTCCAACTCCTTGAACGTTGTTTTCCTCCTGCTCCAGGTTGTTCAGTATCCCAGTATGACCTGTCCAACTCCTCTATCGTTGTTTCCCTGATACAGGTTGTTCAGTATCCCAGTATGACCTATCCAACTCCTCTAACATTGTTTCCCTGATCCAGGTTGTTCAGCATCCCAGTATGACCTGTCCAACTCCTATAACACTTCAGTGGGAAATCACGGACATAGGGGTTGTGCATCACAAGGTGAGTGCTATTAAACAGTAATTTTTATAAACATATGCCACTGAACCATCTTTTGTCTTTGATAGAACAGATTAAATATTAGACAATTAAATGTTTTCAAAGGAGGGCAAACCATTGTCTGTTTCGGAATATGTTTTAATTTCCTTTTGCAAAATGACAATATTCTTGGTTTTATTAGAAAGTTTCCAATTTTGTATTTTTTCAACTAAAGCCTAAACCACACCAGATTGTTTGGCGGGTGCTACTGGTGGGGCGAGACATGCCTACCTTTTTGCAAACGCTGACTGTCTTCACTGACATTTTATGGTTACATAATACTAAATGAGTTTTTTTGGTTTAAAAGCAATACTTTCCAGTATTCGTACTTATGTGTTGATGTGCTCTGATTTAGCCCCAACTTATATATCAATACTTATCTATGTGATGATGTGGTGTAATACTTTGATGTCCATGTTTTCAGAGTCGCTTGGCATCAGGATCAAGCAGCTGAATGAAGTGTTTGAGGAAACTCACACTCTTCATAAAGCAGAAGAACTTCTGAAAAGGCACAAGCATGTGGGAATTATTGGAGCTCCTGGAGAAGGGAAAACAAGCACTGCTCTCAACATATGTGAGAAATATCTCCACAAAAAATATGAAGTTGTGTTTGTTGATAATATTGAAGTGTTTGATGTAGATACAATCATTCAACGGACATGTGACATGCTGGTTGTGTTTGATGATATATTTGGTTCTGTGACGGTTCCTTCCAATTTGGAGAAAATTCACAAAGTCTTGACAGCCCTGGTTGATGCTTTGGTATACACTTCATTCCAACAGGAACAAGCAGCCCAAAAGAAGGGAGATGGGAAGAAATCACACACAGTCAACAATAAGCAAGAAGAGACTCAAGCAGGTGAGATGCAAAACAAAGTCCACAAGCTCCACTTTATTTTCACATCCAGAAGCTACAACTGGAATGAAGGACGTGGAAAAATGCACCAGTTCAAGGTCAGTCTCTTCAAGCCTGAAAGTGTCGTTGACATGACCAAGACTGGTTTGACAATTGAGGAGAAGGAATCTATTCTGAATTCGTTCAAGAAAAGAAGTCAAACGTGTGATATCTCCATTCATGACAAGAACATTATTACTCACGTACAAGACAGCCTGTTTGGTTTTCCTTTGATCTGTAAACTGTATTGTACAAACCCAGCCTTCCAGATGTACAACATAATTGACTTCTTCAAGAACCCTGTGACCTACCTGAGAGGTGACCTTGACACCATTGTCCGTGAAGGCAGCAGCAGGTCGGCAACTCTAGTTCTCCTCGTCCTTTGCGGGGGAAAGTTGAACCTTGTCTCCTTTAAGGAGAAAGAGAAGAATATCACCGATCTGTTCCTGGCTTTAAAGGAGGAGGTAGCATTTTGCACCCAGACAGACATTGGCAAGGAGATTCGCAACTTTACTGACACCTACTGTACAGTGGAGAATCATGTAGCGTTCTTCTCTCATCCATCCATCTACGATGCTGTGGCATGTGCCTTGGGGAATCTCAATGAAGTGTTTTTACTGGAACATTGTTCTCTACAGTTTTTATATGAAAGAGTGAGGCTGAACAAGGATGATCACCAGCAGACAACATACACTGATGATGTCACAAACATGATCTACATCACCTCAAGTCTGCACCCGTTAGTGATAAGCAGATTGGTGGAGGGTGTCCGAGAGGGATGCTTCAGATGGACAGTAGGTCACCCTGTATTCAGCAGTGCTCAATTAGTCTCCGACTTCTTGAGACAGATGATGGCAGACTTGCCAGATGTTGTTCACAGAAAAGATAAGAGCTCAGGTGAATGTTTTCTGTATTGGGTTTCACTGTCAACTAACCATTCACTGTTTGAATGTTCGGTGTCTCTGATGAGTAGAGAGGGAAGTCTTTCACATTCGGTACTCACTAACTTCTATGATAGTATCATAGGATGTACACAACATGGCAATCTCAGGCACCTGCAACATATTGCTGCTAGACTCAAACAACATAGGAAATACGATGTAGACAGGAGGACAAGGGGAGAGAAGACTCTGCTGATGATTGCTGCTGAGGCAGGACAGTTAGGTGTGTTCAACTTCCTCCTCCAAGAAGGAGCTGATGTTTCAGCGACAGACAAAGATCGTTACACGTGTCTTCATCTTTCATGTAAATCAGGAAGCAAAGATATAGTAAATGTTATCATTGAGAAGTTTCAACACCTCATCAATGACCACGATGGTAAGGGAAACACCCCTGCTATGGTGTGTGCTGAGTCAGGGCAGGTTGAAATCCTCAAGTTCCTTGTTTCACACAAAGCAGATCTTACTCTCAGGAATGTTTTCAGTGTGAACACTTTCCAAATAGCATGTATCAACGGCCATGTATCAGTTGTAGAGTATCTGCTAACATGTGAACACATAACCATAGACATGCGAGGAGGATGGGGGAATAAAACAGCAGTAATGATGGCAGCTGAAGGAGGACAGTGTGATGTTTATAATCTTCTTGTGTTGGAGGGAGCTGATCTGTCACTAACTGATGAATACAACAGGAACTGCCTGATGTTGGCAAGTGAGGGAGGTAACGTGTCTATAGTGAAACACCTCCTGTCCTTGAAAACATTTGACATCAACAGAAGAGGGGGGTCACGGAAACAAACAGCAGTTATGATGGCAGCTGAAAGAGGACACTATGATGTTTATAATCTTCTTGTGTTGAAGGAGGCTGATCTGTCACTAACTGATGAATACAACAGGAACTGCCTGATGTTGGCATGTGAGGGAGGTAACGTGTCTATAGTGAAACACCTCTTGTTCTTGAAAACATTTGACATCAACAGACGAGGGGGGCTGTCTAAACAAACAGCAGTCCTGATGGCAGCTGAAAGAGGACACTATGATGTTTATAATCTTCTTGTGTTGGAAGGAGCTGATCTGTCAATTTCTGGTTGTAACAACATGGACTGCCTGATGTTGGCATGTGATGGAGGTCACGTATCTATAGGGAAACACCTTCTGTCCTTGAAAATATTTGACATCAACAGAAGAGGGGGGTTAGTTAAACAAACAGCAGTTATGATGGCAGCTGAAACAGGACAGTATGATTTTTATAATCTTCTTGTGTTGGAGGGAGCTGATCTGTCACTTACTGATAGATACCAGAGTGACTGCCTGATGTTGGCATGTGAGGGAGGTAACGTGTCTATAGTGAAACACCTCCTGTCCTTGAAAACATTTGACATCAACAGACGAGGGGGGCGGTCTAAACAAACAGCAGTCCTGATGGCAGCTGAAAGAGGACACTCTGATGTTTATAATCTTCTTGTGTTGGAGGGAGCTGATCTGTCACTTACTAACAAAAACGACATGGACTGCCTGATGTTGGCATGTGGGGGAGGTTACTTGTCTCTAGTGAAACACCTCCTGTCCTTGAAAACATTTGACATCAACAGAAGAGGGGGGTCACGGAAAGAAACAGCAGTTATGATGGCAGCTGAAAGAGGCGACTATGGTGTTTATGATCTTCTTGTGTTGGAGGGAGCTGATCTGTCACTTACTGATAGATACCAGAGTGACTGCCTGATGTTGGCATGTGAGGGAGGTAACGTGTCTATAGTGAAACACCTCCTGTCCTTGAAAACATTTGACATCAACAGACGCGGGGGGCGGTCTAAACAAACAGCAGTCCTGATGGCAGCTGAAAGAGGACACTCTGATGTTTATAATCTTCTTGTGTTGGAGGGAGCTGATCTGTCACTCACTGACAGATACAACAGGGACTGCCTGATGTTGGCATGTGAGGGAGGTGACGTGTCTATAGTGAAACACCTCCTGTTCTTGAAAACATGTGACATCAACAGACGAGGGGTGTTAGAGAAACAAACAGCAGTTATGATGGCGGCTGAAAGAAGACTGTCTGATGTTTATAATATTCTTGTGTTGGAGGGAGCTGATCTGTCACTCACTGATAGATACAACAGGGACTGCCTGATGTTGGCATGTGAGGGAGGTGACGTGTCTATAGTGAAACACCTCCTGTCCTTGAAAACATTTGACATCAACAGACGAGGGGTGTTAGAGAAACAAACAGCAGTTATGATGGCGGCTGAAAGAGGGCACTATGATGTTTATAATCTTCTTGTGTTGGAGGGAGCTGATCTGTCACTTACTGATAGAAAAAACAGGGACTGCCTGATGTTGGCATGTGAAGGAGGTAATGTGTCTATAGTGAAACATCTCCTAACCTTGAACACATTTGACATCAACAGACGAAGAGCATTGTGGAAACAAACAGCAGCTATGATGGCAGCTGAAAAAGGACACTGTGAAATGTTTGATCTTGTGTTGGGGGGAGCTGACCTGTCACTTACTGATGAAGACAACAGTGACTGCCTGATGCTGGCATGTAAGAGAGGCAACGCGTCTACAGTGAAACACCTCCTGTCCTTGAAAACATTTGACATCAACAGAAGAGGTAGGTGGTCTAAACAAACAGCAGTTATGATGGCAGCTCAAAGAGGACACTATGATGTTTATGATCTTCTTGTGGTTGAGGGAGCTGACCTGTCACTTACTGATAAGGACAACAGGGACTGTCTGATGTTGGCATGTGAGGGAGGTAACGTGTCTATAGTGAAACACCTCCTGTCCTTGAAAACATTTGACATCAACAGACGTGGGGGGTTACAGAAACAAACAGCAGTTATGATGGCAGCTGAAAAAAGACACACTGATGTTTATAATCTTCTTGTGTTGGAGGGAGCTGATCTGTCACTAACTGATGAAGGCAACAATGAATGTGGACATGTGAGGGAAGCAGCGTGTCCATAGTGAATCACCTCCTTTGGTTGAAACATCTGGCCGAGGTGAATGAAAATTCAGCCATAAAAAGAACGAGTACATTACTGTGTCTCAGTTTGACAAGGAACCAGTCACGGGAATAAACACTAAAGTTTATGACATGCTACCAGAGTCTGGAGTGCAATAATCACTACCCAAGACACAAAAGAAATAAGCCATGGTTTTGGCCAGAATGTGTTTTAAAGATATATATTTTCGTTAATTATACGCGTGTGTCCTTGTAATCATGAAGGATACTAAACCACCCGTAACCATGGAGATACGTACCCAACGAAACTGGCTAACCCGTAACAAAAATTCTCGCCAGATACATATCTGTTTTGATGCTGTCGTTTTTATCCCCCGCCGGGCCAGAATGGCCGAAGGGGGATTATGTCGTGGCGCAGTCCGCCCGTCCGTCCGTCCGTCCCACAGAGGGTACTTAGCTTGTGAAATCAATTCCTACAGTTTCCAGAGAATATCCCTGAAACTCAACACACAAGATGTCGACATGTTGATAATAGGCATATCACAGTCCCGTTTCATTTCGACTAATTTTGACAGAGTTACTGCCCCTGTTTTACGGAGCTTCATTTGCCTAATTGTGAGAGAGGGTACTAAGCTTGTGCAATCATCTCCTCCTACAGTTTCCAGAGAATATCCCTGACACTCTACACACAAGATGTCGACATGTTGATGATACGCAAATTGCAGTCCCGTTTCATTTCGACAAATTTTGACAGAGTTACTGCCCCAGTTTTACGGAGCTTCTTGAAATCTACTCCTCCTCCAGTTTCCAGATAATATCACAGTATCTAACTATAAATATAGTTAGTTTCCTTTTGTGGGTGAGCTACATCCTTTATGGCATTAGCATTCAGACTAGATTACTCCCAAAAAAAATGATCTGCACAATTTGTTTCAAATGCAGTGCCATCTACTGTTGTTATTTCATAAAATGCAAAGAAAATATAAACTCGTTTAAAAAAGTTGATGCGGGGGATGCTGTGCTCTGAGAGCACCCTTGTTTATTTGACTTGCCTGTACCCTAATTTGAAGGATCGGTATCCAAATTGGGATTACCCGTACCCATTTGTGTTTTTAAAGCAAAATGCTCAAAACTGGATTGCTATAACAGGTACAGAGCAAGAAAACGTGTTTCTAATCATTTATTCAACACTAAATTCTCATATATTCTGACCTGTACTTTCATAGCAATCTGTTCATTGCACTATTACATTTCCCAAATTCATTCTTTTTACATTTCAAGCATTCACCCAGTATACGTTTCTGAACTTTATTCATTATACAATACAAACATTCATTCATTTTACATTTGAAAATTCATTGATTTTACATTTCAAAAATTCATTCATTTTACATTTCAAAAATTCATTCATTCAATGGTGAATGAACAATCAACCAATTCACTCAATCAATGTCTGAGGTTTGTCTTCAAGTGGCCTTAATTACTCAACTGAATCATTGGTTGTTGGTTGGTTGGTTTGTTGTTTAACGCCGCACTCAGCAATATTCCATCTATATTTCGTCGGTCTGTAAATAATTGAGTTTGGACCAGACAATCCAGTGATTAATATCATGAACATCGATCCACGCAAATGGGATTGATGACATGTATCAACCAAGCCAGCGAGCCTGACCACCCGATCCCGTTAGTGCGGCGTTAAACAACAAACAAACAAACAAATCATGTCTAAGGTTTCGGTGACCTGTCAGTTATGTTTATGTTTGGCATAATGACTGTTAATAACTTGGATGTCCGTTTTCACAACACAGTCATAGATTCATGATAAAGTATTTTCCTGTTGTCTACACTATACATGCATTATTCAGACACATAGGCATACAATGTATACGTTCCTATATCTCTTGCATTTGTACCTGTAATATGATATTCGTTCCCTGGTCTGATATACACTGCCGACAATTTAAGGCAATATTGACAATATGTTTGTCCGTTTTTTCAGTTAGCATTTGATAAGTATTTTAGTCCATCTTGTTACTGTCCGAATAATAACAGGACATGTAGGAGAACATCAATACCTGGAATGAGGGTTTATTTGCCGCTTGGTCTGAACCGTGCTTGTCCTTAATTTTGTAATATCAGATATCAGCACAAATCAGTTTGTTTATCATATTTGATCTATTGTTGAACGTCGCCCTCAGCAATATTCCAGCTATATGACGGCGGTCTGTAAATAATCGAGTCTGGACCAGACAATCCAGTGATTGATATCGATCCACGCAATTGCCGTTCTATTCAGACACTTTGTATATCATGAGGACAATACCAATTGATAAAAGCAACTGATCGTTTTGTAAATTCCACTTGTTATAGAGTTAACCATCGCCTAAGATCGCAGCCACTGACGCTATGTTGGTGGCAAATATTGTGAATTTTATTATAAGAAATAAAATATTAAAGTAAATAATAAGATTTCAGATAGTTTCCGTGTTACATTTTCATAGTTGATAGCTGTTCGCAGCACTTGTCAGACATGACCTAATTACCACTGTGCATCACTACGCTATTTACATCCATGAATAATCTACCGACTGATGATATATGCATTATTATCGTACAGGTTGATGTATGTGTTACCTCTAATAAATTCTCTTGATGTCCTCACTATTTCTACAGTGCCCTAATTGTTTTCGGACAAACATGACATTCGGGACATTACATTTAAAGCCTCAGTAAAGCCTTCAAAAAATTGTATGGTAGACATGTGGAGACATTTCCAAATTTGACGCATCAGTGACAAAAATATTCTTGATGTAATTTCCTACTTTGACGTGTACAATTTTGTCATACAGGTACTTTATATGTATATAATTTTACAATGTGCATACAGATTTCCATAACTTATTCACATAAAGAAATATAAAGTTAGAAGTTAAAAGTAAAGTGAACCTCAAGGGGGGCACGGGTGGCCCAGTGGTCTAAGGCGACGCGATTCTCTGTGCAGAGTTGCGTCCCTTGAGCACGCAAGAAACCTATGATTGTGGGTTCAAATCCCGGTTCGCCCCGATTATGTTTATAGGTTTGTCAGCACCCTACCCGTGCTTGTGGGTTTCACTGAAGTGGTAAACGTCTGAGACCTGCATCACTTCGGGCTTTCCTCCCACATTAAGCTGACATGCCGTGATATGACTGGAATACTGTTAAAAGCGGCGTTAAACCCAACTCTCTCACTCACTCACTCACTCACTCACTCACTCACAGTTGGCGCACTGACGTCACACAATACAAGGTATAATGTTAAATAATGTCACAGCTAGACCTGTCGGTCCCTTGTGACGTTGTCCGTCATTTGTAATGAAGGATGACTGATTGACGCCCCTAGCGAGTCAAGGGCAAGTTTCCGCTTCAGCATAAGATAAGCATAAATGTCAATCAAGTTAAATCAATTTATTCATGTTCAGTCAAATCAAAGTCTATAATATCCATTGCATGTACATGTATAATCCAATGAAAATGCAGCATTTTACATTCTAACGATAGACAATGGTTATTGTATTTCTGTTGATATAATTATTACCGGCGTGTCGATATGAGTTGTTTTTTTTGGTGTTTTTTTAAAATACTTTTAATGTTATATAGATTTACATTGTGTAACATGACATGTAATATACTTACATGTAATTGTGCCTTCAGTTTTGTATTTCCTTTTAAGTCCATTAAAGGGCAATATATCATCTTCATTACAGAGATCTTTAATAGTGTAAATTCCCTTTAAAAACCAATTTCTTATAATGAAATCGGTTTTTTAACTAAAGGTTACACCAAAGAGGTTATGATAGTACCTCTCCAATGTTTGTGGATGCATGGTACATCAGTTACTTAGTTTGAAGTGCATGCCATGCATCTAGCATCAATTACTTAGTTTGAAGTGTATACTATGCATGGTACATCAATTACTTAGTTTGAAGTGTATACAATGCATGTAGCATCAGTTACTTTGTTTGAAGAGTATACCATGCATGGTACATCAATTACTTAGTTTGAAGTGTATACCATGCATGGTACATCAGTTACTTATCTTGAAGTGTATACGGTGCATGGTACATCAGTTACTTAGTTTGAAGTGTATACAATGCATGTAGCATCAATTACTTAGTTTAAAGTGTATATCATGCATGGTACATCAATTACTTAGTTTGAAGTGTATTACTTAGTTTGAAGTGTATTCTATGCGTGGTACATCAATTACTTGGTTTGAAGTGTATATCATGCATGGTACATCAGTTACTTAGTTTGAAGTGTATATCATGTATTGTAGATCAATAACTTGGTTTGAAGTGTATAGCATGCATGTAGCATCAATTCCTTAGTTTGAAGTGTATAACATGCATGGTACATCAGTTACTTAGTTTGAAGTGTATACCATGCGTGGTACATCAATTACTTAGTTCGAAGTGTATTACTTAGTTTGAAGTGTATTCTATGCGTGGTACATCAATTACTTGGTTTGAAGTGTATACGATGCAGGGTACATCAATTACTTAGTTTGAAGTGTATAAGATGCATGGTACATCAGTTACTTAGTTTGAAGTGTATATCATGTATTGTAGATCAATAACTTGGTTTGAAGTGTATAGCATGCATGTAGCATCAATTCCTTAGTTTGAAGTGTATAACATGCATGGTACATCAGTTACTTAGTTTGAAGTGTATACCATGCGTGGTACATCAATTACTTAGTTTGAAGTGTATACGATGCATGGTACATCAATTACTTAGTTTGAAGTGTATACCATGCATGGTACATCAATTACTTAGTTTGAAGTGTATACCATGCATGGTACATCAATTACTTAGTTTAAAGTGTATATCATGCATGGTACATCAATTACTTAGTTTGAAGTGTATACCATGCATGGTACATCAATTACTTATTTTGAAATGTATACGATGCATGGTACATCAATTACTTAGTTTGAAGTGTATACGATGCAGGGTACATCAATTACTTAGCTTGAAGTGTATACGATGCATGGTACATCAATTACTTAGTTTGAAGTGTATACCATGCATGGTACATCAATTACTTAGTTTGAAGTGTATACCATGCATGGTGCATCAGTTACTTAGTTTGAAGTGTATACCATGCATGGTACATCAGTTACTTGGCTTGAAGTGTATACGATGCATGGTACATCAGTTACTTAGTTTGAAGTGTATACCATCCATGGTAAATCAGTTACTTGGTTTGAGGTGTATCCGATGCATGGTACATCAGTTAGTTGGTTTGAAGTGTATACGATGTATGGTACATCAATTACTAGGTTTGAAGTGTATACCATGCATGGTACATTTATAACTTAGTTTGAAGTGTATACGATGCAGGGTACATCAATTACTTAGTTTGAAGTGGAAACGATGCATGGTACATCAGTTACTTAGTTTGAAGTGTATATCATGTATTGTAGATCAATTACTTGGTTTGAAGTGTATATCATGCATGTAGCATCAGTTACTTAGTTTGAAGTGTATAACATGCATGGTACATCAGTTACTTAGTTTGAAGTGTATACGATGCATGGTACATCAATTACTTAGTTTGAAGTGTATACGATGCATGGTACATCAATTACTTAGTTTGAAGTTTTTCCATGCATGGTGCATCAATTACTTAGTTTGAAGTGTATACCATGCATGGTACATCAATTACTTAGTTTGAAGTGTATACCATGCATGGTGCATCAGTTACTTAGTTTGAAGTGTATACCATGCATGGTACATCAATTACTTAGTTTGAAGTGTATACCATGCATGGTGCATCAGTTACTTAGTTTGAAGTGTATACCATGCATGGTACATCAGTTACTTAGCTTGAAGTGTATACGATGCATGGTACATCAGTTACTTAGTTTGAAGTGTATACCATCCATGGTAAATCAGTTACTTGGTTTGAGGTGTATCCGATGCATGGTACATCAATTAGTTGGTTTGAAGTGTATACGATGTATGGTACATCAATTACTAGGTTTGAAGTGTATACCATGCATGGTACATTTATAACTTAGTTTGAAGTGTATACGATGCAGGGTACATCAATTACTTAGTTTGAAGTGTATACGATGCATGGTACATCAGTTACTTAGTTTGAAGTGTATATCATGTATTGTAGATCAATTACTTGGTTTGAAGTGTATAGCATGCATGTAGCACCAGTTACTTAGTTTGAAGTGTATACCATGCATGGTACATCAGTTACTTAGTTTGAAGTGTATACCATGCATGGTTCATCAGCTACTTAGTTTGAAGTGTATACGATGCATGGTGCATCAGTTACTTAGTTTGAAGTGTATACCATGCATGGTACATCAATTACTTAGTTTGAAGTGTATACCATGCTTTGTGCATCAGTTGCTTAGTTTGAAGTGTATACCATGCATGATACATCAGTTACTTAGCTTGAAGTGTATACGATGCATGGTACATCAGTTACTTAGTTTGAAGTGTATACCATCCATGGTACATCAGTTACTTGGTTTGAGGTGTATCCGATGCATGGTACATCATTTAGTTGGTGTGAAGTGTATACGATGTATGGTACATCAATTACTTGGTTTGAAGTGTATACCATGCATGGTACATTTATAACTTAGTTTGAAGTGTATACGATGCAGGGTACATCAATTTCTTAGTTTGAAGTGTATATCATGTATTGTAGATCAATTACTTGGTTTGAAGTGTATAGCATGCATGTAGCATCAATTACTTAGTTTGAAGTGTATACCATGCATGGTACATTTATAACTTAGTTTGAAGTGTATACGATGCAGGGTACATCAATTACTTAGTTTGAAGTGTATACGATGCATGGTACATCAGCTACTTAGTTTGAAGTGTATATCATGTATTGTAGATCAATTACTTGGTTTGAAGTGTATAGCATGCATGTAGCATCAATTACTTAGTTTGAAGTGTATAACATGCATGGTACATCAATTACTTAGTTTGAAGTTTTTCCATGCATGGTACATGAGTTACTTAGTTTGAAGTGTATATCATGCACGGTACATCAATTACTTAGTTTGAAGTGTATACAATGCATGGTACATCAGTTACTTAGTTTGAAGTGTATACCATGCATGGTACATCAATTACTTAGTTTGAAGTGTATACCATGCATGGTACATCAATTACTTAGTTTGAAGTTTTTCCATGCATGGTACATCAGTTACTTAGTTTGAAGTGTATACCATGCACGATACATCAATTACTTAGTTTGAAGTGTATTCAATGCATGGTGCATCAGTTACTTAGTTTGAAGTGTATACGATGCATGGTACATCAATTACTTAGTTTGAAGTGTATACCATGCACGGTACATCAATTACTTAGTTTGAAGTGTATACAATGCATGGTGCATCAGTTACTTAGTTTGAAGTGTATGCCATGCATGGTACATCAATTACTTAGTTTGAAGTGTATACGATGCATGGTACATCAATTACTTAGTTTGAAGTGTATACGATGCATGGTACATCAATTACTTAGTTTGAAATGTATACGATGCATGGTACATCAATTACTTAGTTTGAAGTGTATACCATGCATGGTGCATCCATTACTTAGTTTGAAGTGTATACCATGCATGGTGCATCAATTACTTAGTTTGAAGTGTATATCATGCATGGTGCATCAATTACGTTCGGTGCATCAGACAATATATCTTCCGGAATAGGAAACTTCAGGAATAAAGCATGTTCGGTAACAACAGCTTGTTTTATGGTACCTGACACTGTTCTTCTAGTACATACAAGAAATATACAAATTATGTAAACAAGATAGAAAATGTGAAACCAGGAGGTTTGAATCTGTGCATTACGGAAGGAGAATTCACATGGATCAAAAATTGACGATAACGAAAGTAGAACACTGGCTCCTTCCTGGTTGTCAAGACGGGTGGACTGTCGCACACAGTGACAGTCTCTCTGTAAGTTGTTCATGTTTAATACTGTTACATACTCCAACATTGTCTCCATGTTTAGGGTAGGGCTTATTCTGTCGACTACTATGTTATCGTTTAATATCCAAACTCTTGAGAATATGATGTTTTGACCGTTACTGGCGGCCTAACACGTGTTAATAAATTAGTTTCAATAGGACTTAGCAACATGTGACCTTGTTTGACTTTTGTCGTTAAGCAATTCATCTATATTCTATCAAACTGTATATTTGCCTCTATAAACTTCTTTTCTTGTGACATTCTAACAGTGAGGAGGCTGAACTTTGGCAATTTGTCTGATTTTTTCGCTTGATGACATTATATTCTTCTTCTTTTTTAGACGTATTTCAGTATACGGTTTTAGGCTTAGTAATTATGTTTAGGTAACTGTTGCCTACATATCCAGAATGGTCTAGTGAAAAATCGGAATCGGACCATCGAGAAAATATTGAGCTGGGAGAGAGAGGAGACAACCGCAGGGGAGACCATCCACACTGACATTTACAGTAGAGGTGAGGTGAGGTGAAATTGGGTTTAACGTCGCGTCCAAGATTATTGCACTTATATAGCGACGTGCATGCACGTGTATGTGTGTGTGTGGCTGCTTGTACTAGTCCGGACTGATGCCGATTTATAGTGCTAGCTCACTGAGATACCATGCCGCAGTTTAACATGAATACCCCACTCAGACACAGTATACTGACTCCGAGCCGACCAGTCCTTGTTTTAGCCCTTTAATGCCGAGCGCCAGACAGGGTAACAACAAGTACAATCTTTTAACGTCTTTTTGTATGACGCGGCCCGGGATCGAACCCTGGACCTTCCGCTCTCCGGGCGGACGCTCTACCACAGGACCACGGAGGCGGTCTCATTTACAGTAGATGGCGCTGTGGCTGGACCATACACAGACAATGTGGCTGTAATGGAAGGGAGTCAACTTCACGGGAGACAATCCACACAATTACTAACAGTAGGTGGCATTGTGGCAGGACTATCCACAGACACTGTAGCTGTGACAGAGAAAATTCAAAAGCAGGGGAGACAATCCACAAAAACACCAACTCTAGATGGCGCTGTGGCCAGACCATCCACAGACACTGTAGTTGTGAGAGAGGGCAGTCAGCAGCAGGAGAGACAATCCACACAAACAGCAACACTAGATGGCGTTGTGGTAGGACTATCCACAGACACTGTAGCTGTGGCAGAGATAATTCAGCAGCAGGAGAGACAATCCACACAAACATCAACACTAGATGGCGCTGTGGCCGGACCATCCACAGACACTGTAGCTGTGACAGAGAAAATTCAACAGCACGGGAGGCAATCCACACTGACATTTACGCTAGATGGCGCTGTGGCCAGACCATCCAAAGACGATCTATCCATGACAGAGGGGAGTCAACAGCAGGGGAGACAATCCATACTAACATCAACACTAGATGGCGCTTTGGCCGGACTACACACAGACAATGTAGCTGTGACAGAGTGGAGTCAACAGCAGGGGAGACAATCCATACTTACACCAACACTAGATTGCACCGTGTCCGGACCATCCACAGACACTGTAGCTGTGACAGAGTGGATTCAACAGCACGGGAGGCAATCCACACTGACATTTACGCTAGATGGCGCTGTGGCCAGACCATCCAAAGACGCTCTATTCGTGACAGAGGAGAGTGAACAGCAGGGGAGACAATCGACTTCCACAACCACCCACAACTTCATAGGTGAGTCCTCCCCTGTCATCATGGTGGCCTTGTGTTTGGAGCAGTCCCTTGTCATGCTGAAGCCCATGGTTAGATTCAGTACAGCTTTACAATGAGTGATGTCTACTGTTGATGTCTCCCAATTTGGTATATCGTCGCAATGTTGGTTAACGTAGTATTATACCTTGCGCAATTAATGGAACTAAAGCTAGGACTAAGAAGTAAGATATTTTGTAGGTTACCTGAATCATGCATACAATGGAATAGATTGAATAGCATCCTGATTTGATGTTTCAAATCAAAACTCATCTTCACCTTGGCATGAAGCACACATATTCACTCACACCTGGAACACGCTCAGAGACGTGTTTGTGTGTAAATGCACACAGTTACTTTGATGTTTAGCTCAGGTGTTTTTGGAGGGTGCAACCGCTGGTGAAGGATACGCTTACCTTTTCGCGAACACCTGGCATCATTACTATTTGATATTGATTCATAAACACATGCTCATGATTTAATCGGAATTGTGCAATAGACTCTGCTTTACGCAGATATTTCCATTGGATATGGAAATGGTTTTGCCGCTTTATGTATCCATAAATAATGGGTCTTCATCCATTGTTAATCTGCCTTTTGATCTGTTGGATAGCTCTGTTTTCTAACTGAATTGTCTGTCATTTTACAGTTTTCTTCCCAAAACGTCTGTACACATTTAGAGCTGCAAAACCACTAATGGAGAAAAAACAAACACTATGTGCAACCTCACCATGGTCCAAAAGGACAATATAGACAATAGACAATATATAAACAGTAAATATAATTAAAATTGCAAAGCTCTATGTTTGTAGGTTGAGAGATAGTACTTAAACATACTTGGTTTCCCGTCTCTTTCAACCCTTGGCTTTGTATATTGCAAGCCCGCCCCTCTTCTACAGTCCCGAGGTCCATAACCTTCTTTGTATTTTGGTCTCGCTTTCAACCTTTCACTATTGCCTATCACATTTTGCTGGAGCCATACACAGTCGATCCCTCATCCATGTAATGTAAATAGTGGAATTGAGGTACATTTCTGTTTTCAAACATTTTGAAAAGACAGTAAGACAGTTGAATATGACCCAGTAATCATCATATCTTCTGTCATCATCAGCATGGATAGAAATGTAGTTTGTGTCAAGTGTGCCCCATGGCACTCATAAATGTGCTCAGGAAAGAAAGTGTGTCAACTAGATGAATAATATTGATCCACTGTTGAAAATGGTAAATGTCATTTCCCAACTTAAGATAATGAGCATATGCACTATAAGCCGAAGAAGTTTATTCGGTATCAAAGGCTGCCTGGCCAAGAGTACAATACATGAGATACGTGTTTGCACGTGGACAGGTGGGGCAATTATTATATTATCTCAATACAATATTTTTGATGCATTTACAGGCAGATTTCTTTTTCAGCTATATAGCAATATCTTTAATTAGTTTAATATTTGTTGTTGCTACTAGTTGAACAAATTTTGATCGTGATGGATACTTGTAATAATAGCCTGGGATGTAGAGCTCTCTGTTTTTCATATAAAATGGACACTAAAAAAAATGGTATTCATCTTCATTAATATTATAACTACATTTCTTGGTCTAAAGTAAATCAGTATTGACTTTGTCATTGTATCGAAAGTGTTGAATACGTTGAGTGTGCCACATGGCCACATGGCAGTCGAATGAGTGAGTTTGATTTTACGCCGCTTTTAACAATATTCCAGCAATATCACGGCGGGGGAAACCAGAAATGGGCTTCACACATTCTACCCATGTCGGGAATCGAACCCGGGTCTTCGGCGTACCGAGCGAATGCTTTAACACCTAGGCTACCTGACCGCCCCCATGGCACTAAAAAAATATGTCAGTTTGTCTGTGTGCCCGTAAGGCACCAACAACTATTTTAGCAATGTCATTATGATTGTAACCGAATTTAGTTGTTTCCCTGCTCCAGGTTGTGCAGTACCACAGTATGACCTGTCCATCTCCTCGCATGTTGTTTCCCTGCTCCAGGTTGTTCAGTATCCCAGTATGACCTACCCAACTCCTCTAACATTGTTTTCCTGTTCCAGGTTGTTTAGTATCCCAGTACAAACTATCCAACTCCTCTAACGTTGTTTCCTGCTCCAGGTTGTTCAGTAACCCAGTATGACCTGTCGAAATCCTCTAACGTTGTTTTCCTGCTCCAGGCTGTGCAGTATCACAGTATGACCTGTCCAACTCCTCTAACATTGTTTCCCTGCTCCAGGTTGTTCAGTATCCCAGTATGACCTACCCAACTCCTCTAACATTGTTTTCCTGTTCCAGGTTGTTCAGTATCCCAGTAAAAACTGTCCAACTCCTCTAAAGTTGTTTCCTGCTTCAGGTTGTTCAGTATCCCAGTATGACCTGTCCAATCCTCTAACGTTGTTTTCCTGCTCCGAGGCTGTGCAGTATCCAAGTATGACCTGTCCAAATCCTCTAACGTTGTTTTCCTGCTCCAGGCTGCGCAGCATCCCAGTATGACCTGTCCAACTCCTCCAATTGTGTTTTCCTGCTCCAGGTTGTTTAGTATCCCAGTATGACCTTTCCAACTCCTCTAACGTTGTGTTCCTGCTCCAGGTTGTTCAGTATCCCAGTATGACCTGTCCAACTCCTCTAACATTGTTTCCCTGTTCCAGGTTGTTCAGTACCCCAGTATGACCTGTCCAACTCCTCTGACGTTGTTTCCCTGCTCCAGGTGGTTCAGTACCCCAGTATGACCTGTCCGACTCCTCTAACATTGTTTCCTGCTCCAGGTTGTTTAGTATCCCAGTATGACCTGTCCAACTCCTCTAACGTTGTTTCCTGCTCCAGGTTGTTCAGTATCCCAGTATGATCTGTCCAACTCCTCTAACGTTGTTTCCTGCTCCAGGTTGTTCAGTAACCCAGTATGACCTGTCGAAATCCTCTAACGTTGTTTTCCTGCTCCAGGCTGTGCAGTATCACAGTATGACCTGTCCAACTCCTCTAACATTGTTTCCCTGCTCCAGGTTGTTCAGTATCCCAGTATGACCTACCCAACTCCTCTAACATTGTTTTCCTGTTCCAGGTTGTTCAGTATCCCAGTACAAACTGTCCAACTCCTCTAAAGTTGTTTCCTGCTTCAGGTTGTTCAGTATCCCAGTATGACCTGTCCAATCCTCTAACGTTGTTTTCCTGCTCCGAGGCTGTGCAGTATCCCAGTATGACCTGTCCAAATCCTCTAACGTTGTTTTCCTGCTCCAGGCTGCGCAGTATCCCAGTATGACCTGTCCAACTCCTCCAATTGTGTTTTCCTGCTCCAGGTTGTTCAGTATCCCAGTATGACCTTTCCAACTCCTCTAACGTTGTGTTCCTGCTCCAGGTTGTTCAGTATCCCAGTATGACCTGTCCAACTCCTCTAACATTGTTTCCCTGTTCCAGGTTGTTCAGTACCCCAGTATGACCTGTCCAACTCCTCTCACGTTGTTTCCCTGCTCCAGGTTGTTCAGTACCCCAGTATGACCTGTCCTACTCCTCTAACATTGTTTCCTGCTCCAGGTTGTTTAGTATCCCAGTATGACCTGTCCAACTCCTCTAACGTTGTTTCCTGCTCCAGGTTGTTCAGTATCCCAGTATGATCTGTCCAACTCCTCGCATGTTGTTTTCCTGCTCCAGGTTGTTAAGTAAACCAGTATGACCTGTCCAACTCCTTTAACGTTGTTTCCCTGTTCCAGGTTGTTCAGTATCCCAGTATGACCTGTCCAACTCCTCTAACGTTGTTTTCCTGCTCCAGGCTGTGCAGTATCCCAGTATGACCTGTCCAACTCCTCTAACGTTGTTTTCCTGCTCCAGGTTGTTCAGTATCCCAGTATGACCTGTCCAACTCCTCTAACATTGTTTCCCTGTTCCAGCTTGTTTAGTATCCCAGTATGACTTGTCCAACTCCTCTAACGTTGTTCTCCTACTCCAGGTTGTTCAGTAAACCAGTATGACCTGTCCAACTCCTCTAACGTTGTTTTCCTTCTCCAGGTTGTTCAGTATCCCAGTATGACCTGTCCACCTCCTTTAACGTTGTTCTGTTACTCCAGGTTGTTCAGTATCCCAGTATGACCTGTCCAACTCCTCCAATTGTGTTTTCCTGCTCCAGGTTGTTTAGTATCCCAGTATGACCTTTCCAACTCCTCTAACGTTGTGTTCCTGCTCCAGGTTGTTCAGTATCCCAGTATGACCTGTCCAACTCCTCTAACATTGTTTCCCTGTTCCAGGTTGTTCAGTACCCCAGTATGACCTGTCCAACTCCTCTGACGTTGTTTCCCTGCTCCAGGTTGTTCAGTACCCCAGTATGACCTGTCCGACTCCTCTAACATTGTTTCCTGCTCCAGGTTGTTTAGTATCCCAGTATGACCTGTCCAACTCCTCTAACGTTGTTTCCTGCTCCAGGTTGTTCAGTATCCCAGTATGATCTGTCCAACTCCTCTAACGTTGTTTCCTGCTCCAGGTTGTTCAGTAACCCAGTATGACCTGTCGAAATCCTCTAACGTTGTTTTCCTGCTCCAGGCTGTGCAGTATCACAGTATGACCTGTCCAACTCCTCTAACATTGTTTCCCTGCTCCAGGTTGTTCAGTATCCCAGTATGACCTACCCAACTCCTCTAACATTGTTTTCCTGTTCCAGGTTGTTCAGTATCCCAGTACAAACTGTCCAACTCCTCTAAAGTTGTTTCCTGCTTCAGGTTGTTCAGTATCCCAGTATGACCTGTCCAATCCTCTAACGTTGTTTTCCTGCTCCGAGGCTGTGCAGTATCCAAGTATGACCTGTCCAAATCCTCTAACGTTGTTTTCCTGCTCCAGGCTGCGCAGTATCCCAGTATGACCTGTCCAACTCCTCCAATTGTGTTTTCCTGCTCCAGGTTGTTCAGTATCCCAGTATGACCTTTCCAACTCCTCTAACGTTGTGTTCCTGCTCCAGGTTGTTCAGTATCCCAGTATGACCTGTCCAACTCCTCTAACATTGTTTCCCTGTTCCAGGTTGTTCAGTACCCCAGTATGACCTGTCCAACTCCTCTTACGTTGTTTCCCTGCTCCAGGTTGTTCAGTACCCCAGTATGACCTGTCCTACTCCTCTAACATTGTTTCCTGCTCCAGGTTGTTTAGGATCCCAGTATGACCTGTCCAACTCCTCTAACGTTGTTTCCTGCTCCAGGTTGTTCAGTATCCCAGTATGATCTGTCCAACTCCTCGCATGTTGTTTTCCTGCTCCAGGTTGTTAAGTAAACCAGTATGACCTGTCCAACTCCTTTAACGTTGTTTCCCTGTTCCAGGTTGTTCAGTATCCCAGTATGACCTGTCCAACTCCTCTAACGTTGTTTTCCTGCTCCAGGCTGTGCAGTATCCCAGTATGACCTGTCCAACTCCTCTAACGTTGTTTTCCTGCTCCAGGTTGTTCAGTATCCCAGTATGACCTGTCCAACTCCTCTAACATTGTTTCCCTGTTCCAGCTTGTTTAGTATCCCAGTATGACTTGTCCAACTCCTCTAACGTTGTTCTCCTACTCCAGGTTGTTCAGTAAACCAGTATGACCTGTCCAACTCCTCTAACGTTGTTTTCCTTCTCCAGGTTGTTCAGTATCCCAGTATGACCTGTCCACCTCCTTTAACGTTGTTCCTCTACTCCAGGTTGTTCAGTATCCCAGTATGACCTGTCCAATTCCTCCAAAAGTGTTTTCCTGCTCCAGGTTGTTTAGTATCCCAGTATGACCTTTCCAACTCCTCTAACATTATTTTCCTGCTCCAGGTTGTTCAGTATCCCAGTATGACCTGTCCAACTCATCTAACATTGTTTCCCTTTTCCAGGTTGTTCAGTATCCCAGTATGACCTGTCCAACTCCTCCAATGGTGTTTTCCTGCTCCAGGTTGTTCAGTATCCCAGTGTGACCTGTCCAACTCCTCTAACGTTGTTTCCTGCTCCAGGTTGTTCAGTATCCCAGTATGATCTGTCCAACTCCTCGCATGTTGTTTTCCTGCTCCAGGTTGTTAAGTAAACCAGTATGACCTGTCCAACTCCTCTAACGTTGTTTCCCTGTTCCAGATTGTTCAGTATCCCAGTATGACCTGTCCAACTCCTCTAACGTTGTTTTCCTGCTCCAGGCTGTGCAGTATCCCAGTATGACCTGTCCAACTCCTCTAACGTTGTTTTCCTGCTCCAGGTTGTTCAGTATCCCAGTATGACCTGTCCAACTCCTCTAACGTTGTTTGCTGCTCCGGGTTGTTCAGTATCCCAGGATAATCTGTCCAAATCCTCTGATACTGTTTCCTGCTCCGGGTTGTTCAGTAACCCAGTATTACCTGTCCAACTCCTCTAACATTGTTTCCCTGTTCCAGCTTGTTTAGTATCCCAGTATGACTTGTCCAACTCCTCTAACGTTGTTCTCCTACTCCAGGTTGTTCAGTAAACCAGTATGACCTGTCCAACTCCTCTAACGTTGTTTTCCTGCTCCAGGTTGTTCAGTATCCCAGTATGACCTGTCCACCTCCTTTAACGTTGTTCTCCTACTCCAGGTTGTTGAGTATCCCAGTATTGCCTGTCCAACTCCTCCAAAAGTGTTTTCCTGCTCCAGGTTGTTCAGTATCCCAGTATGACCTTTCCAACTCCTCTAACATTATTTTCCTGCCCCAGGTTGTTCAGTATCCCAGTATGACCTGTCCAACTCATCTAACATTGTTTCCCTTTTCCAGGTTGTTCAGTATCCCAGTATGACCTGTCCAACTCCTCCAATGGTGTTTTCCTGCTCCAGGTTGTTCAGTATCCCAGTGTGACCTGTCCAACTCCTCCAAAGTTGTTTTCCTGCTCCATGCTGGGCAGTATCCCAGTATGACCTGTCCAACTCCTCTAACATTGTTTCCCTGTTCCAGGTTGTTCAGAATCCCAGTATGACCTGTCCAACTCCTCTAACGTTGTTCTCCTACTCCAGGTTGTTCAGTATCCCAATATGACCTGTCCAACTCCTCTAACGTTGTTCTCTTACTCCAGGTTGTTCAGTATCCCAGTATGACCTGTTCAACTCCTCTAAAGTTGTTTTCCTGCTCCAGGCTGTGCAGTATCCCAGTGTGACCTGTCGAACTCCTCTAACGTTGTTTCCCTGTTCCAGGTTGTTCAGTATCCCAGTTTGACCTGTCCAACTCCTCTAACGTTGTTTCCTGCTCCAGGTTGTTCAGTAAACCAGTATGACCTGTCCAACTCCTCTAACGTTGTTTTCCTGCTCCAGGTTGTTCAGTATCCCAGTATGACCTGTCCAAGTCCCCAAACGTTGTTTTCCTGCTCCAGGTTTTTCAATATCCCAGGCACTCGTGAAGAGCAACCTCCTCATGGTGAGTGCTGGGTAGCGCTAATAGCTCTTCCCCCGTGTGGAACCGGGGTAGAATATTTCCACAGCACCCCATTGCTGGTCGTAAAAGGCGACCGAATTGGGCAACCTGTTTGCCGTGAGTTGCGTCCCTGTGTCGGTGGAGGAAGGGATTCTGGTGGTTGAGGGCACTTGGGGCCAGGAACAGTGTTCCTTTTGCCCAACACACCACTTTGACCCTAACTTCACCCAGACGGGTGGTAGAATGGGCCCGGTTTTATCAATCGGCTGTTCACGCCATGCCCTGTGCATGGTCTGCTTTGATGTTGACTATATATTTACTGATATTCCACACAATTATTTTGGAAAACATCAAAAATTGTATGTTCTAAATCTGCCTAGAGTCCCATGCCTGAAGGCGGTGGCTCATGGGCCAATCTGGCATTATTGACCTCCGGGTTCTATTTGTCTTCAGAAAATTGTCAAGGGCGGAACCAGCCTGACGTTATTCTGTTTGACTCTGTTAGCTTCCCGTGTCTGTATTGCTCGAGTATAGCATGCCTGTAACCCTGGTGTTTGTAGTCGGTTTCCACTGCAGCACCGTCCTTGTAGACACTCCATGGTGGGTGGGGAGCAGGGGTGTCGAATATCCTCTTTCCATTATGGCTACCCAACAGATCACTGGTTCTCGACAAAAAAAACAAAAGAAGGCATATTGATACAGATCCTGCAATATCTTCTGATGAGGATTCTGTACAAAATATTGACTCTTGGCCTCGTTTTCTGGTTGTTGAAGGGATTGATGGTGAGCCTCTCAAACTCAATCCCTTTGTAGTTTCGAAATCTATCGAAGGTATTTGTGGTACTGTGAAGAATGTCACTCGTCTTCGTTCCGGTTCACTGCTCGTGGAGTGTGCAAGGGGACAGCAGTCTCTGAATCTACTCAATGCTGATCATTTTGCACATACAGAGATTGTTGTCTCTGTGCATAAAACACTCAATTCATGTAGAGGCATTGTTCGTGACCGTGCGGAGTGCCTCTCAGATATGTCAGAAGATGAAATTGTAGCAGAATTGAAACCTCAAGGTGTATCTTCAGTTAAACGGTTCAGCAGGAAAGATGGTAACAACATCATCCAAACTAATACGTACCTTTTTACGTTCAATCTCTCAAAGCTTCCAACCTCAATAAAAGCAGGATATTTCAACATCGGAGTGGATGTGTATATACCAAATCCGCTCCGTTGTTTTAAATGTCAACAATTTGGACATGGAGCGAGATCCTGTCATCACACCCAAGTTTGCTTCCGCTGTAGTGAGTCTCATGATAGCACTGACTGCACAAATACCATCAAATGTGCAAACTGCAGCGGTGTTCACATGTCCACTTCAAAATCATGTCCATCCTTTATAACACAAACCAAATTCTGAAACTAAAGTACACCAATGATATTTCATTTAGAGACGCAAAGAAACTGGTAACCAGTGAACCAACCACTTCTGCCTCTTCATTGACTTATTCTGCTGCAATCTCATCTTCTCCTATCAAAGCTGATAATGGTTGTCAAACAGCTCTAAGCTGGGTGTCGAATGTTCAAAAAATACTGTACCAAATTGATACTAATGACACCAGCACTTCTACCATTCAACCAGACACTGAACCAGACACTGTACCCGACTTGAGGAAAAATAGACCGCTTTCGAAAAGTGAAAAGAAACAACGCAAAAAAGAAGCAAGGGCCCTTAAACATGTTGAGGTGCCTTTGCCCTTGATTGTTCCTCTGGAGGTTCATAACCCTTTTGAACCTCTGGATATGGAGGTTGCTCCATCGCTGCCATTACAGCGTAGAGGAAGTTCCCCCCGCTCACGATCTCCAATTGAGCCCCCATGATTTGTTCTCCCACTTTAATACAATGGAATTGTAGAGGACTTCGGACCAATTATAACGACCTTCTGCTATTAATTCAGGATTTAAAACCATCAGCATTTTGTCTTCAAGAAACTTTCCTCAAATCAACAGATAATTTTAATTTAAGACAGTATGATTCCTACCATTGCTTTTCTCCTCCGGGGGATAAAGCTACTGGAGGATCTTCTGTTATGGTGAGGCAGGGCGTCATTCATAGTCCTGTTCCTCTAAATACTCCTCTTCAGGCTGTTGCAGTCCGTGTCACATTGAATGTTGTATTTACATTGTGTTCTTTATACATTCCACCTTCTTATTCTCTGCGACAGTCCGATCTTCAGGCACTTTATGACCAACTCCCTAAACCCTGTGTTCTCATGGGAGATTTGAATGGCCATAACCCACTTTGGGGTAGTACTGACAGCAATACAAAGGGTAAATTACTTGAGGAATTTTTCTTAAATAATGATTTATGCATTTTTAATGACGGTTCAACCACTTATCTACATCCAGCAACTGGTACTTACTCTTGTCTGGATTTATCAGTTGTAGATTCTAACTTACTAAGTGAATTTGAATGGTCAGTCCACGATGACCTCTGTGGAAGTGACCATTTTCCGACCATTTTAGAATCTGTGACTCCATCTGATGTTCCCCCATCTTCACGTTGGAATTTTACTAAAGCCAACTGGGCATTATATGAAGTCCTTTGTTCTAACAAACTAAACCCTGACGTATTTCTTGATGTTCCCGACTCTATACAACTGTTCTCCGATGAGCTCACTAAAATAGCTGATGAATGTATTCCGAAGTCCTCCTCAAATCCTCACATACGTAAACCATGGTTCAACATTGATTGCAAACAAGCTAGGAAGGCACGGAAAAAGGCTGAAAAATATTTCCGACGCCATCCAATGGTCCATAATCTCAATAAATTTAAAATTGTTAATGCTAAAACCCGGCGCACTTTCAAACAAAACAAACGTCAATCTTGGCAAAATTATGTATCCAAGATAAATTCACGGACGCCAATGTCCAAGGTATGGAACATGATTCAGAAAATAAAAGGTAAGGGTTCTAAGTCAAGCATACACCATCTCAAAGATGGGGATCAATTATTAACTGATACATCAGATATTGCAAATAAACTTGGTGAAACTCTGGCTCAACATTCTTCCTCGTCTAATTATGTCCCTCAATTTCAAAAATTCAAAAAGCTGCAGGAAAAGAAACCTTTACATTTTAATTCAGATAACGGGGAAGATTACAATGAAGTCTTTTCCATTCATGAGCTCAATACAGCACTTGGACAGGCTCATGACACTGCTGCAGGGTCTGATAATATCCATTATCAACTCTTAAAACATTTACCGCAATCCTGTTTAGAAACCCTTTTGATATTATTTGATAAAATCTGGACGTCAGGAGAATTTCCTTCTTCGTGGCGTGAAGCTATCATTGTTCCAATACCTAAACCTGGACGTGACCATACAGTTCCTTCCAATTATCGACCCATTTCATTGACTAGCTGCGTTTGCAAAACCATGGAACGCATGGTCAATAATAGATTAACATGGTACTTGGAATCCAATAACTTAATCACAAATATTCAATGTGGCTTCCGTAAAAATCGCAGTACCATTGACCATTTAGTTCGATTGAAGTCATTCGTTAAGAATGCCCTTATAAACAAACAACATGCAGTGTCTATCTTTTTCGATCTAGAAAAAGCATATGACACTACATGGAAGTATGGTATTTTAAAAGATTTACATGATTTTGGATTGCGAGGCCGTTAGCCTCAATTTATATCCCAGTTTTTAACTGACAGGCAATTTCAAGTCCGCGTGGGTTCAACCCTGTCTGATCATTATAATCAGGATCAGGGTGTCCCACAAGGCAGTATTTTGTCTGTCACTTTGTTTAGTATTAAAATCAACAGTTTAGCAAAGGTTTTAAACGATTCAATTGATGGATCGTTGTTTGTGGATGACTTTAATGTTTCTTGCCGTGGTAGGAACATGCATACGATTGAGAGGCAAATGCAACTGTGTTTAAATAAAATCCAAAAATCGTGTTTAGAAAATGGCTTTAAATTTTCCAAATCTAAAACTAACTGTATTCACTTTTGCAGAAAATATAAACCTCACAAAGACCCTGAACTAATATTAGATAACACCCCCATTAAAGTTGTAAAAGAAGCGAAGTTTTTGGGTATAATTTTTGATCATCATTTAACCTTTTTACCTCATATCAAATACTTAAAGAACAAATGTCTGAAAGCCCTAGATTTGTTAAAAGTTGTCTCTAATTCCAAGTGGGGAGGGGATCAGAAAACCCTCCTCCAGCTATACCGAGCTCTCATACGCTCTAAACTTGATTATGGCTCCATCATTTATGGTGGGGCTTGTAAGAGCAATTTAAAATTATTGGACACTATTCATCACCGAGGCTTGAGGCTTTGTCTTGGAGCCTTCCGAACTTCACCTGTTCACAGTTGGTATGTGGAGGCTGATGAGCCATCCCTTCAACAACGACGCATTAAATTATGTTTACAGTATATCTCTAAATTATGTTCCACTAAATCAAATCCAGCATATGGCTGTGTTTTTAATCCTCTGTACAAAAATCTCTATAATAAAAAGACATCTCTTATTCCACCACTTGGAATAAGAATACAATCTGATGTTTCTGCTGCCCAAATCAATCTTGACACCATAGCCCCCACTCGGCTGTTCACTTCGCCGCCTTGGCAGTTAGTCAAGCCAGAGGTGGACCTGACATTAAGTAAACTAAAAAAATCGGACACAAATCAACTAATTTATCAACAGCAATATAATGAATTACGTAACACGTATGATACTCACAGATCTATATTTACAGATGGATCCAAGGATGATGACGCTGTTGCCAGCGCAACCGTCATTGGATCCAGGACTATCTCAACCAGATTACCAGATAAATGTTCTATTTTCACAGCGGAGGCAAATGCTATTTTAACAGCTCTAAAATATATCCACAGCCAAACTAAATATAAACAGTTCATTATTTTTTCAGACTCTCTTTCTTGCATTCAAGCTATTAAAAACATGTCTTCCACGCATCCACTTTTAATGGAAATTGTTGAACTGTTTACTGATCTTGCTACTGGCCAATACGACATCGTTTTCTGTTGGTTACCTAGCCATGTTGGAATCACTGGTAACACGATGGCTGATGCTGCTGCAAAAGCAGCTCTCAACAAATCTGTGACACCACTTCTTCTTCCCTACAGTGATTATAAACCCGTGATAAGATCTTACATCCGTGATCTAATGCAAAAGAAGTGGGACACTCAAGTAGGTATCAATAAATTACATGAAATTAAACCAACTATCGGTTACACCTACTTGGGCTGTCAGTCCAGATTTGAGGAGGTCATAATGCGACGATGTCGTATTGGCCACAGTAGATATACACATGAGTATATATTAAAAGGTGAGGATCCTCCGTTTTGTGTCCCTTGTGATGAAAGAATCACAGTCAAGCATGTCCTGCTTGACTGCATTGATTTTTCCATCACAAGGGATAACTATTTCCAGGTCAAAACTATTAAGGATCTTTTTAATACTATAAGTACTCATTTACTTATTGTTTTTTTAAAAGAAATTGAACTGTATCATAAATTCTGTTAATCTGTTTTGTGTATAATAACTTTTTTAAAATTAGTAGAATGAATTTATATCTGAGATTGTTAGTGGCAGTATCCTTGAAGGGGGTTAAAGTACTGTAAAATTATTGTCCCCCTGAGAGGGTATCGTAAGTCCCTGTCATTCACGGAATATTTCCATTTACTACGCTTTTAAACGTAGAATTTCTGTCATTTTAATTGTGGCTAAAATTATGTACACTCGCCAGCGACTGAAGGGATGATGTAAATCCTGCTAGGGTCCATGCAGGTAGCAAAGGTACTGTAAGTCCCCATGGTCCCTAGTATGGTGATCTACCTTCAGTTGTTGGCGATCTATAGCCTGTTTTTAAAATGTAATGTATATGATAGTGCTATTGATTTTATTATTACATACTAGTTTTAAATTTTATTGCTGTGATACGTCTAGTTGTTTTACTGTCTCTCGTTGGCAGGTTTTTACATACGTTTCATCATATGTATTATATTTAACTTTTGATAGTCACGATATGGCTGAAATATTGCCGATGTGACTTAAAATTTTAACTCACTCACTCACTCATTCAATATCCCAGTATGACCCGTCCAACTCCTCTAACGTTGTTTTCCTGCTCCAGGCTGTGTAGTATCCCAGTATGACCTGTCCAACTCCTCTAACGTTGTTTTCCTGCTCCATGTTGTGCAGTATCCCAGTATGACCTGTCCAACTCCTCTAACATTGTTTCCTGCTCCAGGTTGTTGAGTAAACCAGTTTGACCTGTCCAACTCCTCTAACATTGTTTTCCTGTTCCAGATTGTTCAGTATCCCAGTATGACCTGTCCAGCTCCTCAAACGTGGCTTTCCTGCTCCAGGTTGTTGAGTATCCCAGTATTGCCTGTTCAACTCCTCTAAAGTTGTTTCCTGCTCCAGGTTGTTCAGTATCCCAGTATGACCTGTCCAACTCCTCTAACGTTGTTCTCCTACTCCAGGTTGTTCAGTAAACCAGTATGACCTGTCCAACTCCTCTAACCTTGTTTCCTGCTCCAGATTGTTCAGTATCCCAGTATGACCTGACGAACTCCCCAAACCCCAAACAGGTTGTTCAGTATTCCAGTATGACCTGTCCAAGTCCCCAAACGTTGTTTTCCTGCTCCAGGTTGTTCAATATCCCAGTATGACCTGTCCAACTCCTCTAATGTTGTTTTCCTTCTTCGGGTTGTTCAGTATCCCAGTATGACCTGTCCAACTCATCTCACGTTGTTTCTTGCTCCAGGTTGTGCAGTATCCCAGTATGACCTGTCCAACTCCTCTAACGTTGTTCTCCTACTCCAGGTTGTTCAGTATCCCAATATGACCTGTCCAACTCCTCTAACGTTGTTCTCTTACTCCAGGTTGTTCAGTATCCCAGTATGACCTGTCCAACTCCTCTAACGTTGTTTGCTGCTCCGGGTTGTTCAGTATCCCAGGATAATCTGTCCAAATCCTCTGATACTGTTTCCTGCTCCGGGTTGTTCAGTAACCCAGTATTACCTGTCCAACTCCTCTAACGTTGTGTCCCTGTTCCAGGTTGTTCAGTAAACCAGTATGACCTGTCCAAATCCTCTAACGTTGTTTCCATGCTCCAGGTTGTTAAGTAAACCAGTATGACCTGTCCAACTCCTCTAACACTTCATTTGGGAATCACGGACATCGAGGCTGTCCACCCAAAGGTAAATGTCAGTGAACAGTCATTAGCCACATATGGAGGCCGCTATATGTGATTTACAAAAGGTGTCCTCAACCACTACTTCATATTTCGCCTGTGATTGGAACAGATTTAATATTTGACAATTCCCTTATTTTAATGGAACACAAACCACATACTATGATCCACATGCTAAAATCATTTTTGTACAATATTTGATACTTTGAATAGAAAGTGTGTTTTTTTTAATTGTGCATTGTATTTATATATTTTTTAAATTTAGCCCCTTATATATCAATACTTATTTATGTGATGATGTGCTGTAATACTTTCATGTCCATGTTTTCAGAGTCTCTTCGCATCAGGATCAAGCAGCTGAATGAAGTGTTTAAGGAAACTCACACTCTTCATAAAGCAGAAGATCTTCTGAAAAGGCACAACCATGTGGCAATTTGTGGACCTCCTGGGGATTGGAAAACAAGCACTGCTCTCAAGATATGTGAGAAATATCTCCACAAAAAATACGAAGTTGTGTTTGTTGATAATATTTAAGTGTTTGATGTGGAAACAATCATTCAACGAACATGTGACATGCTGGTTGTGTTTGATGATATATTTGGTTCTGTAGCATTTCCTTCAAATTTGGAGAAAATTCATAAAGTGTTAATTGCCCTGGTTGATGCTTTGGTAAACACTTCATTCCAACAGGAACAAGCAGCCAAGAAGAAAAGAGATGAGAAGAAATCAAAGGCAGCTAGAATGAATAAAGATGAGACTAAACCGGATGCAGATGAGAAGCCCAAAAAGGCCCGCTTTATTTTCACATCCAGAAGCTACAACTGGAATGAAGGACGTGGAAAAATGCACCAGTTCAAGGTCAGTCTCTTCAAGCCTGAAAGTGTCGTTGACATGACCAAGACTGGTTTGACAATTGAGGAGAAGGAATCTATTCTGAATTCGTTCAAGAAAAGAAGTCAAACGTGTGATATCTCCATTCATGACAAGAACATTATTACTCACGTACAAGACAGCCTGTTTGGTTTTCCTTTGATCTGTAAACTGTATTGTACAAACCCAGCCTTCCAGATGTACAACATAATTGACTTCTTCAAGAACCCTGTGACCTACTTGAGAGGTGACCTTGACACCATTGTCCGTGAAGGCAGCAGCAGGTCGGCAACTCTAGTTCTCCTCGTCCTTTGCGGGGGAAAGTTGAACCTTGTCTCCTTTAAGGAGAAAGAGAAGAATATCACCGATCTGTTCCTGGCTTTAAAGGAGGAGGTAGCATTTTGCACCCAGACAGACATTGGCAAGGAGATTCGCAACTTTACTGACACCTACTGTACAGTGGACAATCATGTAGCCTTCTTCTCTCATCCATCCATCTACGATGCTGTGGCATGTGCCTTGGGGAATCTCAATGAAGTGTTTTTACTGGAACATTGTTCTCTGCAGTTTTTATATGAAAGAGTGAGGCTGAACAAGGATGATCACCTAAAGACGACCCATACTGATGATGTCACAAACAAGATCTACATCACCTCAAGTCTACACAGTCAATTGATCAGCAGATTGGTGGAGGGTGTCCGAGATGGATGCTTCAGATGGACAGTAGGCCACCCTGTATTCAGAAGTGCTCAAAAAGTCTCCGACTTCTTGACACAGATGATGGCAGACTTGCCAGATGTTGTTCACAGAAAGGATAAGAGCTCAGGTGAATGTTTTCTGTATTGGGTTTCACTGTCATTCACTGTTTGAATGCTCACTGTCACTGATGTGTCAGGAGGGAAGAAGTTTACATTCTGTACTCACTGACTTTTATGATAGTATCATAGGCTGTACACGAAATGGCAATTTAATGCATCTTCAACACATTGCTGCTGTACTAAAACAACATGGGAAATACGATGTAAACAGGAGGACATCGAGAGAGAAGACTCTGCTAATGACTGCTGCAGAGACAGGACATTTGGGTGTGTTCAACTTCCTCCTCCAAGAAGGGGCTGATGTTTCAGCGACAGACAAGGACCGTTACAACTGTCTTCATTATTCATGTAAATCAGGAAGCAAAGATATTGTAAATGTTATTATTAAACAGTTTCAATATCTGATCAATGACCGCGATGGTAAGGGAAACACACCTGTTATGGTTTTGCCTGAGTCAGGGCAGGTTGAAATCCTCAAGTTCCTTGTTTCACACAAAGCAGATCTTACTCTCGTGAATGATGACAAGCTAAACGCTTTCCACATAGCATGTATCAACGTTATTGTATCAGTTGTAGAGTATCTGCTGACATGTGAACACATAACCATAGACATGGAGGCAAGAAGGTTCACACAGCAGTAATGATGGCAGCTGAAGGAGGACACTAAGAACTTTATAATCTTCTTATGTTGAAGGGGGCTGATCTGTTACTTACTGATGAAGAGAACAAGGACTGTCTGATGTTGGCATGTGAGGGGATAACGTATCTATTGTGAAACACCTCTTGTCCCTGAAACGGTTTGACATCAACAAACGATGGGGATCTCAGAAACACCAGCAGTGATGATAGCAGCTGAAGGATTATGAACTTTATAATCTTCTTGTTTGGGAAAAAGCTGATTTGTCACTTACCCATGATGGCAACATGGACTGCCTGATGTTGGCATGTGTGGGGGGTAACACATCTATATTGAAACACCTCCTGTCCCTGAAAACATTTGACATCAACAGACGAGGGGGAGACCAGAGATAAACATCAGTCATGATGGCAGCCAGAAGAGGAGACTATGATGTTTATAATCTTCTTGTTTTGGAGAAAGCTGATCTGTCACTTACTGATAAATACAACAAGGACTGCCTTATGTTTGCATGTGAGGGAGGGAATGTGTCTATAGTTAAACACCTGCTGTCCTTGAAAAGATTTGGCCCAGGTGAAAGAAGATTAAAGGAATATGTCACTACTGCCGAAGCAAATAACTGCCAGGAAAGTGTGAATCTTCTGAAGTCCTACTTGTAATTACGTTTTTATTACATGATGAACATCACGTGTGTACAGGCGCACGGCATATGCCTGACGCTGAATACAAGATATACAGGCTCGTTCTAGGGATGCTGTCATCTATACAGACAGTTATGCATAAACAGCAATGAGCTTGCATCTATGACAGATTCTGCATATGGAGTGAATATCATTTAGTTGCCACTAATCATGTACCCAACTATATGATTAACTTTTAACTATAACTTTAAACTGTCATAGTTATGCCTTATCATTTTACCAATAACATATCATTACTTTGTGTAACTTTCTGTCTCTCTGGTCTTATTTGAAGGATTGTGTGTTTTCAGATTTGCTTGTTCTATTGTGTAATCAATGCCAGTAAATTTCATTTGAGATGTTTGCTGAGTTGAATGGGAATTAGAGTCAGTGGATGAGCTAACAAGATGTGCCTTGATTTGCCAGATCACATCAGCAACAACTATCAGCTCGTGGTGGATACTATTGCAAGGACGTTTATGACAAACAAAACTCAGGCTTTTGATGTTTTTGATTTGATGGCTCGAGTTAGATGCTCGGAGGAATCTTACCTTGATTTTGCTGTTGAGCTGAAGCTTCGTTGTGAGATTACTTTCCCTCAAATTGATGCTTAATCTGAACAGGCTTTGTGTGTGAACGAGATTTGTTGGCAATAGAAAGAAGGTATTTGAGGTGAAAAATGCATTGTCAGACTTTAATGTTGTTAGATCAGGCAGTGTCATTTTCTTGCCAATGTAGGACTATCGACCTTGCCGTAAAGTGATTCATGCCACCACTAATGTTGTTGATAAGACCACAGAACATTTAATATGGCTGAAATAATGCTGATGCAACGTTATACTTTACCTCACTCATTCACTCACAGAGGATTTGAGTTTGGAAAAGATGGTCAAGGGACTTTGTGCTCAGCTTAGAACAGAGTTGGCAGAGGTTAAGAACTTACAGCATTGAGGAAATAAAACTTGTTCTATTTGTGGAAAGTCTGGTCATATCACAGAAAGACGGGTGCTTAATATGTCTTGTGGAGTTTAAGGACATTTAGCTGAAGACTGTATGATGGTTGGTAACTGGAAGAAAGACGGTCATACGTAATGTTAGCTGTTAATCTCAGACAGTGGTTGACTCTTCAATTAACCGAAACTTCCAGGGGCTGATAATGATACCCGGTTGATGGATTTAGTGTTACTTCGGGCAAACCTGGTAACCAGCTCATCTTCCAAACTTAGGTTTTGTAATGGGTCACTTCTAAACCTGCTTAAAGGTTGTATATTTCAACTGCAATACCTAGGTTTTACAATTAACGTTTAACAATTGTGTTTAAAACTTACATCTTGAAATGAACACACTTGTGTTTAATGATTGGTTACAAGTCACATTTTTTACATGAAATTTCCATGACATGAATCGAACCTGCAACTCCACATATCGTGTTAAGTTTTGTAACCAACTGTTTTCCCAGTGAGCCACAGGGGCAGGTGATGAGAAGCTGTTCAATTTTACATGTCACGACTTCAGCTGGTCCATCCTGCACGTGGTTGTTCTCTCGTTCACTTTGATCAAATTCCTGTTATGCCGCGACACACTGTTGTTTCACTATAAGGTTTTTCTTCTGGTATTTCTTACATTTCTTGCATTTATACGGTTCATAAGTTCAGGGATGAGGAGCGATCCTCACATGAAAACGGGTTCCGATGTGATTTAATGCGTGAGAGATGCGAAAACATGCTCGTGTCTCCTTATATACAACCTGCCTTCTGGAAAGTTCTACACTGTGACCTCACCCGTCTAGCGGCCCCAGAACATTACAGAAGTTTCTATAACATACCTATCATTATCCGCGGTATACTGGACAGAAGGTTTACACTCCACACTAGCATCTTAATACAGTAACCTTGACGACTGATCACGGTCCAAACACAATTCAATAATGAAATTGTCGATTTTGAAAATTCGAGTTCTATTCCAGGTTTGTCTTTGATCTATTTTGCAAAGTTGTTCCAGACATGTTTTACAATTTCACAGTCAGAGAACATGTGCACAAAGGTTTGTTTTTCTCATTTACAAAAATTGCAAAAAAATGTTCTCTATAACCCATTTTGTACAGTAATTCGTTTGTTGGTATAATTCTATGAATAATACTGTATTGGAACCATTCCTGTTTTGAGGACACACTATATCTGTGGGGGCTACGGTTAATTGTATGGGAATCATTTACCGTTATGTTAAGGCCATGTTTAAATGTATTTTTGGGATATAATATTGTTAGATACCTTATGGGCTAGCACTATAAAACTGGAACACTGAGTACAAGAACACGCACGCACGCACGCACGCACGCACGCACGCACGCACGCACGCACACACGCACGCGAAACACACACACACGAAACACAAGAAACACACACACACGAAACACACACACACACACACACACATACACACACACACACACGAAACACACACGCACACTATCGAAATGAAATAAACTTGAACGCCTAACCCCCGTTTCACCTCACCTCGCCACTTGCTTAGTGCTCATGTTGATAGAACAATTCACGAAATGCACTTTGGGGCCGTTGCAGAATATTGTCTAAAAGTCGAATCAAATTTTCAAAAACTATTGAAAACAGAATGAGCTAACATCCTTTTAGTAAACACAACTCTCTTGTGTGTTAAAAGCCCTGGGTATCCCCCTTCTTTAACCAATGACTTGTGTGTGTGGTGGACCACCAATGACTATTCACATGTATCTACTGTATACTTGTACATAAATAAAATCTCTATGTACACATCATCTCTTCATCATTCTTCTCTTCATGATGGCCATTGTCGTCATCATACGTCACTCAACGGTCAACCTATGTTTTTAATGTCTCGGCCCAAGTCAACAATATTGCCCAATATTAACATTTATCCCTCGGTGACAATAAGGCCCAATGTTGGGGATATATTCAATGGATCAGGTAATCTATTAGGTAACCACTGGGCCGATATATCCAGTCAAGCATGAGGTGAGCGAGAACGCTCAAGTATATGAGGTAATCACTGGACCGATATACACAGTCAAGCATGAGGTGAGAGAGAATGCTCAAATATATGAAGTAATCACTGGGCCGATATACACAGTCAAGCATGAGGTGAGAGATAAAGCTCAAATATATGAGGTAATCACTGGACCGATATACACAGTCAAGCATGAGGTGAGAGAGAACGCTCAAATATATGAGGTAATCACTGGACCGATATACACAGTCAAGCATGAGGTGAGAGAGAATGCTCAAATATATGAAATAATCACTGGGCCGATATACACAGTCAAGCATGAGGTGAGCGAGAACGCTCAAATATATGAGGTAATCACTGGGCCGATATACACAGTCAAGCATGAGGTGAGCGAGAACGCTCAAATATATGAGGTGACCACTGAACCGATATACACAGTCAAGCATGAGGTGAGAGAGAATGCTCAAATATATGAAGTGACCACTGAACCGATATACACAGTCAAGCATGAGGTGAGAGAGAATGCTCAAATATATGAAGTGACCACTGAACAGATATACACAGTCAAGCATGAGGTGAGAGAGAATGCTCAAATATATGAATTAATCACTGAACCGATATACACAGTCAAGCATGAGGTGAGAGAGAATGCTCAAATATATGAAGTAATCACTGGGCCAATATACACAGTCAAGCATGAGGTGAGAGAGAATGCTCAAATATATGAGGTGGCCACTGGGCCTACATACATAGTCAAGCATGAGGTGAGAGAGAACGCTCAAATATATGAGGTAATCACTGGACCAATATACACAGTCAAGCATGAGGTGAGAGAGAATGCTCAAATATATGAGGTGACAACTGGAAGGATACACACAGAAAGAATGAGTGAGTGAGTTGGGTTTAATGCGGCTTTTAACAGTATTACAGTTATATCGCGGCGTGTCAGCTTAATATTGGAGGAAAGCCCGAAGTGATGCAAGTCTTAAACGCTTACCACTTCGGTGGAACCCACGAGCATGAGTATTATGCTGACCTAGAAACATAATCGGGGCGATCCGGGATTCGAACCCACACTCATAGGTTTCTGGGACGCAATTACACATCTATAGCTGACTAACATACTTGCTGATTAATCTAAAACTGTTTACCGTATACATGACGAGAGTTTTACCAAAACACTGGAGCAACTGATACACACTTGGCATCAGAGAAGAAGGTGTTTTATTATTTTTTTGGCTAAGAGTGTAATGTATTTTATGATGAAATGTTGATCATATACCCGTTATGTGCAACGACTATTTCCCAAGGAGCTTGTTTTAACAAGATGACACATGCCTTCTAGTATAAAATCTAAGAGTTACAGTGTCAACCATCAGCTCTTGTCCTGCACAAGATACAGAAGATGGGTGACATGTGGATGGTTATTTTGATGATGCCATGTCTGCCATATAATGGGAAGGGATGTGATCATTTCTTTACCTTATTGGTTTAAAGCAAGAGTGTGTACTAAGCCCAATATTATTTTTCTTATCCGGTTAAATTTTATCAAGAATGTTAGGCATCGTTGACATCGTAGACATGGTAAAGTTTTATGTTTCACTTTGCTAATGGCGTATATTTTGTCTTTGGTACAACTTTCGGTTTATCAGCTAAATATTTTAGTCGTTCTGAGTGGCAACTATCTGTAAATATCAAGAGGTGGATCTGCAGCCTCACGGGACAGTGGCGTTACGATGGTGGAAGGTTAAAGTGGCGAACGAGTATACAGAGTTGCGTGTGTTATTTAAATACTTTCTCAATGTAAGTGTTCAAACACGAACGTGCAGTGGTTAGTTGTCAGGAATGTAGCACTTTGTAATGAAAACAGTGGTGTGGAATTTACTATTTTAATGCTTCTGGAAACATCTAGAACAGCTAGACTAATCCGGCGTGGTATAGAACCTGTTAGAAGAGATTTACACTATAGTGGCCAAAAGCGTGCCTCTCTCATATTACAAGCGTGCCTCTCTGAAGACCAGCGGTTGAGCATAGATCATTGGTTTCACCCTAAATACCCAACCTAGGCCTATTTTTGAATCATGTACACTGGTTGAAATTTGTACTGCTACTCTATTGTGTACTGCCATTGTAATTTGTGCTGCTACTCTATTGTGTACTGCCGTTGTAATTTGTACTGCTACTCTATTGTGTACTGCCATTGGAATTACTTTGCAGTAATTTATTTTACTTTTAAACCTTCTTAATTTTATAATACACTTATCAATTGCATTCCGTTTCTTTGTTTTTGTTGGATTCACACTAACTTCTTTTACATATGGATTTCTGGATTAACATTTTGTTTCAATTTGGAAATTGACACGTAACAAAAGCGTCTAATGTAATCTATCTGTGTTTGACATATGGCCATACTGATAAAGTGTACGCTTTCCTTGTCCTGGTAGAGATGTTTCCGTTTGCTAAATGCGAGATCCCACACAGTGACAGTTTAAAGTAGACATTTCCTGACCAAATAACAAAAACAGGATGTTTACAAATTCATTCTGTTAGAAGTAACTGATATTTCTCTGTTGTAGGGGAGGGGTTGGGGGTAGAGGGTGGGGATGGGGATACACAGTGGCTTAGGTGTGAAATAATACAGTATCGTAGTTCTAAGGTCAAGCAGTGCACTCCTGCCGTCCTAGCTCCAAGTTGCGGGTGAGTTATTCAACGGAATTAGCCGGATTAGCTTATTACTTTAACAATATCGTGAACATGGAGGTCGTGTGGAAAGTAGCATTACTTTAATAATATCGAAAACATGGAGATCGGGTGGAAAGTAGCCTTACTTTAACAATATCGGGAACATGGAGGTCGTGTGGAAAGTAGCATTACTTTAACATTATCGGGAACATGGTGGTCGTGTTGAAAGTAGTATTACTTAACAATATCGTGAACATGGAGGTCGTGTGGAAAGTAGCATTACTTTAACAATATCGGGAACATGGTATTCGTGTGGAAAGTAGCATTACTTAACAATATCGGGGACATGGCGGTCTTGTGGAAAGTAGCACTACTTTTACAATATCGTGAACATGGTGGTCGTTTGGAAAGTAGCACTACTTTAACAATATCGTGAACATGGTGGTCGTGTGGAAAGTAGCATTACTTTAACAATATCGTGAACATGGTGGTCGTTTGGAAAGTAGCATTACTTTAACAATATCTTGAACATGGCGGTCGTGTGGAAAGTAGCACTACTTTAACAACATCGTGAACATGGTGGTCGTTCGGAAAGTAGCATTACTTTAACAATATCGTGAACATGGCGATGGTGTGGAAAGTAGCATTACTTTAACAATATCGGAAACATGGTGGTCGTGTGGAAAGTAGCCTTACTTTAACAATATCGGAAACATGGTGGTCGTGTGCAAAGTAGCATTACTTTAACAATATCGTGAATATGGCGGTCGTGTGGAAAGTAGCACCACTTCAACAATATCGAGAACATGGTGGTCGTGTGGAAATTAGCACTACTTTAACAATATCGGGAACTTGGTGGTCATGTTGAAAGTAGCCTTACTTTAACAATATCGGGAACATGGCGGTCGTGTGGAAAGTAGCATTACTTTAACAATATCGTGAACATGGCGGTCGTGTGGAAAGTAGCACTACTTTAACAATATCGAGAACATGGTGGTTGTGTGGAAAGTAGCACTACTTTAACAATATCGTGAACATGGTGGTCGTGTGGAAAGTAGCACTACTTTAACAATATCGTGAACATGGTGGTCGTGTGGAAAGTAGCATTACTTTAACAATATCGTGAACATGGCGGTCGTGTGGAAATAAACATTACTTTAATAATATCGTCAAGATGGTGGTCGTTTGGAAAGTAGCCTTATGTTGCCAATATTGTGTCCATGGTTTGTTTTGTTTGTTTGTTGTTTAACGCCGCACTCAGTAATATTCCAGCTATAAGACGGCGGTCTGTGACAGAGACTCAAACATGGCCAAGTGGCGTTACAAAGTCGATCCCGTCTTTTTCACGAGTATGTGTTTATGAATCACTATCAAATAGGGATGATACTAGGTGTTCGCGAAAAGGTGAGCGTGCCTGCCCCCCAGTGGCACCCATCTTCACATAAAAAGGCAAGTGAATGTTCACCTGAAAGAACACGGGTAAATAGGGAATTGCATCGAACAGAATTCTTGTCACTGATGAGTCAAATTAGGAAATATCTTCCTCATGTCTAACATAACGTTTTGAAAGCTTTACCGAGACCTTGAATGTTATAGCCTTGATCAAACAGCGTTTGAGTGGCATGACGCTAATTGAAATCATGATAGAAAGAGCACGCTCGATTGTACGTCAAACGTTGTGAAATGTAGTCACCAAAAGCTGGAGCGGTGGGATTACTGAAAGTTGAAGTCGTCCCTCTTGTCAGACAGTCTGGAGGAGATTTTGTGTCACTCTGAATCTTTATGCACAGATCTAAATATGAAACAGACGAGGCTGTCTCACTTGTCTACTCTATTTCTAGTTCAGGTGGGTGAATCAGTGGAAGGGAATGTAGGTAAGGGTATGACAGAGCAGGGAAACACAGGATGTAATATATAATGTTACGTCTTAGCGAGGTACAAGATAATTCAAATAAGCAGAATATAAAGTTATAAATACTTAAATACAATTATAAATAATGTAATACCGGGGAAATCTCATCAATTCAATTCTTCCTTTGAACCTACCAAATTATCATTAAAGATCTGTTCAAAGTCACATGTTTTATTATTTCATGATATTAAATATTTTCTCGCCCCACCAATACATAATTTAGATTCCCCATGTTTACATGTGATCTATGTTTTAAATACGGCCCCTGGGCAATGTGAAAAATGGAATTTGATTTGACTAGCAATTAGGTTACTGAACATGTAAAAAGTATTTTAGTTCTCAATTATGCGGTTGTTTATCTGTCAAACAAGGACCAACATAATGTCATCAAGTAACAACGGAAAGGATACTTGCTTGGCACACCAATCGATATAAGAGGCCTATATCTTATAGTCTTCCGTCAGCCCTGACCGCCTTAGTCTCTAAATGCCCGAGAAAGTAACTTGTGCTTCCCGAATCTTGGCCAAATGAAACCTGGGATGATTGTGAATCGGTGGTAAGGAAAGTCCTTTAAGATGGCTGGAACTTGATGACTCTAAGACAGTGATCTATCGAGATCATGGGAGGTAAGGCGATAATAACTTTAATCCCCGATGATCACCAAAGGCGAGACATATTTACATCAGCTCAGAAATTAAAGGGTACATTGATGTGGATTAGCAAAAACTTCTCGGGGAGAGTGAGGGAGCAGAGGAGACATTTGAAATCTATGATAATGGCGGCCAGGAGAAATGACTAACGAGTTTCTCAAAGATATGACAAGTTGTATATTGACAGACGTGTGTACACCTATGATCTTGACAAGGGCGAGGTTGTTGTTTTGAATCAGGCTGACAACAGGGCAGTTACTTTACGTGCAGACTCACAACCCGATGTCAATTTCAACGCCAGTCAACACAGATGGAATGTGGCCCGGCTTTTTGTCACAATGCAATTGACAACACCGAGGACCTGTCTATTATGTGTTAGAACGTAAACGGTTTGAAAAATAAGCTAAATAATGACAGCTTCAAGTATTTTGCACTGATCACAGTATCTTTGGTCTTGTAGAGATATGGAACAACAGCACCAAGGAAGGAATAGAGACTATGTTCCCCGAGAACAGTGTCTACACGAACTACAGAGAGTATAACTACTGAGGGGGCGTGTCTGTGTGTGTTCACACTTCACTATTACATGGTCTGCGCCGTGTTATCACTGACTACACAGACATGATGTTTCTCTCAGTTGATAAGAGTACATTTAATCATACACGTAATTTACATATTGGTTTTGTATATATGCATCCTGTAAATACTTCAGTAATGACAGACAATAGAATCCATAAGAGTATAGAGTACTTAGATAAAAGCTTGTCTGCTGTATTATATGAACATCCAGACTGCGAAATTATTCCTCCTGGCGACTACAATGAACGGTGTGGTAATTTGATGGATGTTGTAAATGGACGATTTGCTGGGGATAAGGGCGGATCATTTACTGGTTTTAAGGAGGGTGGCGCTAGTTTGGTTGATTATGGTTTATGATTTATTCATTGATCGTCTTTGAATGTTGATTTAGCTGTTGAAGCTTTGACCAATGCTGTACATAATGGTTCTATTTTGTGCGGATTACTTTCTAGAGCTAGAACATCAAAACGTACATCTGGCGACAAATGGTCCGATAAAGACTGTGAGGATATGGAGGATAAAACGTTTAATATATTAGACAAGAGTTACTTGTGCTGAGGATATTCATTCTTAATATTCTACATTAAGGAATAGTTACAGATCTTTATGCAGGAAGAAAAGATTAGAATACGAAGAGACTTGTGTTCTTGAACTTGTAGACAATAGTGGAGATAGAAAACATTCTGGAAAAAGTGCATTGACAAAGAAGACAAGTTGTAGTACTGTTTCCAGCAAGATTTGTCATGAAGAATTGTTTAATCATTTTAAGAATATTTTAAACCATACTGATTTACTTGTGGACTCGGATATTATTGAGCAGGTAGATAATGTTATCAAAAACCATAATGAACAATTGTGTGATTTCTGTACTGATGATGATGTAAATAATATTCTTAATATAACACAGGAGGAGATCGAATTATCCATAAGAGATCTGAAGCAGGGTAAAGCTGGAGGGTAAAGCTGCAGGGCCAGATGGAATTCAGGCTGAGATGGTCCAGTACTGTTTTAGATGTTGCAGTACAGTTTTCATTCCCTATTTGTTAGTTATGTATAATAACATTTTGTCAACGGATAACTTTCCACCCGAATGGAGTAAGAGTCTTATTTACCACTCCATTGAAAAAGAAGCTTTGACTATGTTAATAATTATAGAGGCAAATCTTTGATGGATATTTTGGGGAAATGATTCTCCTCTATTCTAAATATGCTTCTTAAACGTTTTTCTGATCACTTTAACAGTATACCTTAGGCCCATGGGGGATTTTTGAAACGTGATTGTACAACTGATAATATTTTCACTTTGCAATGTCTTGTAGAAACGTATTTATCTAAACGTGGCGGACGTTTTACTGTATTAATGTAGACTTTAAGAAAGCATTTGATTCTGTTGATAGGAAATTACTGTGGTATTCAATAATGAATAAAGGTGTTCATGGTAAATTATTCTCTGTACTGAGAAATATGCATTCAAACATAAAAGCAGCTGTAAGAGTATCCAACACTGCCATTGCTGATTATTTTGATAGTTTAAGTGGAGTCAGACAAGGTTGTGTTATCAACCCGTTTTTATCTGCAATGTTTATTTCATTATTTCAATCCATGATGGAAGATGCAGATGTAAGAAGTATATTCATAGGTGAAGAATATTTGGAACTATTGTAATTATTGTATGCTGATTATTTATGTACTTTTTATGACAGTGTTATTGGTTTGCAAAGAAAGATTAACATTTTATGTAAATGTTGTAAATCATGGGGCAGACAGATACATATGGATAAGACAGAATTATTAGTTTTTACGACATTATGAGAAGTGGTATTTTGATGGAGAGCTGCTAAAGACATCAACTTATTATAATTATTTAGGTATTATGTTTTCTATTAGGTTGTCATGGACAGTGTGTACACATACTCGTGTTTCAAAAGCCAATGAAGCTTTGTTTGTTATTAAGCAATAACAGCATCAATACCCAAATATTCCTGTAAATATTTTATTTAAGTTTGATCGTAAACTAAAACCTTTTTTGTTATATTGGACGAAGGTGTGGGGCTTCCAAGAAAGAGCTGTAATTGATAGATTTCATGATAATTGGTGTAAATATGTATTGGGTGTTGGTAAACATGTACCAAGTAGTGCAGCTTAGCCGACTGTGGTAGACATGGACTTTATATAGATAACTACCAAAAATATGTAAAAAGTACTGGTGTAAATTGTTAGGGATGTCAGATGATCATTATCCAAGACCATGTTACCTACTTATTAACGCCGTGATATAACTGGAAAACTGTTAAAAGCAGCGTTAAACCAAACTCACTCACTACTTATTAAGCAGTTAGATTCGTCAGGAAGGATTCAAAACGACTTGCACATTATAAGATTATTAAGTCATTGCTGACTGTTGAATATTATGTTACATACATCAATGTTAGGCAATTAAGAAGATATGAACTGCCGTTGGGTTGTGATATCAGATGTAAAGAAGCTATAACTGTTAACCGAATTTGTAGGATGTGTAATAAAAATAGCATTAAAGATGAGCTCCATTTTATATTTGATTGCGAGGCATATGTATTGCTGAGAAATAGGTACGTACCGAAGTGGCATATTTCATCAATAAAAATTTCATAAATTACTGACTTCTAATGATGTGTCAATTCTTAACAATTGTGCTAAGTTAGTTAAAGAAGCATTAAAATGTAAATATGTCATCTGCCGCCTCATTGCCATATATATATATATATATATATATATATATATATATATATATATATATATATATATATATGATATTGTTGCATCAGCTGTGTACATGGGCCGATGGCCTACGTACAAAACAGAAGTAAACTTACTATTGTATCATGGTCAGTTTACGAATAACGTGCAATCGTTTAGGGCCAGGTGTCTGCCTTCAGATATCTTTTTATCCTTCGTATCTTTATGCACTTTCATCCTATCAGGCGATACATCTTTCGTAAAATAAAGTTTTGAAAGCACGTGCACAGCAACAGCTGCTGTTACCATATGTGATGTCAGAATACAATACCTATAAAATTGTGTTTGTTAATAGGTGCTTGGTTGGAAATATCTGACACCGCATTATCTCACAAGTCATAAACACATGATCTAAACAAGGAAGTAAATGTGAAACCAGGAGCTTTGAATTTGTCCACGACGGAAGGAGATCTAAAATAGACGATAACTAAAGTAGAACCCTGGTGATGTCCTGGTTGTACAGACAGGGGGACTGCCCGCACACAGTGACAGTCTCTCTGTAAGTTGTTCATGTTTAATACTGTTATATACTCAAACATACTGAAGAACGTAAACTTTGACAATAGGCATACGCGTTTGTTCTCATGATGACATTTCATATTTTCAAATCAATAGTATTTTAGCATCAGGTTTTAGCATCAGTGTTTTGGAAGAAACTATTTAAATATCACTTCTGCCGATTTTTTTAGAGTAACTGTCTTTGTTGACATTTGAACCTGTTGCCCACACTTATCTGAAATGATCTTGTGAAGAATGGGAAAGGGACCATCGAGAAAAACTCGAGCTGTGACAGAGAGGAGACGTCCACAAGGGAGACAATCCACACCATCAATAATACTAGATGGCGCTGTGGCTGGACCATCCACAGACGCTCCAGCTTTGACAGAGGGGAGTCAAAAGCAGGGGAGACAATCCACAGACGCTCTAGCTGTGACAGAGGGGCGTCAACGGCAGGGGAGACAATTCACAGACGGTCTAGCTGTGACAGAGGGGAGTCAAAAGCAGGGGAGACAATCTACACCAACATCAACACTAGATGGCGCTGTGGCTGGACCATCCACAGACGTCCAAGCTGTGACAGAGGGAAGTAAAAAATAGGGTAGACAATCCACAGACGCTCTAGCTGTGACACATGTGAGTCAAAAGCAGGGGATAAAATCCATACCGATATCAACGCTAGATGGCGCTGTGGCCGGACCATCTACAGACGCCCAAGCTGTGATAGAGGTGAGCCAACAGCAGGGGAGACAATCCACACCAACATTAACACTAGATGGCGCTGTGGCTGGACCGTCCACAGACGTCCAAGCTGTGACAGAGGGGAGAAAAAAATAGGGTAGACAATCCACAGACGCTCTAGCTGTGACACGTGGGAGTCAAAAGCAGGGGATAAAATCCATACCGATATCAACGCTAGATGGCGCTGTGGCCGGACCATCTACAGACGCCCAAGCTGTGATAGAGGTGAGCCAACAGCAGGGGAGACAATCCACACCAACATTAACACTAGATGGCGCTGTGGCTGGACCATCCACAGACGTCCAAGCTGTGACAGAGGGGAGTAAAAAATAGGGTAGACAATCCACAGACGCCCAAGCTGTGATAGAGGTGAGCCAACAGCAGGGGAGACAATCCACACCGACATCAACGCTAGATGGCGCTGTGGCCGGATCATTCACAGACGCTATAGCTGTGACGCAGGGGCGTGAACAGCAGGGGAGACAATCCACTTCCACAACCACACACAACTTCATAGGTGAGCTAGTCTTCCCTTGTCATCATGGTGGCCTTGTGTTTGGAGCAGTCCCTTGTCATGCTGAAGCCCATGGTTAGATTCAGTACAGGTTTACAATGAGTGATGTCTTCTGTTGATGTCTCCCAATTTGGTATATCACGTCAATATCTGTAAAGTAGCATTATAGATTACGCAACTTATAAGATGTAAGCTAGGAATAAAAAATGATATTTTAAGATCTATATTTTAAGTAGCCTGAAACATGCCTCAAGTTAAATATAACGGCATCATGGTTTCATATGTTGCGAACAAACGACCATCTTCACGAAGGAATGGAACACACAAATATGCACACACACACTGAACATGCACATGGACCAATATGTGTGTAAATACACACCGGTAATTTAATGTTTAGCCCACCTTATTAGTGTCAACGTGAGGTTATGTCATAGGTGTTCCTCCATTGTCAATCAAACCTTTACTCTGTTGGATATCACTGTTTTCTCACTGACTGTTTGTCTGTGTATTTTACAACAATTTATCATATAGAGTGTAGTCCAAAGACTTTCATCAGAGGAAATAAATCAACATTTATATTTAATACACAATCTATTTAATCTGTCATATGACGACAACACAAATGAATATGATGGAAGTGGAGTCACTTCGTTTCATTGCATCTGTTTGGATTGAATTAAAATGCTTTAATAATTGAAATGGTAAATCGCTTTCTTATCACAGTTAAGGTAGCGAGATGTACCTGTATGATGAATATAAACACTCGGCCTCCTTTTTGTGAGAGACAATATTCTGCTTTAACCTGACCAGTACCTCCAGGTTGTTACGTATCCCAGTACTAGTATGACCTGTTCAACTCCTCGAACGTTGTTTCCCTGCTCCAGGTTGTTCAGTATCCCAGTATGACTTGTCCAACTCCTGTAACGTTGTTGTCCTGCTCCAGGTGTTCAGTATCCCAGTATGACCTGTCCAACTCCTCTAACGTTGTTTTCCTGCTCCAGGTGTTCAGTATCCCAGTATGACCTGTTCAACTCCTCGAACGTTGTTTCCCTGCTCCAGGTTGTTCAGTATCCCAGTATGACCTGTCCAACTCCTCTAACGTTGTTTTCCTGCTCCAGGTGTTCAGTATCCCAGTATGACCTGTTCAACTCCTCGAACGTTGTTTCCCTGCTCCAGGTTGTTCAGTATCCCAGTATGACTTGTCCAACTCCTGTAACGTTGTTGTCCTGCTCCAAGTTGTTCAGTATCCCAGTATGACCTTTTAAACTCCTCTAACGTAGTTTCCTTGCTCCAGGTTGTTCAGTATCTAAGTATGACCTGTCATATCCTCGAACATTGTTTTCCTGCTCCAGATTGTTCAGTATCCCAGTATGACCTGTCCAACACCTTTTACACTTCAGTGGAGGCTGTGCATCACGTGATGAGTGATAGTGAACAGTCATTTCTTATAAACATAACGCTCTGTGACCACTGAACCATCTTTTGTCTATGATAGAACAGATTAAATATAAGACAATGAAATGTTTTGGATAGAACGCAAACCATGTTTTAAGTTCCTTTTGCAAAATGACAATATCCTTGCTTTATTTAGAAAGTCTCCAATTTTGTATTTTTTCAAATTAAGCCCCAACCACTGCCCATTTTTGTGCAAAAATCTGCACCAGATTGTTTGGCGGGTGCTGTTGGTACGGCAAGACATGCTTACCTTTTTGCGAACGTCGAGTGTCTTCACTGATATGGCACTTGTGAAGAGCAACCTCCTCGTGGTGAGTGCTGGGTAGCGCTAATAGCTCTTCCCCCGTGTGGAACCGGTGTAGAATATTTCCACAGCCTCCCATTGCTGGTCGTATGAGGCGACTAAAATGGGCAACCTGTTTGCCGTGGGTTGCGTCCCTGTGTCGGCGGAGGACGGGAGTCTGGTAGTTGAGGGCACTGGTTCCTGGAACTGTGTTCCTTTGCCCAACACACTACTTCGACCCTTACTTCGCCTAGACGGGTGGTAAGATGGGCCCGGTCTTATCAATCGGCTGGTCATGCCAGGCCCTGTGCGTAACAATTCAATGTTTTACATTTGCTTGTATTTTGCTTGTCACAAATGTATTGTTTGGTATGTATAACATAACTGTTGTAAATTATATTGCCTAGAGTCCTATGCCAGAAGGCGGTGGCTCATGGGCCAATCTGGTAATGTTGACCGCTGAATTCTGTATGTCTCTAAGTTATTGTTATTGGCAGAACCAGCTTAGCAATAAATTTAGTAGACAAATATAGCTATTCATGTCATATTTACTGGAGTATTACATCCCTGTAGCCCTGGTGTTTTGCATTTTGGATATCCAATGCAATAAGACATCGTCCTTGTTGATACTCGATGGTGGGTGGGGAGCAGGGGTGCCGAAACACTTCCATTCATAATGTCTCACACATACTCTGGTTCGAAAAGGAAACATTTAGATGCCAGCTCTTCTGATGAAGACGCTGATCAACAATTAGATTCCTGGGCTCGATTCATCGTAATTGAAGCATCAGATCATCAGCCGATGAAATTAAATCCGTTTGCCATTTCAAAGGCCATCAATGGCTGCTGTGGCGAAGTTAAAAATGTCACTCGCCTTCGTAATGGCTCCATACTTGTGGAGTGTATACGGAGACAGCAATCTCTAAATTTGTTATCACTTAGCCAGTTTGCAAACGTGGAGGTTGCTGTCTCAGCACACAGAACCTTGAACTCATGTCGAGGCATCGTAAGAGACAGAGCTCGTTGTCTGTCTGACATGAGTGAGGATGAGATTGTTCTAGAATTGACAAAACAAGGTGTTACTGCGGTGAAGCATTTTACCAGAAAACAAAATGACACTACCATCAAGACCAATACCTATCTCTTCACTTTTTCACTTTCCAGAATCCCTTAATCAATAAAAGCTGGATATTTTAATATCGGAGTGGAGGTTTATGTACCAAACCCCCTCCGATGTTACAAATGTCAAAATTTTGGACATGGCGCTAAGACCTGCACCATCAGTTCAGTATGTGTCCGCTGCAGTGGCTCGCATGAAAATACTGAGTGCACAAATGCTATTAAATGTGCAAATTGCGATGGGGACCACTTGGCCTCATCCAAGCTTTGTCCATATTTTGTCTTACAATCAAAAATATTGAAAATTAAACACACGAATAATGTCTCTTTTCGTGATGCCAAAAAATTAGTTGAATCCCAATAACCAATCACTTCTACTAAGTCCTATTCAGCAGCAGTAACTTCAACTCCTAATGTCCATGTTGCTACAGCATCTACAGGATGCCAAACAACCATATCATGGGTTAATGATCAGCAGATGCTTGTAAATACCACACCTCAAACATCTTTGGTGGATGATACGATAAAGGTAACATCAGCCTCACAGACAGAGGATCCGCATTCACAGCAGGCTTCACGTACAACATCAGAACCGGAATCAACACTTCAAAGAGATATCCATTTAACAAAAACAGAAAAAAAAGAAACTGAAAAAAACATCCAAGGCCCTCCAACACTTGAAGGCGCCTTCTTCTCAGTCCACGACTGTTAAGGTTCATAATCAATTTGAACCTTTAGCGATGGAGGTCACTCCATCACAATCAGACCATGGGAGTAGACCTCCCTCCCGATCAAGATCCCCAGTAGAACCACCATGAACAGTTCTAAACCTATTGTACAGTGGAATTGCCGAGGACTAAAGAACAATTTTAATGATTTGCAACTATTAACACAAGATTTGCAGCCATCAGCCTTTTGTCTTCAGGAAACTTACTTTAAAAATACAGATCAACTCAACATCAGACAATATGATTCCTATCATTTCTTTTCACCTCCAGGAGCTAAGGCAACTGGGGGTTCTTCAGTCTTGGTGAGGCAGGGTGTTATTCATAGCCCTGTTTCCCTTAATACCCCTCTACAAGCTACCGCAGTTCGTATCACCATGCACATTGTTTTTACTCTGTGCTCTCTTTAATTTCCTCCACCTGCATCTCTTCAACAGTCCGATCTTCAAGCTCTCTATAACCAGCTTCCTAAACCCTGTGTTATAATGGGTGATATGAACGGTCATAATCCACTTTGGGTAGTGATCATACAAGCAATAACGGCAAGCTCCTGGAAGATTTTATCTCCAACAATACTCTTTGTCTTTTCAATGATAATTCGAAAACATATTTACATCCTGGTACAGGTACATATTCTTCTCTGGATTTGTCTGTTTCCGATTCCAACCTGTTGAATGAATTCGAGTGGTCAGTCCACGATGACCTCTGTGGAAGTGACCACTTTCCAACCATATTAAACCCTATTACACCATCTGATGTTCCTCCATCATCTCGATGGAACTTTACAAGCCAACTGGCCTCTATATGACATTCTCTGTACAGGCACACTAACACCTGATCGCTTTCCTGACATTCCTGATCCGATTCAATGCTTTTCTGATGAACTCAACAAAATAGCTGAAGAATGTGTTCCAAAGTCCTCTGGAATTCCACACATACGTAAACCATGGTTTACCGATGACTGCAAGCGAGCTAGGAGGGCGAGGAAAAAAGCAAAGCATTATTTCCGCCGCCACCCTATGGTCCATAATCTAAATAAATTAAAAATTTTAAACGCTAAAGCAAGGCGAACTTTCAAACAAAGTAAACGTCAATCTTGGCGAAACTATGTGTCAAAAATAAATTCTCGAACGCCCATCTCCAAAGTATGGAACATGATCCAAAGGATCCAGGGTAAGGGCACAAAAACTAGTATTCACCATCTTAAAAATGGGGACCAACTACTTACTCATAAATCAGATATTGCTAATAAACTTGGTGAAACTTTGGCTAAACACTCTTCCTCATCTAACTATGTACCTCAATTCCAAAAGTATCAAAAACAGCAAGAAAAGAAACCTATTAATTTTAATTCCGATAATGGGGAAGATTATAATGAACTATTCTCTATTCATGAACTCCACACTGCCCTTGGACAAGCTCATGATACTGCTACAGGAGTTGATAACATACATTATCAACTACTGAATCACTTACCTGACTCATCTTTACAAACACTATTGAATATTTTTGATGAAATTTGGACCTCAGGGAAATTTCCTCCTTCATGGCGTGATGCCATAGTTGTCCCGATACCAAAACCTGGTCGAGATCATACTGACCCATCAAATTACCGACCAATATCATTAACAAGCTGCGTTTGCAAAACCATGGAACGCATGATAAACAATCGACTAGTTTGGTACCTGGAGTCCAATCATCTTATTACTAATATACAATGTGGTTTCCGGAAAAACAGAAGTACCATCGACCATTTGGTCGCTTAGAATCATTTGTTAAAAATGCCATAATAAATAAACAACATGCAGTGTCTATCTTTTTCGATCTCGAAAAAGCATATGACACTACATGGAAACATGGTATTTTAAAAGATTTACATGATTTTGGATTACAAGGCCGTTTGCCTCAATTTATATCACAATTTTTAACTGACAGGCAATTTCAGGTCCGCGTGGGTTCTACCCTGTCTGATCATTATAATCAGGATCAGGGTGTCCCACAAGGAAGCATCTTGTCTGTCACATTGTTTAGTATAAAGATAAATAGTTTGTCTAAAGTTTTAAATGATTCGATTGATGGATCGCTCTTTGTGGATGATTTTAATATTTCTTGTCGTGGCAAAAACATGCATACTATTGAAAGGCAACTACAGCTATGTTTAAATAAAATCCAGAAATGGTGTCTCGAAAATGGTTTTAAATTTTCAAAATCTAAAACCAACTGCATACATTTTTGTAGAAAATATAAACCCCATAAAGATCCAGATTTAATTTTAGATAACACTCCCATTAAAGTTGTAAAGGAAGCCAAATTCTTAGGTCTAATTTTCGATCATCATTTGACCTTTCTGCCCCACATTAAATACTTAAAGAGTAAATGTTTGAAGGCCCTAGATTTATTAAAAGTTGTTTCAAATTCTAAGTGGGGTGGGGATAAAAAAACCCTCCTCCAACTATATCGAACACTTATCCGCTCTAAACTTGATTATGGCTCCATCATATATGGTGGGGCTTGTAAGAGCAATTTAAAATTACTTGATACCATTCATCATCAGGGCCTGAGGCTTTGCCTCGGAGCCTTCAGGACTTCGCCTATTCATAGTTTGTATGTGGAAGCTAACGAGCCTTCCCTAAAACACCGTCGCATTAAATTAGCTCTCCAATATATCTCTAAATTACGTTCCAATAACTCCAATCCAGCATATGAATGTGTTTTTAATCCCCTTTACGGTAATCTATTCAAAACTAAATCTTCTCTTATTCCACCACTAGGAATACGACTACAAGCAGATATTTCTGCTGCTAAAATAAACCTTGGTAATATAGCCCCCACTCAGCTTTTCTCTTCTCCACCATGGCAGTTAGTACATCCAGAGGTGGATCTAACTTTAACTAAACTGAAGAAATCTGACACAAATCAACTAATTCATCAACAACAATATAATGAATTAAGGAACACATATAATACTTACAAATCCATATTTACAGATGGATCCAAGGATGGTGCCGCTGTTGCCAGCGCCACTGTCATTGGATCCAGAAGCATATCATCTAGATTACCGAATGACAGTTCTATTTTTACAGCAGAATCGCAGGCAATATTAACTGCTCTTAAATATATAATTACCCAATCTAAACATAAACGGTTCATTATCTTCTCTGATTCACTTTCCTGTCTTCAGGCAATTAATAATTTATCTTGTCATCATCCACTTTTACGTGAAATCATTGAACTACAAAATGATCTTGCTACTGGCCAATACGACATCGTCTTTTGTTGGTTACCAAGCCATGTTGGTATCATTGGTAATACAATGGCCGATGCTGCTGCAAAAGCAGCACTCACCAAATCTGTGACACCACTTCTTCTACCATATTCTGATTATAAACCCATAATTAGATCTTACATCACTGATCTAATGCAAAAGAAGTGGGACACCCAAGTCGGTATAAATAAATTACATGCAATTAAACCAAATATCGGTTACACCTACTTGGGTTGTCAGTCCAGATTTGAGGAGGTCATAATACGACGATGTCGTATTGGCCATAGCAGGTATACAAATGAATTTTTATTGAAAGGTGAGGATCCTCAATTTTGTATCCCTTGTGATGAAAGAATCACCGTCAAGCACATCCTGCTTGATTGTGTTGATTTTTCCATCACAAGGGATCAGTATTTCAAAGTTTTCACTATGAAGGACCTTTTTACACAGGTAAGTATTCATTTTATTCTTGATTTTTTAAAGGAAATTGAATTAATTCATAAATTTTGATTATTATATATTGTAAATAAATACATTCCTTTTATATTTGGTTAAATAAATCAATAACTGAGATTGTTAGTGGCTATATCCTGGAAGGGGATTAAAGTAGTGTAAAATTATTGTCCCCCTGAGAGGGTATGTAAGTCCTCGTCTTTCAAAGTATATTTATTTCAGCCACGTTTTTATTCGTAGTATATATGTTCGTTTAACTTTGGCTAAACTTGTCAATAATCGCCAACAGCTGAAGGGATGATGTAAATCCGGCTGGGGTCCATGCAGGTAGCAAAAGTACTGTAAGTCCCCATGGACCCTAGCATGGTGATCTACCTTCAGTTCCTGGCGATCTATAGCCCGTTTTTATAATGTCATGTATATGTATAGTGCTATTGATTTTATGATTACATACTAGTTTTAAATTTATTGCTGTGATAAGTCTAGTTGTTTTACTGTCCCGCGTTGACAGGTTTTTACATCCGTTTCAAAATATGTATTATATTTAACTGTTGATAGTCACGATATGGCTGAAATACTGCCGATGTGACTTAAAGTTTTAACTCACTCACTCACTCACTTCACTGATATTCAATGATCCCTTTATATGATTTCTTTAGGATCTATGGCAGGATCAATAATAACTTTTTAGTTCCATATCGCAAACATAATGTTAAATGCTTTTTTAGCTTTAAAAGCAATACTTTCCAGTATTCGCAATTATGTGTTGATGTGCTCTGATTTAGCCCCAACTTATGTATCAATACTTAATTATGTGATGATGTGGTGTAATACTTTTATGTCCATGTTTTCACATCAGGATCAAGCAGCTGAATGAAGTGTTTAAGGAAACTAACACTCTTCATAAAGCAGAAGAACTTCTGAAAAGGCACAAGCATGTGGCAATTATTGGAGCTCCTGGAGAAGGAAAAACAAGCACTGCTCTCAAGATATGTGAGAAATATCTCCACAAAAAATATGAAGTTGTGTTTGTAGATAATTTTGAGATATTTGATGTGGATACAATCATTCAACGAACATGTAACATGCTGGTTGTGTTTGATGATATATTTGGTTCTGTGACGGTTCCTTCTAATTGGGAGAAAATTCACAAAGTCTCGACTGCCCTGGTTGACGCTTCATTTCAACAGGAACAAGATGCCATGAAGCAGAAATCAAATAAGCAAGAAGAGACTCAAGCAGATGAGATGCAAAACAAAGTCCACAAGCTCCACTTTATTTTCATATCCAGAAGCAACTGGAATGAAGGACGTGGAAGAATGCACCAGTTCAAGGTAAATCTCTTCAAGCCTGAAAGTGTCATTGATATGACCAAGACCGGCCTGACTACCGAGGAGAAGGAATCTATTATGAATTCGTTCGAGAAAAGAAGTAAAAAATGTGATATCTCCATTCTTGAAAAGAACACCATTACTCAGTTAGGTGACAGCATGTTTGGATTTCCCCTGATCTGTCAACTGTATTGTACCAACCCAGCCTTCCAGATGTACAACATTATTGACTTCTTCCAGAAACCTGTGACCTACCTGAGAGGAGACCTTGACGCCATTGTCCGTGAAGGCAGCAGCAGGTCGGCAACTCTCGTTCTCCTTGTTCTGTGTGGAGGGAAGTTGGACCTTGTCTCCTTTAAAGCGAAAGAGAAGAATCTCACCAATCTGTTTCAGGCTGTAAAGGAGGAGATCGCGTCTTGCACTCAAACTGACATTGGCAAAGAGATTCGCAACTTTACTGGCACTTATTGTACGGTGGAGAATCATGTAGCCTCATTCTCACATCCATCCATCCACGATGCTGCAGCATGTGCCTTGGGGAATCTCAATGAAGTCTTTGTACTGGAACATTGTTCTCTGCAGTTTTTACTTGAAAAAGTAAGGCTCAAAAAGAATGGTGACCTGCAAACAAGCTACACTGATGATGTCACAAACATGATCTACATCACCTCAGGTCTGCACCCGTTAGTGATCAGCAGGTTGGTGGAGGGTGTCCGAGAAGGATGCTTCAGATGGACAGTAGGCCACCCTGTACTCAGCTGTGTTCAAATAGTCTCCGGGTTCTTGACACAGATGACGACAGACTTGCCTGATGTTGTTCACAGAAAAGATAAGTGGTCAGGTGAATGTTTTCTTTTGGGCTTCATTGTCAACTAACCATTCACTGTTTGAACGCTCAGTGTCACTGATGTGTAGAGAGGGAAGTCTTTCACATTCTGTACTTGCTGACTTCTATGAGATTATCATAGACTGTACACAGCATGGCAATCTCAGGCATCTTAAACATATTGCTGCTGTACTCAAACAACATGGGGAATACGATGTAGACAGGAGGACAAAGGGAGAGAGGACTCTGCTGATGATTGCTGCTGAGGCAGGACAGTTGGATGTGTTCAACATCCTCCTCAAGAAGGAGCTTATGTTTCAGCGACAGACAAAGATCGTTACAACTGTCTTCATCTTTCATGTAAATCAGGAAGCAAAGATATAGTAAATGTTATCATTGAGAAGTTTCAGCATCTGGTCAATGGTCGTGACAGAAAGGGAAACACTCCTGCAATGTTGTGTGCCAAGTCAGGGCAGGTTGAACTCCTCAAGTGTCTTGTTTTAAACAAAGCAGATCTTACTATCAGGAATGATAACAATATAAACACTTTCGACATAGCATGTATAAACGGCCATGTATCAGTTGTAGAATATCTTCTGACATGTGAACACATGAGCATCCACAGAAGAGACAGATGGTGGAAACTAACCAAAGGTACAAAGGCATCTGTGAGTGGACACTATGATGTTTATACTCTTCTTGTATCTGGAGCTGATCTGTTACTTACTGATAAATACAACAGTCACCTCCTAATGTCAGTATTTCACGGAGGTGACGTGTCTATAGTGAAACACGTGCTGCCCTTAAAAACATTTGACATCAACAGACGAGAAACATCTCGGAAACAAACAGCAGTTATGATAGCAGCTGAAAAAGGACACAATGATGTTTATAATCTTCTTGTGTTGGAGGGAGCTGTTCTGTCACTTACTGATGGTGACAACATGGACTGCCTGATTTTGGCATGTTTTGGAAATAAGGTGTCTGTAGTGAAACAACTGCTGTCCTTGAAAACATTTGACATCAACAGACGAAACAGATCACGGAAACAAACAGTAGTTATGATGGCAGCTAAAAGAGGACACTATGATGTTTATGATCTTCTTGTGTTGGAGGGCGCTGATCTGTCACTTACTGATAAAAACAACAACGACTGCCTGATGTTGGCATGTTATGGGTGTTAATTGTCTGTAGTGAAGCACCTGCTATCCTTGAAAACATTTGACATCAACAGACGAAATGGATCACGGAAACAAACAGCAGTTATGGTGGCAGCTGAAGAAGGACACTATGATGTTTATAATCTTCTTGTGTTGGAGGGAGCTGATCTGTCACTTACTGATAAAAACAACAACGACTGCCTGATGTTGGCATGTTATGGGGGTTACTTGTCTATAGTGAAGCACCTGCTATGCTTGAAAACAATTGACATCAACAGACGAGATAGATCAAGGAAACAAACAGCAGTTATGATGGCAGCTGAAAGAGGACACTATGATGTTAATAATGTTCTTGTGTTGGAGGGAGCTGATCTGTCACTTACTGATAAAAACAACAACGACTGCCTGATGTTGGCATGTTATGGGGGTTACTTGTCTGTAGTGAAGCACCTGCTATCCTTGAAAACATTTGACATCAACAGACGAAATGGATCACGGAAACAAACAACAGTTATGGTGGCAGCTGAAGGAGGACACTATGATGTTTATAATCTTCTGGTGTTGGAGGGAGCTGTTATGTCACTCACTGATGAAAACAAAAACGACTGCCTGATGTTGGCATGTTGTGTCAATCTGTATTTTCACATACTGAAGAGGCCACAGGCCTATAGTACAATTTGAAGAATATACAATTTTATACAATTTATGTACATATCTCACCAAATCACCTCACGTCATTCCACCTCGCATCTCAACGCAGTCACATAATTTCACACATACAGTACAATATCATACCCTCTCATTTCATAATTTCTATTTTACCATATCACAACTTGTTATATCATACAACATATTCTATAACATCATATCATATTGTATCATTATTATAACATCATACTATATAGCATTAATTCATATACCATTATCATATCATAACATACCATACATACCATCGTACCATATATCACACCTATATCATATCACATTTCAACATGTCATATCACACAACACATTAGCAATTTCATAGCTTGTCCCATCATATCTTATCATATCATACCATATAATGCCATGTCATTCCATGCCAATTATTTTCATATAAATGATTCAATATCTATTCAACACTGGAAGACCGCAAGCCATAAAATATGTACACTAAAAAAACAAAACAAAAAACTCACCCCAGTATTTACACAATTTTTATAATACACATAACATATTGCATGTTGGCATGTTATGGGGGTTACTTGTCTATAGTGAAGCACCTGCTATCCTTGAAAACATTTGAAATCAACAGACGAAATAGATCACGGAAACAAACAGCAGTTATGATGGCAGCTAAAAGAGGACACTATGATGTTTATGATCTTGTGTTGGAGGGTGCTGATCTGTCACTTACTGATAAAAACAACAACGACTGCCTGATGTTGGCATGTCAGGGGCGTAACGTGTGTATAGTGAAACACCTCCTGTCCTTGAAAACATTTGAAATCAACAGACGAAATAGATCACGGAAACAAACAGTAGTTATGATGGCAGCTAAAAGAGGACACTATGATGTTTATGATCTTCTTGTGTTGGAGGGCGCTGATCTGTCACTTACTGATAAAAACAACGACTGCCTGATGTTGGCATGTCAGGGGCGTCACGTGTATATAGTGAAACACCTCCTGTCCTTGAAAACATTTGACATCAACAGACGAGAGAGATCACTGAAACAAACAGCAGTTATGATGGCAGCTAAAAGAGGACACTATGATGTTTATGATCTTCTTGTGTTGGAGGGCGCTGATCTGTCACTTACTGATAAAAACAACAACGACTGCCTGATGTTGGCATGTCAGGGGCGTCACGTGTGTATAGTGAAACACCTCCTGTCCTTGAAAACATTTGACATCAACAGACGAGAGATCACTGAAACAAACAGCAGTTATGATGGCAGCTGTAAGAGGACACTATGATGTTTATAATCTTCTTGTGTTGGAGGGCGCTGTTCTGACACTTACTGATAAATACAACAATGACTGCCTGATGCTGGCATGTATTGGAGGTAACATGGCTATTGTGAAACACCTGCTGTCCTTGAAAACATTTGACATCAACAGACGAGATAGATCAAGGAAACAAACAACAGTTACGATGGCAGCTGAAAGAGGACACTATGATGTTTATAATGTTCTTGTGTTGGAGGGAGCTGATCTGTCACTAACTAATGAAGACAACGATGAATTTGGACATGTGAGGGAAGCAGCGTGTCCATAGTGAATCACCTCTTTTGCTTAAAACATCTGGCCAAGGTGAATGAAAATTCAGCCATAAAAATAACGAGTCCATTACTGAAGTGAGTCAGTTTGACACAGACCCAGTCACGGGCATAAACACGAAAGTTTCTGAGTTTGCCCACGTGCTACCGGAGTCTGCACGTGCAGCATTCGGTGTAAAGTGTTATCGACCCTGGAAGTACCCAAGACAGATTAAAAACAAGCCATGATTTATGCCAAAATGTGTGTTAAACATATTTATTTCCGTAAATTGTACACGTACTGGATTTGTGAGTGGTACGACTTATATATATACGTTCCATTCATCAAAAAAAAGTACAGAAGAGGTAGCAGTAACACCAGTGGATATGATGGAAGCTTTGTAAACTGTTTAGTGATCAATTTGTCTGTTAAATATAATCATGAAGGATACTAGACAATCCGTAACCATGTTGATTTGTACCCAACGAAAATGGTTAACCCCTACCTAAAAGTCTCGCCAGATTTGTACCTGTTTTGGAGCATTCAGATTCTTTTTGGCTGACCCGTACCCAAATATGGCGGAGCTGTATACAAATTTGGATGACCCGTACCCACTTATTTTTTAAAGCAAGATGCCCGAAACTGGGTTGTTTTAACGGGTATAGACCATGAACACGTGTTTCTAATCATTTATGCAACACTAAATTCTTTTATATTCTGACCTGCACTTTTATATAGATCTGTTCATGGCACTATTACATTTCCAAAATTCATTCATTTTACATTTCAAACATTCATTCATTATACATTTCAAACATTTATTCATTTTACATGCAAATATTCATTATTTTAAATTTCAAACATTCATTCATTATACATTTCAAACATGCATTCATTGTACATTTCAAACATTCATTCATTATACATGCAAATATTCATTCATCATAAATTTCAAATATTCATTCATTATACATATCAAACATTCATTCATTATAAATATCAAACATTCATTCATTATACATATCAACCATTCATTCATTATACATTTCACACATTCATTCATTATACATTTCAAACATTTATTCATTATACATGCGAATATTCATTCATTATAAATTTCAAACATTCATTCATTATACATATCAAACATTCATTAATTATACATATCAAACATTCAATCATTATACATATCAAACATTCATTCATTATAAATCTCATACATTCATTCATTATACATATCAAACATTCATTCATTATTCATATCAAACATTCATTCATTATACATTTCAAACATACATTCAATCATTCATTGGTGAATGAGGGGCGGTCGGGTAGCTTTGTTGTTCGATTCTCCACATGGTTACAATGTATTTGTCCTCAAGTTGCCTTTATTTCACAACTCAATCAAAAGAGAGCGTGCCAGCAGAAGTCTGTAAGCTGTTGTCTCTCTCCATAACCTGAAGAGTTTGCCTTGGTGTGACAAATGATATAGGTTTGTATTGGGTTCGGATTCGCTCTTTAGTCATACGAGTCATCCAGTCGATTAGGTACGAGTGGGTACGGGTTGTCCAACATGTTGGTACGAGTCATCCAGTTGATTAGGAACAAGTTGGTACGCGTTGTCCAACACTTGGGTACGAGTCATCCAGTTGATTAGGAACGAGTGGGTACGGGTTGTCCAACACTTGGGTATGAGTCATCCAGTTGATTAGGAACGAGTGGGTACGGGTTGTCCAACACTTAGGTACGAGTCATCCAGTTGATTAGGAACGAGTGGGTACGGGTATCTAACACTTGGGTACGAGTCATCCAGTCGATTAGGAACGAGTGGGTACGGGTTGTCCAACACTTGGGTACGAGTCATCCAGTTGATTAAGAACGAGTGGGTACGGGTTGTCCAACACTTGGGTACGAGTCATCCAGTTGATTAGGAACGAGTGGGTACATTTATCCAACACTTGGGTACGAGTCATCCAGTTGATTAAGAACAAGTGGGTACGGGTATCCAACACTTGGGTACGAGTCATCCAGTTGATTAGGAACGAGTGGGTACGGGTTGTCCGACGCTTGGGTCTGAGTCATCCAGTTCATTAGGAACGACGGTACGGGTATCTAACACTTGGGTACGAGACATCCAGTTGATTAGGAACGAGTGGGTACTGACGCTATGTTGGTGTCAAATATTGTAAATTTAATTAATGTGGTTTTAATTAATTAATTGATGTATGTCATGTTACCATTTGTTACCCACTAGTTATTGAAGATTTCCCGATTCCTCTAGCGTGTTGTAGAGTATATTTCACTTTGGATATTAATGGTAATTAAACTTGATTGCACTGAATGACTTATTCCATCCGCTGTTTGTCATGTCTAAGGTTTCGGTGACCTGTCAATTATGTTTATGTTTGGCATAATGACTGTTAATAACTTGGATGTCCGTTTTCACATCAAAATCATAGATTCATGATAAAGTATTTTCCTGTTGTCTACACCATACATGCATTATTCAGACACATAGGCACACAATGTGTACGTTCCTGTATCTCTTGAATTTGTACCTGTAATATGATATTAGTTCCCTGGTCTGACATACCTTGCCGACAATTCAAGGCAATATTGACAATATGTTTGTCCGTTTTTTCAGTTAGCATTTGATAAGTATTTTAGTCCATCTTGTTACTGTCCGAATAATAACAGGACATATAGGAGAACATCAATACCTGGAATGAGGGTTTATTTGCCGCTTGGTCTGAACCGTGCTTGTCCTTAATTTTGTAATATCAGATATCAGCACAAATCAGTTTGTTTATCATATTTGATCTATTGTTGAACGTCGCCCTCAGCAATATTCCAGCTATATGACGGCGGTCTGTAAATAATCGAGTCTGGAACAGACAATCCAGTGATTGATATCGATCCACGCAATTGCCGTTCTATTCAGACACTTTGTATATCATGAGGACAATACCAATTGATAAAAGCAACTGATCGTTTTGTAAATTCCACTTGTTATAGAGTTAACCATCGCCTAAGATCGCAGCCACTGACGCTATGTTGGTGGCAAATATTGTGAATTTTATTATAAGAAATAAAATATTAAAGTAAATAATAAGATTTCAGATACTTTCCGTGTTACATTTTCATAGTTGATAGCTGTTCGCAGCACTTGTCAGACATGACCTAATTACCACTGTGCATCACTACGCTATTTACATCCATGAATAATCTACCGACTGATGATATATGCATTATTATCGTACAGGTTGATGTATGTGTTACCTCTAATAAATTCTCTTGATGTCCTCACTATTTCTACAGTGCCCTGATTGTTTTCGGACAAACATGACATTCGGGACATTACATTTAAAGCCTCAGTAAAGCCTTCAAAAAGTTGTATGGTAGACATGTGGAGACATTTCCAAATTTGACGCATCAGTGACAAAAATATTCTTGATGTAATTTCCTACTTTGACGTGTACAATTTTGTCATACAGGTACTTTATATGTATATAATTTTCCAATGTGCATACAGATTTCCATAACTTATTCACACAAAGAAATATAAAGTTAGAAGTTAAAAGTAAAGTGAACCTCAAGGGGGGCACGGGTGGCCCAGTGGTCTAAGGCGACGCGATTCTCTGTGCAGAGTTGCGTCCCTTGAGCACGCAAGAAACTTATGATTGTGGGTTCAAATCCCGGTTCGCCCCGATTATGTTTATAGGTTTGTCAGCACCATACCCGTGCTTGTGGGTTTCACTGAAGTGGTAAACGTCTGAGACCTGCATCACTTCGGGCTTTCCTCCCACATTAAGCTGACATGCCGTGATATGACTGGAATACTGTTAAAAGCGGCGTTAAACCCAACTCTCTCACTCACTCACTCACTCACTCACTCACTCACTCACAGTTGGCGCACTGACGTCACACAATACAAGGTATAATGTTAAATAATGTCACAGCTTGACCTGTCGGTCCCTTGTGACGTTGTCCGTCATTTGTAATGAAGGATGACTGATTGACGCCCCTAGCGAGTCAAGGGCAAGTTTCCGCTTCAGCATAAGATAAGCATAAATGTCAATCAAGTTAAGTCAATTTATTCATGTTCAGTCAAATCAAAGTCTATAATATCCATTGCATGTACATGTATAATCCAATGAAAATGCAGCATTTTACATTCTAACGATAGACAATGGTTATTGTATTTCTGTTGATATAATTATTACCGGCGTGTTGATATGAGTTGTTTTTTTTAAAATACTTTTAATGTTATATAGATTTACATTGTGTAACATGACATGTAATATACTTACATGTAATTGTGCCTTCAGTTTTGTATTTCCTTTTAAGTCCATTAAAGGGCAATATATCATCTTCATTACAGAGATCTTTAATAGTGTAAATTCCCTTTAAAAAACAATTTCTTATAATGAAATCGGTTTTTTAACTAAAGGTTACACCAAAGAGGTTATGATAGTACCTCTCCAATGTTTGTGGATGCATGGTACATCAGTGCATGCCATGCATCTAGCATCAATTACTTAGTTTGAAGTGTATACTATGCATGGTACATCAATTACTTAGTTTGAAGTGTATACCATGCATGTAGCATCAGTTACTTTGTTTGAAGAGTATACCATGCATGGTACATCAATTACTTAGTTTGAAGTGTATACCATGCACGGTACATCAATTACTTTGTTTGAAGTGTATTCTATGCATGGTACATCAATTACTTAGTTTGAAGTGTATATCATGCATGGTGCATCAATTACTTAGTTTGAAGTGTATTACTTAGTTTGAAGTGTATTCTATGCGTGGTACATCAATTACTTGGTTTGAAGTGTATATCATGCATGGTACATTTATAACTTAGTTTGAAGTGTATACGATGCATGGTTCATCAGCTACTTAGTTTGAAGTGTATATCATGTATTGTAGATCAATTACTTGGTTTGAAGTGTGTAGCATGCATGTAGCATCAATTCCTTAGTTTGAAGTGTATAACATGCATGGTACATCAGTTACTTAGTTTGAAGTGTATACCATGCGTGGTACATCAATTACTTAGTTTGAAGTGTATTACTTAGTTTGAAGTGTATTCTATGCGTGGTACATCAATTACTTGGTTTGAAGTGTATACGATGCAGGGTACATCAATTACTTAGTTTGAAGTGTATAAGATGCATGGTACATCAGTTACTTAGTTTGAAGTGTATACCATGCGTGGTACATCAATTACTTAGTTTGAAGTGTATACGATGCATGGTACATCAATTACTTAGTTTGAAGTGTATACCATTCATGGTACATCAGTTACTTAGTTTGAAGTGTATACCATGCATGGTACATCAATTACTTAGTTTGAAGTGTATACCATGCATGGTACATCAATTACTTAGTTTAAAGTGTATATCATGCATGGTACATCAATTACTTAGTTTGAAGTGTATACCATGCAGGGTACATCAATTACTTATTTTGAAATGTATACCATGCATGGTACATCAATTACTTAGTTTGAAGCGTATACGATGCATGGTACATCAATTACTTAGCTTGAAGTGTATACGATGCATGGTACATCAATTACTTAGTTTGAAGTGTATACCATGTATTGTAGATCAATTACTTGGTTTGAAGTGTATAGCATGCATGTAGCATCAATTACTTAGTTTGAAGTGTATACCATGCATGGTACATTTATAACTTAGTTTGAAGTGTATACGATGCATGGTTCATCAGCTACTTAGTTTGAAGTGTATATCATGTATTGTAGATCAATTACTTGGTTTGAAGTGTGTAGCATGCATGTAGCATCAATTCCTTAGTTTGAAGTGTATAACATGCATGGTACATCAGTTACTTAGTTTGAAGTGTATACCATGCGTGGTACATCAATTACTTAGTTTGAAGTGTATTACTTAGTTTGAAGTGTATACCATGCGTGGTACATCAATTACTTAGTTTGAAGTGTATACGATGCAGGGTACATCAATTACTTAGTTTGAAGTGTATACCATGCATGGTACATCAGTTACTTAGTTTGAAGTGTATACCATGCATGGTACATCAATTACTTAGTTTGAAGTGTATACCATGCATGGTACATCAGTTACTTAGCTTGAAGTCTATACGATGCATGGTACATCAGTTACTTAGTTTGAAGTGTATACCATCCATGGTAAATCAGTTACTTGGTTTGAGGTGTATCCGATGCATGGTACATCAATTAGTTGGTTTGAAGTGTATACGATGTATGGTACATCAATTACTAGGTTTGAAGTGTATACCATGCATGGTTCATTTATAACTTAGTTTGAAGTGTATACGATGCAGGGTACATCAATTACTTAGTTTGAAGTGTATACGATGCATGGTACATCAGTTACTTAGTTTGAAGTGTATATCATGTATTGTAGATCAATTACTTGGTTTGAAGTGTATAGCATGCATGTAGCATCAGTTACTTAGTTTGAAGTGTATAACATGCATGGTACATCAGTTACTTAGTTTGAAGTGTATACGATGCATGGTACATCAATTACTTAGTTTGAAGTGTATACGATGCATGGTACATCAATTACTTAGTTTGAAGTTTTTCCATGCATGGTGCATCAGTTACTTAGTTTGAAGTGTATACCATGCATGGTACATCAATTACTTAGTTTGAAGTGTATACCATGCATGGTGCATCAGTTACTTAGTTTGAAGTGTATACCATGCATGGTACATCAATTACTTAGTTTGAAGTGTATACCATGCATGGTACATCAATTACTTAGTTTGAAGTGTATACGATGCATGGTTCATCAATTACTTAGTTTGAAGTTTTTCCATGCATGGTACATCAGTTACTTAGTTTGAAGTGTATATCATGCACGGTACATCAATTACTTAGTTTGAAGTGTATTCAATTCATGGTGCATCAGTTACTTAGTTTGAAGTGTATACCATGCATGGTACATCAATTACTTAGTTTGAAGTGTATACCATGCATGGTACATCAATTACTTAGTTTGAAGTGTATACGATGCATGGTACATCAATTACTTAGTTTGAAATGTATACGATGCATGGTACATCAATTACTTAGTTTGAAGTGTATACCATGCATGGTGCATCAATTACGTTCGGCGCATCAGACGATATATCTTCCGGAATAGGAAACTTCAGGAATAAAGCATGTTCGGTAACAACAGCTTGTTTTATGGTACCTGACACTGTTCTTCTAGTACATACAAGAAATATACAAATTATGTAAACAAGATAGAAAATGTGAAACCAGGAGGTTTGAATCTGTGCATTACGGAAGGAGAATTCACATGGATCTAAAATTGACGATAACGAAAGTAGAACACTGGCTCCTTCCTGGTTGTTTGAAGTGTATACGATGCAGGGTACATCAATTACTTAGTTTGAAGTGTATACGATGCATGGTACATCAGTTACTTAGTTTGAAGTGTATATCATGTATTGTAGATCAATTACTTGGTTTGAAGTGTATAGCATGCATGTAGCATCAGTTACTTAGTTTGAAGTGTATAACATGCATGGTACATCAGTTACTTAGTTTGAAGTGTATACGATGCATGGTACATCAATTACTTAGTTTGAAGTGTATACGATGCATGGTACATCAATTACATCAATTACTTAGTTTGAAGTGTTAGTCTGATTTTTTCGCTTGATGACATTATATTCTTCTTCTTTTTTACACGTATTTCAGTATACGGTTTTAGGCTTAGTAATTATGTTTAGGTAACTGTTGCCTACATATCCAGAATGGTCTAGTGAAAAATCGGAATCGGACCATCGAGAAAATATTGAGCTGGGAGAGAGAGGAGACAACCGCAGGGGAGACCATCCACACTGACATTTACAGTAGATGGCGCTGTGGCTGGACCATACACATACAATGTGGCTGTAATGGAAGGGAGTCAACTTCACGGGAGACAATCCACACAAACACTAACAGTAGGTGGCATTGTGGCAGGACTATCCACAGACACTGTAGCTGTGACAGAGAAAATTCAAAAGCAGGGGAGACAATCCACAAAAACACCAACTCTAGATGGCGCTGTGGCCGGACCATCCACAGACACTGTAGTTGTGAGAGAGGGCAGTCAGCAGCAGGAGAGACAATCCACACAAACAGCAACACTAGATGGCGTTGTGGTAGGACTATCCACAGACACTGTAGCTGTGGCAGAGATAATTCAGCAGCAG